>NW_027527449.1:3866014-3886936 GCF_008692635.1 Crocuta crocuta | reverse complement strand
CCCTCGTCCCCCCCCCCCAATCTGCAACATCTATCCAGCTCCTGGGGTCCCTCACCTTCCCCAAAATACGTGCCTTCCCCGAAGCTGTACCCTCCCCCCCAATCAACACGCGACATAAATCCAACGTCTTTCCTGCAAATCCGCCATAACCCTACAGGCACGGACCGTGTGAGCTTGCAAACGGATACAAAGCCCAGAAACGCAGCGTTCATGTGCAAGGTGCGGCAGCCCTTCCTCAGAGACCGTCATAGGCAGGGAGCTTCGGCAAGACTCAAAGAGATGCTCTCACTTTTCTGCTTAGAGCCGAGAGGCTGCTAGGTATGCACCTTGTGTGGTGTGTCACCTTGTGATCAAAGGAGAGTCAGATTGTAACAGGGGCTGAATGCTTAAAAGCGAGGCAGTCACAGAAAGCGAGTAAAGCGGGTTGGGTTTAGGAAAAACAACACAGGGCATGAAAGAAGGACAAGTTTCTCCTCAGCCTCCGAGTCCAGGATAATGGGGGTGATGGGGAGCCTGAGATCGGCAGAGCAGAGTGACGCCACCTGATTCCATCCTGCCGTGGCCATGATGGAAGGGGGGCAGAATGTGGGCTTTGAAGAAAAGCCACAGGTCTGTATTTTATGCGGCCTTCCCTGAACTTAAAACATTGGTAATTCTAAAATATTTTTACTTATTTTTTATTTTTTAAACATTTATTTTATTTTTGAGAGAAAGAGAGAGCACGTGTGTGTGCGGGTACAGGTGGGGCGGTGGGACAGACGATCCAAAGCAGGCTCCATGATAACAGCAGAGAGCCCATTGCGGGGCTCGAACTCATGAACTGCAAGGTCGTGATCTGAGCCAAAGTCAGACACTTGTTTGACTGAGCCACTCGGGCACCCCAAAAATATTTTTTTAAATGAGTTAAATAAGCCGAGCCGTGGATTGGGCCCCTGAGTCACGAGTTTGTGCTTTGCACAAGGGCCTCGGGCATAGACTGCCATCCATGTCACACACTCATTGCCAAGCCACACTCCCAAGCTTGAGACAGCCTCAGCAGGAGAAAGGAAACCTGCTCTGTCTGCCCCAAGGAAGGGCGCAAGTCTCCTAATTTGCACAAGCGCCTGTACGTACCAGCAGTGACCCTGCGGCAGAGGTCACCAGCAGAGGTCACCAGCACCCTGGTAAAGCTGCTGGGGGGCTTCCGAGCCATGGGACCTGCAGTGATCCAACCTAAAGATTTACGCGTTGGTCGCCCTCTGCGTGACGGTGCCCGGCCTTGGTTTGTGGTGTTCTGAGCATAGTTCTGTTTACATCTGTGCAGCTTTTATGTTGGGCATTACATGAAAGTACTTTTACAATGTACAGTAAATCCCATGAAGGGAGAAAACAGGGTTTTATGAGATTGACAGAGGGGCGACCCACTCTTGTTTGGTGATAGGCAGTGAGGAAAGTGCATTCTGGGGAGAGAGAACAGGTGCATGGAGGCAGCCCTGGGTTCACCCACCCATCCTCGCTCCAGGAAGGCAGCCTGGGGCTCGTAAATAGATCTGCTTTTTCAGTTTTCATTGGTAGATCCCAATAGTTGGCCCAAACACCGCATTCCTCTACTTAGCCTCTCGCCTTACAGATAGACAGTTGTGAGTAATCATTCATTCTGTTCCCCCAAACAACACCCAGGGCTAAAACTTTCAGACCACCCAGTGTACAACCGCGACATCTGTTGCCATGTTTGTGACTCCCTGAGCAGTTTTTTCCAGTTCGTCTCCAAAATCACCCTCACGGAAGCATCATCAATGACTGTAACTGGTTTGAAAGACTTATATAAAAATTTCTGGGGAAATACTCTTTATGTTGCTAAAATTAAAATTCTCTCTTACTGTACATTTCTATATGCATATAAGTTTGCATATATATTTCTATGTGCATGTATTTCTCTATTAATCCCCTTTCAGATTTTATCATTTTTCGCAAATGTCCTTTCTAGCAAAAAACAAAAACAAAAAATCCACATTTTTTTTCTCTTCCAGGATCCAATCTGGAATCACACTTGCACTTTGTTATCACGTCTCTTTGCTCTTTGATCTGTAGTCTTTTTTTTTGTTTCGCAAGACCTTGACATTTTTTAACAGTATGGGCCAGAGATTTATACAATGTCCCTCAATCTGTGGTTGTCCAGTGTTTCCTCATGTTTTAGATTCAGGTCAGGTTTGTTTTTATACGTTTTTTTAAATTTTATTTATTTATTCTTTTTTCCTTTCATGTTTATTTACTTTTGAGACAGAGAGAGATGGAGTGCAAGCAGGGGAGGGGCAGAGAGAGAGGGAGACCCAAAATCTGAAGCAGGCTCCAGGCTCTGAGCTGTCAGCACGCGGAGCCTGACATGGGGCTTGAACTCGCCAAACACGAGGTCGTGACCTGAGCTGAAGTTGGACACCTAACCGACTGAGCCACCGTGGCACCCCCAGGTCATGTATTTTTGGCAAGAGTGTCTCAGAAGTAACATGTGTCCTGGGGGTGCCCAGGTGGCTCAGTCGGTTAAATGTCCAACTTCAGCTGAGGTCAAGACCTCATGTTTGCGAGTTCGAGCCTCGTGTTGGGCTCTGTGCTGACAGCTCAGAGCCTGGACCCTGCTTCAGATTCTGTGTCTCCCTCTTTGTCTGCCCCTACCCTGCTTGCACTCTGTCTCTCTCTCTCTCTCAAAAATAAATGAACACGGAAACATTAAAAAAAATATTGTGTCCTCAGTGTGTCTGGTCAGGAGGCACATGACAGCCACTCTTCCCATGTCTGATGACATCAGCTTTGAACACTCGATCAAGGTGTCTTCCAGGTTTCTCCCCTGTGAAGTTACTGTTTTTCACCTTTATAATCAACAAGTATTTTGTAAGGAAGTACTTTCCTATTATGTAAGTGTTTTGTTCCATATCCAGCCTTTCTTTACCCATAGTTTCTATCGCTGATTCTTACTCAAGTCAGCAAGATTCAAGCAACATGAATCTAGAGAGCATCAAGGGGTGATGTTCTAGTTCCGTCAGGCCTTCTGCATTGTTCTATGGTCCGACATTCCCCTCCACACATTAACTTACATCAGCACGGACGCATTTCCATGCTGGATTTATCCTGTAATCCATTTTATCATTATTTATGGTGCTGCTCAATTACTCTCAGATTCGGCCAGCAAACACCCCACCAAACTGGCACCCATATCCCTTTGACAGATCCCCATTATATTCCAGCAAGTCTTTATTTTCTGGTGCAGCAATATTCATGAGGTTATTTCTTAATGAGTTCTTGGACAGAACCCCAAAACGTGGCTCAATGAAAGCAGCTCTGTGGAGAGCCAAGACGCTGTGACCCAGAAGCACTGTGGACGGTCCTGCTTGGGTCAAGGCTAAAACTCAAAGGAACCACAGGAATGGGCACTCCTCCACCAAGCTCGAGTAAACACTGCTTCTTCTGGACCAGCCTTCGATAAGACTCGGACATCAGAAAGTCCAAGATTTTGTTTCCTGGCAAAGGTCAGTAGCATTGTCCAATATAACTTTCTGCAATGATGGAAATATTCTGTGTCGGCGTTACCCGATAAGGCAGCCACTAGCCATGTGTGGCTGTGGAGCGCCTCAAGTGTGGCTAGGGTGACCGAGAAACTAAATTCTTCATTTAAATCAGTTCGTTGTAATTTTAGTTTGTGTGATCACATGTGGCTAGTGGCTACCATACTGGACACACAGGTCTAGAGGATGGATTTAAATACACTAGAGGAGAAGTGATCAAACACAGCCCTAAATGGTTAAACAATTAAAGAATTTGGGGGAGGTATTCAACTCAGACCATGAGAATAGCTCTATTTATGCATTATTTACATAGTAGACTCCAAAATCACTGTGCTCCACCGAGGTGACTCCTAATTTGTGACAAAGCATCAAAGCATCAGCTTATGGGACATTTATGTTCGTCCCTGCGCTCCTTCCTGTAGGGACCATGCATACGCATCATCCAACAGTTATTTCAAATCAGTACTATCTGGGGGCGGGGTGAAAGGAGGGAGGCAACAAAAAAAAATTTTATTTTATGTTTCTTCAACAATCTAAATTTTACTTCAGTGTATTTTATCTATGAATTGTTTCTGTACTTTGTGGAAAGACACACAGGATGGTCTGACCCCGAAGACTGAGGCTGGCCGGGGACAGCTGGAGTGAGAGCAGAGCCTCCCCTCCCCAGCAGGAGGGGCTGTGCCCAGACACGACTTCCTGCCTGAGCCCAACAGGTGCAGGCAGCAGGCACTCCGGGGACCTACCTCCCTGAGCAGCTGTCCCCTGAACTTCAGACTGCCCGATGCCCAGACACTGTGTCCCAGTTGGCAAGGCCACTCTCATCCCTCTAAAAAGGGAAAGCAACTGAGTGGGAGGCTGGGGGGGGGGACTTGAGTTGCCCTGGAGTCCAGATCCACGTTCGTCCCAGCCGCCCCGGCCCGCGCGGTCATCCACAGAGTGCTGAGATCACACCGTGAATCTGTTCCACCTCTGCTCTTGAGTTCCAGCCTGCAGCCAAAGACCCTCCCCGGTGTTTGCTCAAGCCCTTCAAAGGACACAGTTCTGATCCAAACAATCCGTGTTTGCTCCCAAGTAGCTGACATGAGGGGAAATCATCAGCAGAAACTCAATATATTGTCCTAAAGAAAAGAATGCACTTTGAGATCTGCGGATTCAATGGTAAGAAGATTTCATTGATAATGTCCTGATTTTGATGGTGCTAGTTTCGCTCGGGGAGGAAGCAGAGTGTCCTTGTTTGCAGGAATCACAAACTAAAGAACTCAGGGATGATGGAGCATGATCTCAGCAACTTATTCTCAAACGGTTCAGGAAAGTTTCTTCTACTGTTCTTGAAAGTTTTCCATATGTTAAAAATTATTTCAAAATCAACAACAAAAAAGAAGTATGTCAAATACGAGGGAGCTGTGCTCCCTTCCCCGGAGGTAACAGCTCTCCCTGGTGACACACATAACATTTTCTGTCCGCAGGAGACATGTTTGTGCACCCCCGTCCCCACCCGTGTTCGCTTCCCTCTCTTCCTTCCCAGCAGAACCCTGGGCGTGGAAGGAAGGAAGGAAGGAAGGAAGGAAGGAAAAGCTTTCCCACAAATCCTCTGTTTCTATCTCGTTGCCCAGAACTGAGCCCCCTCCCTCCCTCCCTTCCTCCCTTCCTTCCTTCCCTTTCTCTCTCTCTCTCTTTTCTTTCTTTCTCTTTCTCTTTTTTTTCTTTCTCTCTTTCTTTCTTTCTCTCTCTCTTTTCTTTCTCTCTTTCTCTCTTTTCTTTCTTTCTCTCTTTTCTTTCTTTCTTTCTCTCTTTCTTTCTCTTTCTCTTTCATTTCTTTCTTTCTCTCTTTCTCTCTCTCTTCTTTCTTTTTCTTTTCTTTCTTTCTCTCTTCTCTTTTCTTTCTCTCTCTTCTTTCTTTTCTTTCTTTCTCTCTCTTTCTTTCTCTCTCTCTTTCTTTTCTTTCTTTCTCTCTCTCTTTTCTTTCTTTCTTTCTCTCTTTCTCTTTCTTTTCTTTCTCTCTTTCTCTCTCTTCTTTCTTTCTTTCTCTCTTTCTTTTCTTTCTTTCTTTCTCTCTTTCTCTTTCCTTTCTTTCTCTCTTTCTCTCCTTTCTCTTTTTCCTTCTTTCTTTCTCACTTTCTCTCTTTTCTTTCTTTCTCTTTCTCTCTTTCTTTTCTTTCTCTCTTTCTTTTCTTTCTTTCTCTCTTTCTTTCTTTTCTTTCTTTCTCTCTCTTCTTTCTTTTTTCTTTCTTTTCTTTCTTTCCTTTCTTTCTCTTTCTCTCTTTCTTTCTTTCTTTCTCTCTTTCTCTCTTTTCTTTCTTTCTTTCTTTTCTTTCTCTCTTTCTTTTCTTTCTTTCTCTCTCTCTTTTCTTTCTCTCTTTCTTTTCTTTCTTTCTCTCTTCTTTCTTTCTTTTTTCTTTCTTTTCTTTCTTTCTTTCCTTTCTTTCTCTCTTTCTCTCTTTCTTTCTTTCTTTCTTTCTTTCTTTCTAATGTTTATTTATTTATTTTGAGAAAGAGAGAGGGAGCATAATCAGGGCAGGGGCAGAGAGAGGGAGAGAGAGAACCCCAAGCAGGCTCTGCACTGTCAGCGTGGAGCCCAACGCGGGACTCCATCCCACAAACCGTGAGATCATGACCTGAGCCAAAGTCGGACGCTTACCCGACTGAGCCACCCAGACGCCCCTTTAATTTTTTATTTAACAGAATGTCTTAAGGATATTTCCACATCTGTTCTGGTAAACACAGTATTTCAGAGTATGAAGAAACAGTTTATCCACTCCCCTGTTGACTGTTTCTGATTATCAGCCATTGCAAGTGATGCTGCCTGGTGTATTCTCGTAATGCATCTTCCCACATGTGTCACTATTTCTGGAGGAGAATGCTAGAAGAATTGCTGTACCAGAGACCACGTATGTGGGACGTTTTGTTAGATGCTGATAAACCGTTCCTTCAAAGTCCTCCTTCCAACGGAATTCAGAGCCCATTCACCCATGCACTCACATTAGCAGAATAGTGTCAGCTTTTAAATAAGTAAAGTACAGTGTGTTATGGTCATTCTCATCTGCATTTACCAGACGCCCTAGTGAATTTGAGCACCTTTTCATGTACTTAAAGGCCATGTGTATTTCTTTTGACTATTAGTATCCTTTGCCTATATTTCTGCTTGATTCTTATCCTCTTTCAGGCAATGCACAGGAGGCTTATATGTGTTAAGTGGCAAAGAGGCAGGCTGGTCTGGCAACCAGTCTTTCTATCCTACAGACAGTCTTTAGGCTAATATCTCCCTTTACTACCATATAGCCTAAGCTTGGAGTTTCTCTGGGGCGTCCTTGCTAATGGTGCCCTTGCGCCCTGTGCTGAGTGATATATGTCTCTGTCTTCCTCATAAATCTGGTGCTATTTGCTTTCAATACTCCAGAATCCTTCCTAAAAATTCTGGTTCATGAATAATACCCTTTCTTCCTTTCCAGCTCAGTTATGGATTTATTCTTTTAAGAAATATATTGTGTATCATTTTTTAATGTTTATTTCTTTCTTAGAGAGAAAGAGACAGAGTGGGAGCAGGAGAGGGGCAGAGAGAGAGGGAGACAGAGAACCCGAAGCAGGCTCCAGGCTCTGAACAGTCAGCACAGAGCCTGACACGGGGCTTGAACCCATGAGCCATGAGATCGTGACCTGAGCTGAAGTTGGACGCTCAGCCGACTGAGCCACCCAGTCGTGCCTATATTGTGTATCATCTTAATCGAACTTTAGGACACAGGGAGGGGAAATCAAGGCCAGTAGTACTGTGTCATCTGCAGAAGAGGCTCACTCTGCATTTCCCACTACTCTCTGGGGTCATTGTCAAGGGTAAGCTTTCCAGTAAAAGAGTAGAATGTTGCCCTCCCCCACCCCAAAGGAAAGTAGTTCAAGTACCAAGAAGAGCTAATGAAAAATTGTGGACTTTTCAGGAAAGAGGGAAGATAAAAGTCATTTAATTCCTAAAGGCTAGAGCTCCCATATGTTCAAGTGACTAATAATAGACTAATAAGTTATTAAAGAAATGTCTTCCCCAGTCGTTTTTAATTAAATGTGAACATCCCTGGGCTGCTGATAGAGAATTCAATGCTTAAATTCACAAATGATGTTGAATTTGACATCGGGATTAGAATGTCAAACATTAAAGCTAAGGCACATGACTGAAAGTCATTCAGGAGTTCAGGAAATAACTTGAGGAGAATTTACACCGTGGAGCCTTTATATCTATCTGTGTCTTAGAGAATTTATTTGAACATATCAACGTACTAATTTTTTCAATAAAAAAAGCTTCATGATACCTCTGAAAGTAATTAGAAACAATGGCTTCCCTTAGAAATGTGTCCCGAAGCCCTGGAAGAGAAGACGGGGACCTTGCTGGGGCTTTGACATCAGCATCCCTAACAGACTAGGGTAAGTCAGCACAGCCCGAAGGCATCGGGACAAGGGACGCGGGCCCAGGCACAGAGCCTGTCACAGCAGGGGAGAGACAGACGTGAGAGAAGGGCAGCACATGTGACAATGACCTGTCCGTCCCGCAGGACCAAGCCTGCAGGCTGCGTGCACGTGGCACAGCAAGGGAAATAAAAGCAGCCACGAGAAACGGGGTGGGGCGGCTGTCATGTCGCACCCAGAAAAGCGTGCACTAGCGCCTGCGGCCAGAAACCGAGGCTACTCAACGCTCACTGCATTCGTCACGCTCTCCAGAGACACAGAACCAATGGGATGTGCATGGAGATAATACAAAGAGATCTATTTCAAGGAATTGATCCACCGGGTTTTGGAGGCTGGCCAATCCAAAGCCCGCAGGGTAGTTCAGAAGTCTGGAGACCCAGAGCAGAGTTGATGTTGCAGTTCAAGTCCAGAGGTAGTCTGCTGGCAGAATTCCTTCTTCTTCAGGGGACCTCAGTCTGTTTACTCTTAAAGCCTTCAACTGATTGGACGAGGCCCACCACATCATGGAGATGGATGTACTACACTCAAAATCTACTAAGTTAAATGTTGATGTCATCTAAAAAATAGCTACACAGCAACATCTAGACTGGTGTTCAAATGAATATCTGGGTACCGTGGCCTAGGCAAGGTGACACATAAAATTAACCATCACACACACCTTTCTCCTGAGTTCTCTCCCTCAACTCGTCAGGAGGTCTCGAATGATGGGAAGGGCTGGATTTCATGTGGTTTCAAAGGCAGTGAAGAAATGCCGTTTGGTTTCTGTCGCTATTGTCTGGGTCTGAGGAAAACCTGCGTTAGAACAAACACTGGGAAATAATCAGGCTGTGAAATATTTAACACTATTACCTCACACCATGCACCACGAATATGCCCAGTAAGGCCATCTACATGCAGACGCTGTTCGTATTCCCGGTAAATCCTTCCTGTCATGATCGAAGCCTGTCACCCTCAGCCTCAGTTCTTCCAGAGGAAGTTTTTATTTTTTATTTTCTTGTTCTTCATCTTATCACAAGAAGAAAAGAAAATATCCAAGCTTTCTATTTTTCCTTTTTCCCAGTAGAGAGCACAGGTTGACCTCTCCACAAACCCCTGAGTTTTACGTTTCCTCTGCATGAAAATCTATGCCTCTGGGGAAGAAAAAATATATATTTGTGAGCTCAGATGTTTGCATCCCAGCAGGAAAGCAATCATGTATCATGGAGAGGCCGGTGAAGGGAAGGTGTGATGTTCGCCCGAGTGGTGTCCTCATGTTAATGGGGAATACCAGAAATGGGCTGTTATAATAAGTGCAGAAACCCCTAGATCAGGAATCATGAGTGCCTGGAGTCTAATTCTGGTTCTGCAAGTGACTGATCATGTGACCTCAGGCAAATTGCTTCAATGTTCTGCCCCTCAGTTTAAGATGGAGATAATAATACACGCCTACCTCCCAGAGTTCCTGTGCTTCTTAATTTTGATAATATATATAAATGTGCCACGGGCCATGTAAACGTGAAAAACCACCATCATTCCTTTGGATAGAGACAGTTGTTTTTATGAACAAAATAAAATTGGGGAACAAAGGTCACCTGCCCGATCATTTTAATCTTTAATTCACAGGCAGTGGGGACTCTAACTAAGACTTGCTAACCCCACTCCCACCCCTTGAAGAGACGGCATTGGTGGCCACCCGACGATCGATCAGTTTTATGAACTACGGGAATGTTGATCTCAGTGCTTATTTTTGTTTCAGAGGCGGAGCCAGAACAAACAGTGGTGATGCTTGGGGGTGGGAGGAACGTGGCAGAGGTGCTCCCTGTCGGGACCGTTCCTTCCATTCTGAGTGTGTGGACTGCACTGGAGAGAGGCTGACCTCCACGTGGACCCTCTTTCTCCAGTGCAGGCACGTGCATGGGCCAGGCTGGCCGATCAGGACGCCCAGCTCCTTTGCGCAGCAACAGCCTGGTCCAGGGGAGGTCATGTGACGTAAGCCGACTCGTGAGCTTCTCTCCTTTGGGACTGTGAGCATATTGTCTTTGGCTTCTCAGCAAATGTGTGTGTTGCGAGTTCAATAGCGTCCCCCGCCCCCAACTTCACATCCATCCAGAACCTCAGAATGCAACCTTAATTGGAAATAGGGTCTTTGCAGGTAACATTGGTTAAAATTTTTGAGATGAAACCCTCCTGGATTTGGGGTTGGCCGTATATCCATTGACCGGTGTCCTAAAAGGAAGAGGAGAGGACACAGAGACACAGCAGATGCTGGAGTGACGCACGGACACACGAGGGGACACCAAGGATCGCCTGCCCGCAGCCATGAGAAGCAAGGAGACGCAGGGATGGTTTCTCCCGAAGAGCTTCAGAAGACACAAGCCTAACTGATCCCTCTTTTCCACTTCTGGGAGGCAGAGCTATGAGAGAATAGATCTGCACCGTTTGAAGCCACCCGGTCAGTGGTAGCTCGGCACGGCAATCCTAGGAAGCCAACAGAGTCTTCTGCAAACTCAGCAAGTTGAGTGGCTAGGGACTAAGCTCTATAAAAACTATTAAATAGCAAGATTTGCTACACTTCCTAGTTGGTGCTGGGAGAGTGGTGCATCAGAGGCAGCCCAGAAACTCTGGGTTCCCCTCCCCCAATGCCTTGCCTTCTACATGCCTTTCATCTGCAGTTCTGAGTTGTACCCCTTAAAATACACCAGTAAACCTAAGTAAAGTGGTTTTTTTGAGTTATGTAAACTGTTCTAACAAATTATTGGACCAGAAGAGGGAGGGTCATAGGAACCCTTGCTTTATAGTGTTGGTCAGAGTTTGGGTACCAGGAACTGTGGCCAGCAACTGAAGGGAGAGCATTCGTGTGAGACCGAATCCTTACATCTATGGAATCTGATGCCAACTCTAGGTAGTTCATGTGTGAACTGAATTGAATTGTTGGACACCCCATTGGTGTCTAGAGAAGAGGTCGGTGGTACTTTTGGCTTCTACTACCCCTCTCCCGGTGGTAACAGTTCACCCTGTGAAAATGGCTGACATGTCCCAAGGTAGCAATAGAGAAAGAAGAAGAGAAGTTAGTTGAGTACAGAACTTTGAAGAATCTTTGTACTTGGAACCAAACAAAGAGCAAAGGAGACAGAGAAAAGGTGAAAAAGATTGGAGAACTCCAAACCACAGGGTCAGAAAAGCCACAAGAACAATACACATCAAGGGCCAAATGCCTCCAAAACTTCAAGAAAGAGAAGCCCCATGGGAACATCTTACTGAACTTTGGGGATATTAGTGACTTCCAGAAATACAAGTCCTAAAGAAAACCAGAGCCAGGATCCACAGGGCAGAGGATTCAGGTGTGGTCAACAGTGAGGAAACAGAGACGCCAGTGTTGGGAAGACCTGTCTTTCAGACAGTTTGCTGGTGAAAAGAATGAGAGAGGGGTAGAGTGTTTTAAGGTGGACGGGAGACAGCAGTAAAGTGTCGCCCAAACTGAGAAGGCACTTTGAGACCAAAAAATGAAGAAGGCGACTCCATACAGCTTACACGGTTTTATTCAGGGTAACCTACTGACGGAGGTGGGGGGAGGGGACAGAACTACACAGCCTTTGTCTGCAGTCTGGACCCCTTAGTCCACAGGTTTTATAGAGCGAGGGGATGAGCAGAGGCCACCGCAGGAGGACAAAGGGTCTAATATTTAACCAACCTCATGGCACCCTCTGTGCACCAGAGGGAGTGGGACGAAACTGCCATCTCTACTCTAGAGTTATCTCTACTAGTTATTTCTAAAGTTATCTGAAGTTATAATCTAAACAACTTTAGGGGAGTTCAGAACAAGCCTTCCTGCATTCTCAAATTCCTGAATTCCCATCAGGGCACGCATGAACTCCCAAGGAGCCTGGAACATGTAATAATAGCCCTGAGGGACATCATCTCGCAGAAGTCAACGAGATGGCGGGCCAAAGATGGAGTCAGTATTATTAGCACTCCTACGGTGTGGAAACAACACGTGATTAGCAAAGTATAAAATTTCTGTTTCTATGTTTGCTTAGAGGGAGCGCAAATACATGGTAGGTGCTCAGTTAATTCATGCACAGACATAACTAATAACTCACATCTGTTTTGTGTTTTCTATATGTCAGGCATTATCCTAAGCACTTTACATGTATGAACTCATTTATTATTTCCAACAGTCCTATTTGAAGTAGTGTTATTCTTATCATCTCAATTATACTGTGGGGAAACTGAGGCACGGAAAGTTTAAGTCCCCTGCCCAAATCTGTGCTCTTAAGCTGCTTCCTATTGACCATACTGATGGGTTTGAAGATCACATGGAGACAAGACTTAGAAGTACTTATTTTTTAGAACTAAATCCAAAGCAAATGGCATTAATATTCATTAATGATTCCTATATTATGCAGGCAACGGGTATGACAATGGGAGATATTAAAACAAAAACTTGAAGATTTATAAGACAAAAGGGCATCATATAAACAACCCTCTTCCTCACCACTGTACCCTCAGCAGCCGATACCACGTGCATGATGGGAATTCCAGTAATATTTGTTGAAGAATAAATAACTCCAAGCCATGAATTATGAGGATCACCTTGGCAATACTGATTGCCGCTCACATAATTTTTAGTTATGATGAGAAGGAAGAAATAGTGGAAGAAAAAACTGACAATTTTTAAAAAGCACATCCCGTAACTTCTTGTTTAATCTTTCACATGAAGATTGCTTCTTTTGGGGGGCACCTGGGTAGCTCAGTCGGTTAAGTGACTGGCTTTGGCTCAGGTCATGATCATCTAGTTTGTGAGTTAGAGCCCCATGGTGGGCTCTGTGCTGACAGCTCAGAGCCTGCAGCCTGCTTCAGATTCTGTGTCTCCCCTCTCTCTGTTTCTCCCCTTCTCATTCTTTCTCTGTCTCAAAAATGAATATTTTTTTAAAATTTTAAAAGATTGCTTCTTTTTAAAATCTAAATCTAGGGGCGCCTGGGTGGCTCAGTCAGTTAAGCGTCCGACTTTGGCTCAGGTCATGATCTCACGGTTTGTGGGTTTGAGACCCACGTCAGGCTCTGTGCTGACAGCTCAGAGCCTGGAGCCTGCTTCAGATTATGTGTCTCCCTCTCTCTCTGACCCTCCCCTGCTCATGCTGTCTCTCTCTCTCTCAGAAATAAATAACATTAAAAATTTTTTAAAATAAAAAAAAATAAAATCTAAATCTAAGGGACCTTCCTTACCATTCCTTCACCTATCCAGATGGCTGTTAAAAAAAAAACAAAACCATAGGCTGGGGGGCTTATAGACAACAGATATTTACTTCTCATAATTCTGGAGTCTGCAAGTCCAACAGCATGGTCCTGGGAGACCAGGTGTCTGGTGACAGAGAAAGCTTCTGTGTCTTCACATGATAGAAAGGGTGAAGGGTCTCTCTTGGGCCTCTTTATATAACGGTGACGCTAATCCCATCATGTGGACAGAGCTCCCCTGCCCGCTCGACCTGATCACTCCACACATCATCACCTTGGGGGTTAGGATTTAAACATCTGAATGTGAGGGGGAGGCACATTCAGACCATAGCAATCCCCAAACCAATTTCTGTTCCTCTCCTCCTCTTAAGAGTTCTTAGGTTTTATGTTGAGAGGAAGGGGGAGGGCAGAGGGTATGTTGTTGTTGTTTTTTTTATTGTGGGTTTTTTGTTGTTTTTTTTTGTTTTTTTGGTTTTTTTTAATGATCTATGTTGCTGAAACAGCAGAGGGAGCTCAGATGAATGAACAGAGGTTGCTGCTGTTGTCCGATGCTAACAAGGCACAAAATATTTGAAAACCAGTCATGTCCGTTTTCATGAGAGGAGAGAGTCATACTAGTTAAAACAAGGTGCTGGATGGGACGCCTGGGGGGCTCAGTCAGTCAAGTGTCTGACTTGATTTTGGCTCAGGTTATGATCTCATGGTTCGTGAGTTTGAGTCCCACGTTGGGCTTCTTGCTGACAGTGTGGAGTCCGCTTGGTATTCTGTCTCTCTCCCTTTCTCTCTGTCCCTCCCCCACTCACTCTTTCTTGCTTCTTGCTCTTTCTCTCAAAAAAAAAAAAAAAAAAAAGGTGCTAGAGCTGAAGCATTGCTTTCATGTGTTGAGAAAGTCTAACTCATCCAACAGCACATTCCAGAAGGGACATGTAAGAACAGAATCCTCATACTGAATCTCACCTCTATGGGAGAGGAATGAGGCTGGCGATCTCTCTACCATGAATGCTACATCACCTCCAACAGGTCTTCTTGGAAGTGGTCAAGTTAGGAAGGGAGTTCTGGGATGCTGTGGCTCTCCTTTCCATACAATATATAGTCCATATATGGGTAATGTAAGTACCGATGTATTTGGGTTTAAATCTACTTTTCCATTTGTTCCATCTATTTCATATATTTTTTGTGATGGTTAATTTTGTGTGTCAGTTGGACTGGGCCATGGGGTGCCCAGATATTTGGTCAAACATTATTCTGGGTATTTCTGGATGAGACTAACATTAGAGTAAAGCAGATTGCCCTCCACAATGTGGGTGGGCCTCATCCAATCAGTTGAAGGGCCAGGACAGCACAAAAAGATCAGCCTTCTTCCTTCCAAGTAAGAGCGAATTATCCAGCAAACTGCCTGCAGACTTCATCTGCACCATAAGCCTTCCTGGGATTTCCTTAAAAGTTGATACAATCAACATTTCAGAGCTTACAGAGATAAACGTCAGATATTTGGAAAAATGTGTGTACCATCTCATTCCCTTTTATGCTGGATGCACAAGCTGTTACTATTATTAGATTCACTGGTCCACTTATACATTCAAACCCTCGCTCATTCCAAAAGGAACATAGCCAGAGTCACGCAGGACATCTCTGGGGGAGTAGAGGCTATAGCTTCAATTTTTTGACCCATTTACTGATCCAGATACTAAACAAATTGAAGACAGTGCATGAGCCCTTTATCCTGCCGTATCTTAGAGTTCTCAGCGTTATCAGTGCCATATCTGCTAATACAGAAGGGGCCAGTGCGTTGCTCTTATTAATATGCTGAAAATATTTGCTCCTGACATCTGTCATTTTGCATAACTATGAATATAAACCACCGGCACCATCTGGGATGTCAGAGCAAAGGGGATTGTGCCTGTTTGAAATTCTCTTCCGATTTAATTTCACAGCTTTTAGAAGTCTTGTTTCTCTTCCATGATAATCATAGGGAAAATAATTAACAATTACCCTCTGAGTGATAAAATTACTACAAATTAAGAAGCAGTTATGGCTATAATTTACAAATAATTATGCAACAGGAAGGACCATGAAGAGTGCAGAACTAATGAAACAAAATTAATTAAAGCTACTGAGAGATCATTTTGGCTTTTTATTTGTTTCAGTCCCTTAAAGATGGACTGTCCCAGGGGTGCCTGGGTGGCTCAGTTGGCTAAGCATCTGACTCTTTTCATTTTTAATGTTTATTTTTGAGAGACAGACAGAGGCAGAGTGCAAGTGGGGAAGGGGCAGAGAGAGAGGGAGACACAGAATTGGAAGCAGGCTCTGCATTGTCAGCAGCAAGTCCAATGTGGGGCTTGAACTCACGAACAGTGAGGTCATGAGCTGAGCCAAAGTCAGACTGAGACTTCCAGGTGCCCCTCCCCTCTTTTTGTAAAGAGACTTTATTTTTTAGGCAGTTTCAGACTCACAGGATGTATACGTCTGTCAGATTCAGCCTCTTTCGCTTTGTAAATATGCATGGAAGTTTTCCCCATGTCTTTTTCATGGCTTTCCGGCTCATTTATTTTCAGTGCTGACCAATATCCCATCGTCTGACATAATATTATATAATACACTAAATCTTGACTTAATGTTAAGATTTTTCTCACTTCCTTTTCTGTATATCCACTGAGTAGAGCACCAGAAGTTACAATTTTAGCAATTTCATTTTCAATCTACAATTAAAAGAAGCATCAGTCCCTCTTGGCAAATGCAAGGTCACATATCATTTTTTGGTAATTTTTAATTTTGAGAAGGTTGAACTACTTCTGGAGTTCTTAACAGCATTTATGGTCTGTGACAATGTTGGGAAAAATTTCTGCTAAATTATTTGGAAATACAAAGTTTAGCACATCTAGAGGTGATTCTCACAGAACTGTTTTTCTAAAAAAGACTTAACTCTTCCTACAAATCAATTTGGTGTAAATCTGAATTCAAATTTAAGTATTAAATTTACACACTGGCATTTAAAGGTTTTCTCTGGCACTTCCTCTAGCTTGTGGGAGTGTTTGAAATTGGCTTCATGATTTTTAGACAACTTAAAACACTTATTTATGCATTCTGTAATTGTATCTTCACTTATAAGGAAAATTTAATTTAAAATTTTTCTTCCTCATTAATAATTGGTTCATTTGAAGCTTCTTATGAAAGCAGTGTTCTTTTCGGTTGAAAGCAATGACCTTTAAATTTAATTTCCAAGCCCATGGATATTTGCTTTGCTTCACAGTGTTTCAGCAGTCTAAAAAACTGGAGATCCAAAACCCTTTGTGAATTCTAATCACTTCCTGATACGCCGTACTGCAATTCCCATGTTGATGCTTTTCTTTTGTAGTAATTTACCGACATACTTTACTGCCTGAGCACCCGCAGTTGCTGTCCTGGTGCTCAGGCCGGAGAGTTAATATTTGTGCAGNCCGCCACCCCCCCCCACCCCCCCCCCCCACCCTGGAGTCATTTCTCTCCTTTGACTGCAGCTGTCATCACCTCCGATCAGGGCCCAGGGCCTGGCCTGTCCTCCAGAGACCCTCACGGTGCCCAGACTGTCCTCAAGTCATTCCTACACACACGTGTGCCTGGCCATCAAGCCGATAGTCAGCGCCTGGCCCTGGCGTATTTCTGCCACTCACATGCATATTCTGTTGTTCTATAATACTGCACTTACAAGGCACAAATTCACACATTTAGTTGTTGTTATTATTATTATTATTATTATTTAGCTTATTTATTTATTTGAGGAGGGGGAAGCATGTGCGCAAGCCGAGGAGGGGCAGAGAGTGAGGAAAAGAGAATTCCAAGCAGGCTCCATGCTCAGAGCAGAGCCTGACACAGGGCTCGATCCCATGTACCATGAGATCATGACCTGAGCTAAAATCAAGAGTCAGATGCTCAATTGACTGAGCCAAGCAGGCGCCCGCATGGATAAAATGATTAAGAATTTTAAGATGGAGACAGAAGAGAATTAAACCACTCACGCTACACGACAGAAGCCAGTCATGAAAGACCACTTATCATGTGATTTCATTCATATGAAACCAACTCACAAGCTCGGGAAGCCAGCCCCGGCTTTCACTTGCCCGTTTCCCAGTGTGATGCCACCTGCCATCAATAGCACCCGAGGGGGGGCCTGGAGGGCTCAGTTGTTTGAGTGGCCGACTTCAACTCAGGTCACGATCTCACAGTCTGTGAGTTCAAGCCCCACGTCAGGCTCTGTGCTGACAGCTCAGGGCCTGGAGTCTGCCTCAGATGCTGTGTCCCCCTCTCTCTCTGCCCCTCCCCTGTTCGTATCCTCTTTCTCTCAAAAATAAATATTTAAAAAAATAGCACCTGGCCACTGGGGACGGTACAGGCATCCTTCACCCAGTGTGCCTCCCCACCCTCCTCACCCTGGCTATCACGTAGGGCAGTCACCACCCACCCTTCTCCATAGGCTCCTGCCTGACCCATGTCACGAGTCCTCCCTCCAGAAGTGCCTGTGCCTATCTTCTCCATGGGCTTTCAAAACCATTACTCCCCAATGCCAATGGGCCCTTCCAACGCAAGGCACCCTTCTGATCAGTGTCCTCTCCCGTTCCCAATCAACATGCGGCCTGTTTTGGCAGGTAAAGGACTGCCATTCCTTACAAGAACTAGACCTCTCTTCTCTTCCTAGCCCTGCCCCTCCAGCCCCCTGCTGGTGGCAGCATCGGGAAAGTAGGGGTGTGGACCACAGTCAACGAGATCACATTCTAACAACGCAGGGACTACAGTCTAAAGAACAAAGAAGACATAATTAGATGATGTGTGATAAAGTCCTAACATTCCAAATAGAAAAGCTTACTTGACCAAAGAACAAATTATTATTCCCATTTTCCTGCACATTCCACATAAGGCTCCCCTTTGTGGTCATCGTCAGTAAAGCACAGTAACACTGAGTCAGTGGGACCCAGCGTCCACAGGCAACCCGGCGAACGGTACGGCATCATGAATAACGATGCCCCCGGTGTGAAATAAACAGTGTGGCGAACTGCAGAGACGAGATCTCTGTTGTTTCAGTACATACAAGTTCTGAAGAGCCATGAATGATATTGCAGGTGTTAACAGTGCTAATACTTCTTCTCGTGACGGGAGATGTAAATGTAGTCAGGAGTGGGGCGTCGGACACCAAAGCACACAGAAAGATGATTCCCGCATATGAACAAAAGAGGTGGTGCTTAACCACCACCAAGACTCTACATGCACTGAGTACACAATAAACACTGTTATTGTAAATTATGCCTTAGCTGGGTCTATACATTTTATAATACATTCTTTCAATCAGATTGTTTATATAGACAAGGGACTTGCAAAAAATATTGGCCCAGAGCTCATACCTAGTAGGGGTAACCCGGACCCCACGAGACCAGAAGTTTCTTGAGAACAGGAATTGTATCCTGCACTGTTTACTCTGGATCCCTCGGGTGCCACTGAACTGACCTGGCTGTTCTATACATGTCAACATTTAGTGACATTCATGGATCTCTCCAAATGACAGTTGTCCTGTTGAAAACCGTTGCAATCATCAGGACCTAGAAATCATTTTTGTAAAATAGAGAAGGTATATCGGCATTCAGCATATGCCAAATTGGACTCACGTAGCTCTTCTCAGATGCAGTTAATGGTTTATAGAGCGCTTGCCAGATTTCAGGCACTTTTACATACATTATTTCAGTTCACCATTCTGACAATCATTACGCCATCTGCTTTACAGGGGAGTAAACAGACATGACAGCTTGGTGTCACCATGTCATCAGTGGAGCAAGCAGAAAAACATGATGCTTGAGTTTCCAGGGCATTCGTTGCCTGTGTCTGAGAGGCACTGTGCAGCCCCCACCCCCACCTCTATATCTCAGGCTATTATATTTTATTCATAAGTCCTTCAAATTAGTCCAATCAGCCGCTGACTGCTTCGAGGGTGCCGTTTCTTTCATGCAGTAGTTGATACCATTCACCTGGGGATTATAATGGTAGCGATTCATCTGCTCTCATTGCTGCTACAGCCAGCACTATAAGTACTAATCTTTGGGCAGTGAAATAGCATCATTTTGAAAATGACTATTGGCAGGTAAGCTACACAGCTCTGCACAAATTGGTTGAGGTTATGTTTGCAACTGAGCCCCCCAAGTGTCCTTTTCTAGACAGTGAGTCATCGCTTCTGGAAGGGTCCTCTTCAGATCTCACGTCTCTCTCAGCCTGGGACTCCATGCATATCTTCCCACCCCTGTCTCAGCTCTGGACAGCCACTCGGAAGGCTTGACTCCAGAGTATGGATTTTGTTTTGGATAGTCGGGAAGTTCCTGGCAATTTAGAACATCCATATTGAAACATCACCAGGTAAAAACTGCACAGAGTTAGCTGAAGAATCACTAGCAGGCTCGTCAAGACCATGCCAGTGCTCTTTAGAACATGCTCGTCCGCTGTAGCAAAGTAGGACCAGAGATTGTTGGAAGCGTGGTGTGCAAATGTCAGAGGAAAGGCTCTCCTAATCCAGAAAGGTCTGAGTAAAATGCTACACATTCTATAGTTCATCCTCTGTATCATAACTCAGAGCCAACCTTCCAGGTAAATTACATTTCAACTAGAATTTAGAAATTCTTACAGAACATGTGTGGTAGGCATCCAAGGTAAATTCCCGTGGTTATATATGAGCCCTTGTTTTTTTCTTATATAAACTTTTTGTATGGAGTCCACCAGAAAATGAACGGATGAACACAATGTGTATATTCGCACAATGGATGTTATTCATTTGGCAGTAAAAATAAATGAAATACTGTCATTCATGCTATGGGTGGAGGAACCTTGAAAACATTATGTTCAGTGACAGAAGTCGGTCACAAAAGATCACATATTGTATGATTCCATTTCTATGAAACATCCAGATGGGCAAATGTATATAGACAGAAATTAGATTTATGGCTGCCGGGGGCTTCAGTTGCGGGGGTGGGAGTGAGGTGGGAGTGATAGGTGAGCAACGTCTAATGAGAACAAGCTTCCTTTTAGAAAGGACAAAAATAGGGGCGCCTGGGTGGCTTAGTCGGTTAAGCGTACGACTTTCGCTTAGGTCATGATCTCGCAGTTCGTGGGTTCGAGCCCTGCATCAGGCTCTGTGCTGACTGCCAGCTCAGAGCCTGGAGCCTGTTTCAGAGTCTGTGACTCCCTCTCTCTCTGACCCTCCCCTGCTCACGCTGTTTCTCTCTCTCCTAGAAATAAATAAAACATTAAAAAAAATTTTAAAAAAAAGGACAAAAATATTCTAAAATCAGACGATGATGATGTTTGCCCAACCCAGTGAACATCCGGAAAAAAACACTGAAGCATAGGCTTTAAACAAATGGCTTGTGTGATATGTGAATGGTGTCCAAAAAGATATAAAAATTTTTTGTATTTGGGTCTTAGAGTATTAATGGCTGCTTAGAAATTATCATTTAACTCTAAAAATTACAAGAGTCTCACTTCAGAACTGGCTAATTTAGACCAATAACTTTAGGTTAAGACCATGCTCATAATACAGAATGGGATGATTAAGAAGGGCAAGGTTATAAATAGCCCAGTTCTCATGCTTCTCCTGCTGTGTAACTTTACTACTGCTCTTCCCTGACGTGTTGTCAGATTCTGAAGCGAGGGTCTGAAGAGGGCTGTTCCAGCACTGGGGGGAGGTGGAGGCTGGGGGGCAGGGGGCATGTGC
>NW_027527449.1:3552413-3865658 GCF_008692635.1 Crocuta crocuta | reverse complement strand
TGGAAACAAGCCTATAAATCCAGCTGAAAGCTGGCAGATCCGCAGGATTTATGGCCCATGTGAGAATATGCTACCTCGACTGTAAATTGATACAACACCAAACTGAGTGCCACCTTCTTACATAACACTGTTTAAACTGTCAGGCACAATCTTTTAGCAGAATTAATTGCAGCGTGTTAAATTTAAATGGAGTCTTCGGGGACCTGACCGAGGCCTCTGAGAGGCTGTGCAATACGGTCTCCCACCTGCTTGGAAAGATGGAAGAGGTCCTCCAACACATGCCTTCAGCCAAAACAGGGGAAGGGATTTGAACAAATTAGTTCATGGAGTCCAGAAAAAGGCTGTGGGAAGTTGGGGGCTGAATCTGACTTCCTTGAAGCCTTTAGGACCTGTACCAAGGCATTATGTGCCTTTACTTATAAAAGCACAATGGGGCTTTTACATCTTTTGAGCACAATCTTAAAAGGTCACAAAGTAAGAGTACTGCTAGTGAGTGAAGGGGCTTCCAGTTACGGAAAGAGTAAGGCGCGGGAATGAAACGCACGGCATAGGGAACACACTCAAGGCTGCTATAATAGCACTGTAAAAAAAAACAACAACAACAACAAAAAAAAGAACACTGCCGAAGAATGTCTTTCTTGATCACTCCTGTTTTTTCTAGTGTTTCTCTAATGGAAACGTCTCTAATTGCAGCGTCTGAAATTGCTTTTGAAATAACTGGAGCTTCAACCGTCTTTCAGGAATCTCCATTTTCTGAGCAATATTTGCCTCCTGACCCTGGGTCAATAGAACGTGAGCCCTCCACGTGATGGGCCATTCAAGATTAGTTAAAAACCAACACCCTCTGGTCTTTTTGTTTGTTTTTGGTTCACTTAAAAAAAATTTTTTTTTAATGTTTATTTTTGAGAGAGAGACTGAGCACCAGTGAGGGATGGGCAAAGAGAAGAGACAGAATCCCAAGCAGGCTCCGAGCTGTCAGCACAGAGCCCGACGCAGGGCTTGAACCCACAAACTATGAGATCATGACCCAAGCCTAAGTCCGATGCTTAACCGACAGAGCCACCCAGGTAACCCATGCTTTTGGTTCACTTTTGGGAAGACTCGTGCTCTCTGTCTGGAGTGACTCTGTATCTCATTCTGCTGCCCTGCCTTCCCTCATGACACCCAGGAGTCAAAGGAACACCAGCTCAGCCTCAATCAGAAAGGGACTGTGCGGAACCTTCTGCCTACTTTTTCCCTCTGAATCACCTGGTGTTTTGAATAATGACCTGAGATCTGTCTTTGTCTATGCAATCCTCTGCATTTTGAATTCATGTCTTAGGTCTTAGTATTTGATATTCTGTATTTCAAATTCTCACTTTCTGTAGTTTAAAGTGCTTACGGTCATATGTTATCAATCACTAGATCATGTCATTTAGTGGGACAGTCTCCTTTCTTTATATACTAACTCTGACTAGAGATTCAAGAGAGGTATTTTTCACAGATTTATGTTTCTTCCACCCTGACTTGATTATATTTTAAGGGGTGTTCTCAGGCCCGAGTAACAATAGGTCTCCAAGATTCAGAACAACACTAGGCTTTTCTGGGTCTCTTTGCACCCTCCTGTCTGCAACTCTCCTTCTCATCTTCTCTTTAAAAAACAAAAACTGGTCATAAAATGAAAAACATAATTCATTATTCTATGCCCTAAGAGATTTTATGTTCTCCATTCTTTTTTTTTTTACTTTTTTTTTTTTTTATGAGAAGAGAGAGAGAGAGCACATGCACACATGCACACAAACTGCAGAAGGGCAGAGAGAGAGGGAGAGAGAGTCCCCAACAGACTCCATGCTCAGCCCGACTTGGGGCTCAGTGCATCTCAGGACCATGAGATCATGACCTGAGATGAAATCAAGGGCTGGACTCTTAACCAACTGAACCATCTAGGCACCCCTATGTTCTCTGTTCTTAATTCAGGAAATGGGTTGATCTAACACCATTTATTCTAAATCGTTATTCATTAAACAACTTTCTCATCTGATTTGATCTTTTTGGTGGCTCTATTCACACCTAGCATTCATCTTTCATTGTTAGTTAGTAACTGGGCACTCTTATTAATTTTAATTAAAATTTAGCAAAAGCAGATAGGAAAGACAATACCAAGATAAAAAGACCAGACAACTGAAAAATCAATCCTAACTTTCATATTGTCTAATTCCCTAAGATTCTATAAAGGATGTGGTTGGAACATTTCATGTCTTTAAAGCAACCCTTATTCAAAAAGCTGGTTGTTATTTTTTTATTTTTTAACATATGTATTTTAAATTTATTTATTTATTTTTAGGAGGGTTAGAGAGCACAAGCAGGGGAGGGGCAGAGAGAGAGAGGGAGACACAGAACCCGAAGCAGGCTCCAGGCTCTCAGCTGTCACTGCAGAGCCCGACACAGGGCTCAAACCCATGAACCATGAGATCATGACAAAGTCATGAACCGAAGTCGGAGGCTAACCGACTGAGCCACCCAGGTGCCTCATTATTTGTTTTTTATAATAATAAAAAAACATATTTCAAGACTGTGTAATTTACCTGTTTAAAGTGTATGACTCAGTGGTTTTTCATATATGTAAAGAGTTGTGCAGCCATCACTAAACAATGTTAGAACATTTCATCACCCGAAAAGAAANCAAACTTGTTTTAGCGGTTTCAAATTCTTCAAGGTTTCAAACTCAACCCCGCTGCAAAGAGAGCTCTCCCTGCTTCTGCTCTCCCCCACACACACACAGCTGTAGACACCAATCTACTTTGTGTCTCAATGGATTTGACTATTCTGGACGCTTCACTTAAATAGAATCATATGATATGTGATCCTATGTGACTGACTTCTTTCACTGAGCATAATGTTTTCAAGGTTCATTCATGTCATAGCATGTGCCAATACTTTATTTCTTTTTATTACTGAATAACATTCCATTGTACCACATTTTATTCACCCATTCACCAACGGATAGACATTGGGTTGTTAAAACTTTTTGGCTATGGGGACGCCTATGCGGCTCAGTCGGTTAAGCGGCTGACTTTAGCTCAGGTCATGATCTCAGTTTGTGAGTTAAAGCCCCGTGTCGAGCTCTCTGCTGTCAGCACAGAACCTGCTTCGGATCCTCTGTCACCACTCCTTCTGGCCCTCCTCTGCTCACACATGCACACACATACACTCTCTCTCTCAAAAATAAATAAACTTGAGAAAAGAAAGACGTTTTGGCCATTATTACAATGCTGTGTTGAACATTTGTATACAAGATTTTGTGCGAACACACGCCTCCAGTTCCCTTGGGTGTCTATGGTCATCCCCTCTTACCCACCTGAGATTCCTTCCAAGACATTCAGTGGATGCCTGAAACCATGGATAATACCAAGCACTATCTATACTAGCTTTTTTCCTATATACACATGCCTAGGATAAAGTTTAATTTATAAATTCGGTACAGTAAGAGATTAACAACAACTAATCATAATACAGAACAATTAAAGCAACATACTGTAATAAAAGTTATGTCTCTTGCACTCAAAATCTCTTATTATATTGTACTCATCTTTCTTTTTCTTGTGATGATGTGAGATGATAAAATGCTTACGTGACAAGTGAAGTGAGGGGAACGACATAGGCGTGACCTGGTATTAGGATAGCATTCGCCTCCTGATGCTTGGTCAGAAAGAGGATCTTGTGCTTCCAGACCGCTCTTGACCTTGGGTAACTGAAACCATGGAAAAGGGATGCTACTGTACATCGGAGTGGACTTGCTGGGTCATACGGTAACTTTATGTTCACCCTTGGAGCAACCGCCAGACTATCTCCCACAGTGGCTGCACCATTTTGCATGCCCACACTGGAATACCATCGTGGATACTCTCACAGGCAAGTGGCCTTCTCTGACGATCATATGTCCCTACACGCAGAATGAACATCCCTACAGGGTGAACGAACAGAGCCGTGGAGAAAAGTATATTACCTGTATCCGAGCCAAAACTGTTTCGATAGGCATCTTTATAACTTCTTGAGGCTGCTCTGGGCCAAAAATACTGGCTTCACTCGTCCTCATAGTCTGAGTATAAAATGGTCTTTCTTTGATGAAGACCAAAACCATGAGATGAAATGTTGGCGGGAAACTTCCTAAGGGAGGCGTCGGTCGGACACACGTGGTACAGACCGATCAATCCGGCCTTTGTAAAAGCAGGACAATAAACCATTATGT
Source organism: Crocuta crocuta (assembly GCF_008692635.1). NCBI lineage: Eukaryota > Metazoa > Chordata > Mammalia > Carnivora > Hyaenidae > Crocuta > Crocuta crocuta. The sequence goes on along the minus strand of NW_027527449.1, from coordinate 3,861,430 downwards.
ACCACACGATGCGGTGCCCAAAGAAGTACACAGCACCTCGTATGAAGGATTCTTGACCTTAACATTGAACCTGACCCTGTCATTTAGATCTCAAGGTCTAACTCTCAAATTACAAGAAATACAGGAGTTTGCAGAAGGAGAGCGATACCACGAGGAAACAAGCAGCAGTACAGATTGCGGGAGAGTCTATAGACAAATGACTCATTTTCTTCTTGTATCATAGCCTGTAGAGAAGGGATTGTGGTAGAATAAAGGACATTTCAGAGACATGGCAACCCAATGTAATGCATGATACTTGTTTGGACCCTGATTCAAACAAATAACCTGCATAAAAGGCACTTTTAAGATAAAGTGGGGCATTTCAAATATGCTCCAGATATTAGAGTATAGTAAGGAATGAGTTTATTTTCATGTTTATTTTTTTAATGTTTATTTATTTTTGAGACAGAAAGAGTAGGCAGGGGAGGGGCAGAGAAAGAGGGTGACACTGGATCCAAAGGGAGCTCTGTGCTGACAGCAGTGAGCCCAACACAGGGCTCAAACTCACGAACTGTGAGATCATGATGTGAGCCAAAGTTGGATGCTTAACTGACTGATTCACCCAGGTGCCCCAGGAGTAAGTTTTTTAATTGAGGTATAGTTGGCGTACAACATTATATTAGTTTCAAGTGTACAACATATTAATTCAATAGTTGCATATGTTGTGAGGTGATCACCGCAGTAAGTCTAGTTAACATCAGTCACCACAAATAATTATGAAATTTCTTTCCCTGAGGAGTGGTTATTAGTCTCTTTAAGTGGTAAATGTCACAGTGGTTATGTCTTTAAAAAGCCCTTATTATCAGTTAGACATACACACTGAAGTGTTTACGAGAGACGTGTTGTCTGAGATTTCCTTCAAAATGCTCAAGAAAAAAGAAGGAAGGAAATATATTGGGGAAATAAATGATATAAGATCGAGATTGTTTTGACAATTGTTGAAACTTCATGACAGATACATGTGGACTCATAATACTATCCTTTCTGTTGTGTATGTTGGAAAGATTCCATAATAAATAAGTTAAATACTAAAATAAGCTTTCCTCCATGGGAATAGACGTAGATTAGAATTTAAAAGTACATGGTTTGGGGTGCCCAGGTGGTTCAGTCAGTTAAATATCCGACTCTAGATTTTGGTTCAGGTCATGGTTTTGCAGTTCATAAATTCGAGCCCCAAGTCGGGCTGTGTGCTGATAGCATGGATCCTGCTTGGGATTCTCTCTCACTCTCTCTCTCTGCCCCTTCCCCACTCTCCCCACAAGTGCTCTCTTGCTCTCTCTCTCGCTCTCTCTCTCAAAATAAATAAATAAACATTTAAAAAATAAAAAATAAAAGTCATGGTTTATTAGGAAGCAAAATGAATTGGGAAAGGAATAAGCATAAATTTCCCTATACCTTATTATTCTGCATTGCTCTGGGAGATAATTTGATGCTAACAAACTGATTTAAATGTGATGGGAACTCATGACTCTCCAGTCACCAAAAGACTAAAGTAAAACAAAATCCCCCCTGACTAAATGGAAGGCATAGTATAGAGGAAATCCCAGTGATCATGCCATAAAAGACATGTCACAATGGAGAGCCCAGGAAATGCCAACTGCATAGCCAAACGGGCACAAGGGAAATATAATTTTAACCCTGGAATCATAAAATTAAAATGTTTTTGCTTGATTTTCTTTCACTGTTGACCCCTTCATCCTGCTACTTCTGACAACACTTTCTGCCCAAGGCTGGAGTTAGCGTGTCAGCTGGGTAGAGTCTATGGCCTTGACCTCCTACATGCACAGGCCCTGGAAATTTAATTCTGTTCCCCTGGTGGAAAGCAAATAACTTGCAGTACGTCCAGTAATCTCTCTGCCGCTGGCCTCCCAGCCAGCCGGGGCAGGCTGTAACCAGAAGCCAGCCCACTAAGCCCGACTAACACCCAATTGCTTGCTTGGACACTGTTTAAGGGAGGTGCTTAAACCACATGGAAGATCTCACACCAGTGTGGATGAGATCAAGTGTGCTAATTGAAGTAACTGGGCACAGAATTAGTACCAAGAGACTCTAAGCCAGCCTCCAGATCAGTGCTGTCTAATAGACAATACAGGAGCCACAAATGTAATTTAAAATTTTCTAGTAGCCACATTTGAAAAAGAAAAAATTAATAGGTGAAATTAATTTTAATAATACATTTTAGTTAATCCAATATATCTAATATGTCTAAAATATTATCACCACTACATGTAATCAATATAAAAAAAACCTAGGGGCTCCTGGGTGGCTCAGTCAGTTAAGCATCCGACTTCAGCTCAGGTCATGATCTCACGGTTTGTGGGTTCGAGCCCCGTGTCGGGTTCTGTGCTGACATTTCAGAGCCTGGAGCCTGTTTCAGATTATCTCTGCCCCTCTCCCACTCCCACTCTGTCTCTCCCTGTCTCAAAAATAAATAAACATTTTAAAAAATGATTTAAAAAAACACAAAAAACAAAAAACCTAATACTGGGGCACATAGGTGACTCAGCTGGTTAAGTGTCCAACTCCTGATTTTGGCTCAGGTCATGATCTCACAGTTCATGGGATTGGGCCCTGAGTCAGCTCTGCGCCAACAGCACGGAGCCTGCTTGGGATTCTCCCTCTCCCTCTCTCTCTCTGCCCCTCCCCTGCTCACATGTACACGTGTGCAGCACTCCCTCTCTCATATCAACTAGAAAACCGTCAGCAATACACAAGTACAAATTAAATCTTTTTATTTGGAGGGGAAAATATTCAATATTAAATTGAACCATGAACCGCGAGATCATGACCTAAGCGAAAGTCGGACGCTTAACCGACTAAGCCACCCAGGCGCCCCATCAATATTAAATTCTTACATATTCATTTTTGTCTTGTGGATAGTGAGATGGGCTGGCAGCCTCTAGTGGGCACTGGAAGTGAGCTAAGCCTTCTTCTCTCAGTCTGAGGACTGTGCATTGGGTCTAACTAACCTCAGGAATGGTGAAACTTGTTCATACATACAGGCTTAGAAATGTGAGTCATGGTAAATATACAGTGTGTAAGAGGAAAAAGAACTAGTAATAGTTAAAGTTTAAATAAACTTTTAAAAAAGGATATATTTTAAAACCACAACACTTACTAGATACAGTCCTCTTGAGGGCTCCTCCCCCGACTCCCTCATGCCCACCCTCTGTTGCTAAGTTCTACAGCATCATCTCAGAAGGGTCCTGGACAATAACGTATTTTTCCTCCAGTCATTTCAGCATCCCCTGACACGACTCTTACTACAGTCTAAACCACTGCTTTTGAAACTTTAGGTTTTGACCTATTACTGGATCTTGGCCAGTTGTTTATTTTTTTAATAGATGAGATGAGAAAATATATGCATGTATTCCACGTAGTTAGGACAAGCTTCATGAAACCTTTATTTCAATTCATTCTTCATTTGCTTAAATATTTATTGAAGACCTACAAAATGCCAGGCACCATTTTGAACATTTGGGATAAATCAGTAAACAAAAGAAAGATCCTGTTGTCTAGGAGTTTAGAGTCTAGTGGAAGACGCAGACCATAAAAATAACCATAATAGGGGCACCCGGGTGGCTCAGTCAGTTGAGCGTCCAACTTCAGCTCAGGTCATGATCTCATGGTTCATGGGTTCCAGCCCTGCATCGTGCTCTGTGTGGGCAGATCAGAGCCTGGAGCCTGCTTTGGATTTTGTGTCTCCTTCTCTGCCCCTGCTCTGCTCGTGCTCTCTTTCTCTCTCTCAAATAAATAAACATTACAAAAAAATTTTAAATAAACATAATAAAAGCAATCACGTATTGTGTCCAAAGCTTTGATGGAAAAAAGAAAATGTAGAGCAGCGTAAGGGGGTTCAAGGTAAGGGGTTAGCTGCAATTATGAATAAAGTAAACAGGTTTCCTTGAGAAAATGGCAAATAAACAATATGTGTGCATATATAAGTGCATACGTGTGCATGTGTGTGTGTGCGCGTGCGTGCACCGAGTCTACTATAAAATTAATTTCTTACTATGAACACAAAATCTAAAAAACACTGCCACCTGACCACAATGCACCCAGACACAATGGAAAGGAAGAAGACAGAGAAGAGGAAGAGGAACTTCGTTCTTTCCCCTCAGTCTTGGGGTCAGAGCTCATAACTCTTCGGTAAGGGACGAGGATGGGGGCATCTTTCAAATCAGCCCTGGTCTGGTGTGAAGCATCATCTCAAACCAGGAGATTTTTCACCTTCTTAACCTTGCTAAACCATGCCTTTTAGTTAAGAACATATCCCAGCCTTTATCCAGCTTGCCAGGAAGGCCGTAAATGCAATAGACTATGATGTGGGTTGAATGAGCCCTGTTGGGTTGAAGAAGCATGGGTAGGTTCCAAATCTCAATGAGGTGGGAAGTAAAGGACCAGATCCTGGGGAATCTATTAAAATAAATGTTTCATCCCACTCAAATGAATTGAAATAAAGATTTCATGAACTGGAAGGATCCCAGGGTATCATTCCTCCTCGGTTCCTGGTAGGCTTGCCCCCAGCTCTGGGAGGAAGGAATCCAACTAGGCCTTGTTCACAGCTGAGGCCCTCAGTGGGGAGCCACCAGGCACAGTGGGCTCAATGCTGCAGAGATGAAGCAAAAGGATTTCATGGCCGTCATCCCAACTCTGGCCCCAACAGTGGGTTTTCCAGGAAATGGAGGCGCCCCTGTGGTGCAAGATAGAAAGGACACAAACAGGAAGTCCTTCCCACAGGAGAGAAGCCAGCAGGGCTATTTGACCAACGCGTTCCAGGCTGAGGGACCCTCAAATTATGGCTGCTGTTCAGTGGCTAGTTTGTGCAGAGAGACAGGCTAGGGCTTCTTCACAAATGTGGAGTTTGACCTTGGAACTACATCTTTTTCTAATAGGCATAGTGCTAACCATTGTAGAGGCTGTTGTCATGGTTACTCGTGGTTGGGCATTCGTTGTGATAATGAAGAGCTTTCGGGTGCCCAGGCTGCACTGCTGGGAGAGAGAGTTTTTTCATGTTACAACCACTCCTACTCACTTGACGACCTCTCTCTGAGAGAGCACTTTCAGATATGAAAAGACTATTTAATTGTATGTATTACTTGTATACTGTGACCACATTGCTGGCCGAGGTCCCTTTGATAATACATATTTCCTCATTAGAGGACCTGCTTTGTGTAGGTTTTCATTTAGTATTCACTTTCCTCTTAGCTTTAAGTTTACATAAAGTAGAATTTTGCATTCATGCTTTGTTTATTGGTGCTATCGCTTTTGAAAAACGTGGTCTGTGTACAATTCTAATCCTATTTTAATCTCTTACAAACCTCATCTCTCGCCACTACATAATTAACTATTGTCAAATACACAATGAATTTTTTTTTAATGTCAGCCTTATTCAGAATACAATTTAAGTACAAATGTAACCAATGGAATAATGCAAGAATTACGTATTACAGTATTAGAAATACAGTAAAACCTTGGATTGGGAGTAACTTGTTGTGCAAATATTCTGCAAGATGCACAGACATTTCCAATAAGTTTTAACTTGCTAAACGAGCGATGTCTTGCAATACGAGTAATATGTGACGCCAAATGTTACCTAATCACAACTGAAATAGTGGCTCTTGAAATTCACTTTGATATACAAGTGCTTTGGATCACAAGCATGTTTCCAGAATGAATTATGCTCACACAACCCAATGTTTTACTGTCTTCATTTTGCTTATAATGGAAAGCCATTAGGCAATTACTTTCCTCTTATCACATGGTTCACTATCAGATGCTATGGAAACCCATGACCACTAGTACTCCTACTAGTTAACTATGAGGGGAGCAGGATAGTTTCAAGAGAAGGGGACCTCAGAAAACCTGTATGCTCCCTGGTTTCGCTGAAGTTCCTTAGAACTTGTTTAGACTTGCATGTGACAGTGGAGGAAAAATCAAGACCTATTTAGGAGGTTAAATCAGCAGAATTATGTTGTGTTAAACTTGGAAGGTGAAGACAAGCAATAGATTGGGCTTGACACCTAGGTTCCTACTTGTGCACTAGCATGGCTGCTCCCATCCGTGAGCTAAGGAATGATGGAAAAGGTCCAGCTTCAAGCAAGGAGATAATAAATTCGGCCTTGGACAAATAGAGCTTCAGAAATTTTTGAGACATTTCAAGTGGAGAAGTAAGGAAGATCTATCTGGAAGGAGATAAGTTTGGAGACGTCAAGCTGGGAGTCATTAGCATATAGATAGCGACTAGAGCTAACAGCAGAGCTGATATTTAGCAAGGAAAGTAAAGAAGATGAACAGAGTTTAGGACAAAGCACCAAAGAATCCTGATCTATAAGTCCAAAGGATGAAAGCTTCAAAAAGGAAAATAAATTGCTACTGTGCAATGAGGCTACATTCAGGTGCCAGGCAATTAATTTACTGCAAGTGGAGAAAGGACCCTGAAGATGACTTCAATTTACTCACAGAAGCCACAGCAAAGAAGGGAGGTTTAGGGAAGAGAGGTGTGAGGAAAGCAGGACAGTTTTCAAGGCAGTCGCTGAGTGGAGAGGGAAAGGGAGTGAGCCAGGAAACATTAAGACTTCAGGCAGTTCTGAGAGTCCACGTGAAGTTGGTGACATCAATTTAGAAATGCCCCTTTTCATCGCCCAGAAGCTTATTAAGTAATGTTAGTATCTTCCTGACAATTGCTTTTAACAAAAGCATCACATCAATTGTTTTTCTTCTACACACATTTCATTGTCTGTATTTTTCTTTCATCACTCTTGAACATCAAATTCAAATCCATGACCAGGAAGTGAGAGTTACAGTATCTAATTTTTTTAAATTATTTTTTTCTCTTGACAATTAAAACTACATATACCAGAGTGACTTAAAAGCTAATCCTTGAAACCTGCAAAGATATGAGTCTCAGAGTTAGTATTTGGAATGCTGATGTAGCCTAAAAACAACAGCCTTGCACGATGGACTGGGGGAGGGTATAGCTAAAAACGTGAAGAATTCAGTAAGCCAGAGGAACAAAGGAAGTTATTAAGATGAAATGAAGGAGATAGTATGCAAAATGAAGCTCAGTAAATTAAATAAGCCCAGGGATTTGAGTGTCAAAAAGCCAAGCAGCTATGTCACCTTGAAAAGGATTATATGACACATAGTAAAGGTCAGTAGGAGACCCACGAAAGGCTGAGGTGGTAAAAGAGGCAACAAAATACCCAAGAAGAGAAGGTGGTGAATGTTGAAGACCAATGTTCTGGAAGGAATAGGAATATAAGAGGAACAAAGGTACCCTTAAGATATTTGTTTGATTAAGTATCTTATATTCACCAATATCTTAAATGAATGAAGATCTTAAAAATATTAAAGTTTAAGAAATTGAATCTCTTAAAGGTACCAACATTAATTTTGTAATCTAGCTTCTCGCTTTTAGGAAGTTTCTGTCTCCTGGGATTCCCAGGGAAAGACACTGTGAATGCTCTTTTTCTAGGTACTTCCATACTTAACAGTGGTGTATCCGTGGCTTTCCTGTTTATGGTTAGACAAGTCCTAAAATGGGCTGGTCATTTCCATCTTGAATTTTGTTCCTCCCTCTGTGTTCCCTACTGGGAGATGACCCTTCTGTTCATGGTCATGTGCACACACCTTCATCCTTGTGTATATGTTTAAGAAAAGTCTAAACAAAAGGTCAATATCCAGCTCAGGAGGTTCCCTTACCATCCACTCGGTAGTCCAGGCCAGCAGCTTGCCCAGACTCAGCTCCGCCATCTCCCTCCCCACCTGCTCAGCCAACCCATCCACCCGCCCTCTCAGCTCTACCTCTGAAATGGCTTTCAAATCCATGTAACCTCTCCCTTCATGCCGCTGTTTCTACCTTGGACCCCCATCATTTCTCACACAAATGACAATAGGTGACTTCAGATTGGCTTCCCTGCCTCAGTTTGTCTACTCTCACCCTTCGCTCTTCCCTAGTTGCATTCCTGCACAGTCAGAGATGTTTCCAAAATGCGAGTCTGATCATGCTAGTTCACTGCTAAGTTATGCAGCAGTTCCCAAGGATAAAGCCTAAACTCCTTAAACCTTGAGCACAAAGCACTTTCTCTGCCCCTAGGTTAGGTTCCTGGCATTGAAAACACCAGCCTAACTGAGCTCCTCTGTTGCCCTCACCCTGGTCTTGGCCTCCTTCCCTGCACTTCTCTGGCTCTCTTCTTCCCCTTCCCGCCCTATTCTCTGCACAAACTCCTGGTTCCGGTCTCTGTTTAGATAGTTTGCTCCAGAAAGACCCCTGAACCTAATAATTTCTTCTAGACTCAGAAGTTGTCTTTTCTTCTGCACATTGATGGCCCAGAAACCCTTGTCATATTTGATCGTACCTATTGGCTTAGAAGCTCTCTGACCATCAGGATCACATCTATTTTGCTCAACGCTATATTCCTAAACACATTGCTTGGGCTATACGTTTTCAAAAATGTTCAGTTGAATGAAGGAATGATCAAATTTCCAATGTCATCCAGAGCTCTTTGGAACTTAGAAACTAGATTTGGTCAGTGTTTCAGATTTGATCAGACTTGGACGTGGGGGGTGCAGGAGAGACTGACAAAGCATTAAACTGTATTGATCAAAATTCCAATGTATTCATTTCAATAAAAAATATAACTGACAAGGGAGCCCAGAGATCATGTAGATCTTGTTTCCTCTGTGAATTTGGGAAAACAGACCACAGAATGGTTTTTGATGAGCATAGATTTAGAGCAAAGGAAATTCTGATTCCAATGTTTCATAAGGTTTCATTCTTGGTTCCTTCATTTTTATAACGATAGGGACACCATCCAGGTAAAGACTGTGCATCCTGTCCATGGGCAGCACTGTCAACACCAGCCTTTCTGACCACTGTTTTCTGGCCCCCTCTACTAACAGACACCCCATTACAGTGACACATTTTTAGATGAGCAAACATCTTCTGTTGTGTTATTAGTCTTCAGCCAGCCCGCAAGTCACCAAAGACTTGGCATCTCTCTAGTCCAGTCCCTTGAAAGTTTTTAGTTTTCCTCATTTGCTATTCTCCTCATTTCCAAGTCCTTGGTGGTGACATGCCCCATGTAACATTTTCCACTCGGGCATTCTGAGACTGTATCGGTGATTGGTGGAGCTTGAGATGGCATTAGACAATTTACTGGGTCATTGATTTGTTTCAAATTGAGGGCTCCTTGGCAATGGTGTCTGAAAAGAGAAAAGTGTTGAATCTAGGAGACAAAACCGGCATTAGAAGGACATTTGAGGTCTCAACCAGCAAGGTGGCTGAGTCCAAATACTAGAAAGACAGGTTGGTGGCAACGTGCCAGCTCTTTGAAGCTACAAAAAACTTGTGCTTTGTAAGATGTCATACGTAAATGCCTCATTATTTGTGTTTTCTATAGTCTTTTCTTCTTATTCTCCGTTAACATATGCAAGTTCTTCTTGTAAACACTGTAGTCTCTGAATGGTACTTATAACTAACAGTAGCCATCTTTTCTATGTAGAAGAGGCTGATTGTATCTTCTCCCACTAAAACGACAGCTCTGTTAGGGAGAGACTCTTTCTGCTTCATTCATCGCTGCAGCTCGGGACCTCGGAGAGGATCCAGCACAGCAATCGTGCTGAATTAATTATCATCCAATGAATGAATGAATGCTCTGGGGAGCCAAAGGAAGAGTATTTTGGCCAAGTTTGGGGTAGAGTTCCCATGTGGAATGGCTCGTCCCACGCTCTGGATTAGGAGACGCTGAGGCAATGGAACGGTGAGAGCCCATGGAAGAGTGAAGCCCCAGCAGGAAAGAAGACAAGTTACAGAAACACCTCAGCCCAGATCAAAGGGCGGCTTCCCGGGCTCTGCTGGTCTGAAGCCCATGTTTTATGTTAACTTGAGGTGAGCTCCCTAACAAGTGTCCCTGTGGCCAAAGATGTAGGACTGGACACCTAGCCCATGCCAGGAAGACAACACCACAGAGGCATTCAGTAGTCGAAAAGTTTTTAACTTATTTCTGGTAGCAAACTGAATATAAATAATTTACTTTTTAATCCACAAATAAACCAAAATAGAACAAAGAAAAAGAAAAACTTCACAAGAATGATGCTTTGCTAACTGGATTTCCTGAAACTCTGTTTCCAATCGCTTTCACCCCATTTTCAGCTTTGGAAAACAAAACCAAAAAACCAGTGAGTCCCTCTTAATGACTTCCTCTGATTATGCCTATATCAGGATATGGCTTTAAAGTATTAAATCACTTGAACTCCCTGTCAAAATATTTCTCAGAATTATTTTGGCACATCATGCTCTTGTCTCTTAACGAGAAAGGCCATCTGTTCTTAAAATTTTCATCGAAGTCCCTGCCTTAGTCTTTCAATGTCCCAGGCTCAGCTTTACTCAGTGTGATTTGGAAAAGAGGTTCAGCCCTTAAAGAACTGGTGGGTTTTTTTTTTTTTCAATGTCAAGTAACAAGACACACAAATCTTCATCCTTCTTTGGCTGCCATGAAGCTCAGAGCTAAAGTTGGGCTCCATTTATGTTGTCCTCAGCCTAGACCCTGGGCCAGGATCCCTGAGTCGGAAGGAGTCAGACCATGTGCTTGTATGTCCACACGCCCATAGTAAAATCAGAGAAGGGTGTGAGCGATGAATATTTTGTTCGTGCCATTGCTTTTGTCCCCCAGGAAGTGCCAGGAAGGTTCCAAACCACAGCGATTTTTTTCCCACAGTCTCTTGTGGAAAGTTGTTAACAGCCATCCCCCCCGTTCACACAAGTCAGCACATAGAAGAAGGTATGGGATACTGTGTGTCATAATTATATATAAAAATAAGCTATATAACTTCTTTGCCCTTATACATGCTTTTTAAAAGATATGAAGAACAATGGTGGAAAAAATATCTTGGCTGGATGTCATTCTCTTATCTTGTGCAAAGTATATATTCATATGCATAATTATGTTAGGTTCCAACAGACAAAAAAGTCACATTCAGGAAGGTAGCCCTTCATCAGTCTAGAGATGAAACTATACAATTATCTCCCTCCTTCACTACATGATTCTTATTAAACTATTCACATTTTAATCGTTCTTTATGTGGCTTGACTGTGAATTCTTGGAATCTTTTTTAAGTAGACTGGCTCTTAAAAATGCATGAATGTTTAAAAAGATGCATGAATTTTAAAACAAAATTAACCCTACACATAGCGTATATAAATTGAGCAAAAGTTGATTCACAAATCTGAGTTGAAATCCTTTGGTATTCAGGAAGTTTTTGTGGCAGACAGTTCCATGGCTTACTGATGATTCCACTAGTGATTTATTCCTGCACTTATTAAGTACGTACCTACTGTTTCCTCTAGTTCTCATTAGGCTCAGAGATGGGGGAAAAAAACCATTAAAGTAATAGAATACAATTTCCTTTTCCATAAGGGACTATAACCTTCGGTGACTGAGGAGCCATGTAACCTATCTACCTGAAGGGGGCAGGGGGAGATTTTCAAAGCAAAACAACTATTAATTATGTAGGTTGAGGTTTGGTTAACCATAGAAGGTTCTGTGGACTTCCAATTTGACTTTAAAGAAAGTACAGGATTTCAAAGAAGGGAAATAAGGAAAGAATCCTTGTTGTAAGCAGACAAAGAGCATAAAAGAGTTTGCATGAAGGAAATCAGTAGAGAGATGTGGGTGGGTTCGTGCCGGAAGTGGATGGGATGGAGACCTCAGGTGGGAAGTTGGGAATGTTCAAGGAGGGACGGTCGGTCTGGAGTTCATCTCCCAGGCTGATATATATGCACTTAGGAGCCCTTGTAAGCTCTCAGTCAGAGCCATGAGATAGTAGAAAGAGCGCTCTGCAAAGAATCCAGTTGAGGAGATACCAGGTTTTGTAATTAAGAGATAGGAAAGGGCATGAAGGTTTTCATCAGCATTAAGAGCCATTTGAGCTACAAAAAATCTCTAGCTTTGATAGAAAACTGAAGCGTACAACAGTAGCATGGAGAAGAAAAGAAAAAGGATTAAATGATCATTTTGAGTTCCACAGAGCACAGTTAACAAAAGACTAAAGTGTCGGGCGTGGAATGAGTGACATAGTGAGGCTCAGGAAGGGTTAGTATTGCTACTGCGATCATCACTCTAAGATGATTTTGCATTATGTTTTAATAGAAACAGAAAGAAAGGAAACCTTACATTTGCGTGTACCAGCTAGGCTAGAATCCTATTTCCTTTCATTTTTACAATACCCCTAAGATGAAGATAGTAACACCCCAAGTTTTTACAGTTGAAGATACAGGCTCAGAATGGCTAAGAAATACACAGCTAATCAATGGTAGAGGCTAGATTGGACCCACGTCTGTCTGGCTCCAACATTCTGCTTTCTCTCCTCAGTCTCTGAACTGACAAAGAAAAGATCTCCAGGGACTAGAAGGGCACCTGGATACTTGAGAAATGATTAATGTTACGAACACACCGAAAGCAAAGTATCAGTGAGAAGGGAGAACATTCAGCTCTGCGGCACAGAAAGAAAGGGAGTCTCAGAACGTAGCAGAAACATCTGTGACTCTGGCTGGTACACAGCACCCAGTGGTTTCCTTTAAACACACTGGCTGTTTTCCTCGTCCTTCCACATGCACCCAGATTTCCAGAGATTTCCAGAGACCTTGTTAGAGACGAATGCATACCCTTTGTGCTGGAGAGGAACTGGAAAGGAAGACCTGGGGCGCTGGACAGGCTATTGTACTTCACAGATTAAGACACCAATGATCTGGTTTACACTGGGCCCCTTGTGGACTGTATGAGCATTAGCCATTTCCCCCCATGTAGCAAATCAGTCTGTCACACCAGGATGAAGGTTCTGGACATGTACAGCTAAGCCAAGAATTCCTAAAGGAAATTCTACCAGTGAGGCTGCTAATGACCAGCCAGAAGATTTACTTTGGTGACACCTCTACCTTTAAACGATCAACAAAGAGGGGCACCTGGGTCGCTCAGGTCCAACTCTTGATTTCAGCTCAGGTCATGGTCTCACAGTCAGTGGGATCGATCCCTGGGTCTGGCTCTGAGCTATCAGTGCAGAGCCTGCTTGGGATTCTCTCTCTCTCTCTCTCTCTCTCTCTCTCTCTGCCCCTTCCCTGCTTGTGCATGCTCCCTCTGTCTCTCAAAATAAACTTAAAAAAATAAATAAGTAAATAAAAGATCAATAAAGGGACTCCATATTACTTAGCAGTGTAGATCTCTTACCGTGTCTCCACTTCCTGATAACCTTTTCTGTTCAAATTATCCTCATTCAAGTTTCTGCTTAGCAGGTTCCTATGTCTGGTTCACTCACAGTTTACTGGTCAAAGCAAGTCCCATGGCCGTACCTGATGTCAATGGTGTGTGGAAGTATAACCCTTTACAGGAAGGACAGCAAATAATCACATGGGGTGTGAATATTTGCTCATTTATTTGTGTAATTGGAGATTCTACTCCTACCAAAAATCAAAGCAATTTTTTTCCTCTTCAATAAATTGCCTGTTACTTCTATTAGTATTTGATTTAATGGCTCATATTAAAGAGTATGTTTCAATTTAAAGAATTTTGAGGGGCGCCTGGGTGGCTCCATCGGTTGAGCATCAGACTTTGGCTCAGGTCATGATCTTGTGGTTCGTGAGTTCGAGCCCCACATCAGGCTCACTGCTGTCTGCTCAGAGCCCACTTCAGATCTTGTCCTCCTCTCTCTCTCTCTCTCTCTCTCTGCCCTTCCCCAGCTTGTGCTCTCTCTCTCAAAAATAAATTTTAAAAAAATGTTTAAAAGAAGAATCTTGATTGACTTCTCTAGGTAGCTTTGTTGCAGTAACAAACAACTACAAAAAAAAAAAAACAACAACAACAACAACCCTCAGTTTCTTACAACACAAATCACTTTTATGTGATTCTTTCTTCATGTCCCACGTGAGTCTGTGCAGTCAGCTCCAGGCTGTGGCTCTCCCCCCGGGGCCGTAGGTCTGTGTCAAGTCTGCTTTCTCAATCCTGGATCTTGGGTTCAGGAGCAGCCCTGATCTGGAACATGCTATCCTGTGGCGGGAGTCTGGTGCTGAAGCAGGCGATCAGATTTAAAGGTCCTGCTCTCAAGGTGCAAGCCACAGCTGCTCCCGCGTCACCGGCCCCACCCAACAAGAGGGTGTGGAGGACACCCTGTCCCTGCTAGTGGGGAGCCACTAGGAAGTCACATTCTAATCTGCTGTTATGGAAAGAAGGAGTGAAAAATTGCAAACAATAAAACAATCTACCCCAAAATCTTTGGGGGATTTTCCACTGAGCTTTGTCAGGAGTTTGAAGGACCGTTGCCTCTTCTGTCATTGCATTCCGGATTGATCCTCAAACACCTGTCCCAACCTCGGTGTGACTCCCGGCCTCTATTTCAATAATATTATGTCTGAGAACCAAGAGGTACCTCACAAACACTGGGCCAGATTATTTTCTGGAGATAAGAATATATGTTGTTAGGGGTGCCTGGGTGGCTCAGTCGGTTAGGCGTCTGACTTCGGCTCAGGTCATGATCTCACGGTTCGTGGGTTCGAGCTCCGCGTCAGGCTCTGTGCTGTCAGCTAGCTCAGAATCTAGAGCCTGTCTTCAGATTCTGTATCTCCCTCTCTCTCTGACCCTCCCCTGCTCACACTGTCTCTATCTCTCTTTCAAAAATAAATAACATACAAAAAAATTTTTAACATGGTTAAGATGGTCAATTTCATGTTGTGTGCATTTTTACCACAATTGAAAGTAATATTTTAAGAAAGGATAGACTATATTGGGGTGGAAGGGTGTCTTCTATAGGTACAATTATTAGATAAGGGTTCTCTCGACAGCTACAAACATCTCTACCCAAAAGGCTGCGGACCCATTTGACACTCACTTACTGCAAGCTTGTCTCTATTTGGAGCTGGGGCAGGATCAGCGAAAGAATGTGGATATTTGTCTCTTCTTGGTGGAGCTGGGGAGGAGATGGTATTTTCTAGGAGACATACTAGAAGTGACATAGACTAGGCACCTCAAACAACAACATAGCCATTAAGGAAGCATCTATCCACCTTAACAAAATAAAGTATCACTTTTCCATGTCAGCAACCGAAGGAGACAGTCTGCAAGGGGTAAGTCCCTGAACCTTGCCGGTGTCACTCATCCCCTTAGGGGTTTCCTCCAGAATATTGTCCTTATTCCAAAGGAGGGAAGGGCTGTACTGTTCTTTTTATGTTCTTGAAGCCATTACAGGACAGTTATCATAAGACTAGATTGTTTGTAGAGGACTATGCTCAAGGATAAGAAAAATGAAAAAAGCACATGGCAGCATATAACTACATTCTTTGACTCACAAAATACGTCCTTCTCTGAGTCTCATAGGCTGCAATCTACTTGCAGCCTGATCTGCAGCTATGTGGGCATGGCTCCTTGAAATCTAGAAATCTGAAATCTCCCTAGAGGAGATCTCAAGGCCACATTTTGAATTACAGCTTGTTGGCTGAGAAATGTCTTCCCATCAAGATGGCTGACACTGGGACCCATGTCCTCACCCCCTCAGGGAACCCTCTTCTCCCTCCCTACAGAGGGAAGACACCCTGTCCTGTCAATATGAAAACATTCTGAAGTCATTGACACAGGGGGCGCCTGGGTGGCTCAGCCTGTAAAGCCCTCGACTTCAGCTCAGGTCATGATCTCCTGGTCTCTGAGTTCAAGCCTCCGAGCCCCATGTTGGGTTCTGTGCTGACAGCTCAGAGCCTGGAGCTTGTTTCAGATTCTGTGTCTCCCTCTCTCTGCCCCTCCCCCATTCATGCCTCTGTCACTGTCTCTGTCTCTCTCTCAAAAGTAAAAAAAAAAAAAAAAAAATTAATAATAATAATAATGAAGTTGTCAACACAATCAAAGAAGAGGTTGTACATTACAGTCCAAAATAAGGGCTGCTTTTCCCCATCACACCCACCCCACTACAGTTCCCGGGTTCTCCATTTTCTTAAGCTAGAAACTAAAATCCACCCAGGGGGCTCCTGGGCGGCTTAGTCAGCCATGCCTCAGACTTTGGCTCAAGTCATGATCTTGTAGTTTTTGAGTTCGAGTCTGCATCAGGCTCCCTGCTGTCAGCTCAGGGCCTGCCTGAGATCCTCTGTCCCCCTCTCTCTCTGCTCCTCCCCCACATGCCTTCGCTCAAAAATAAATGAAACATTTAAAATAAATAAATAAATATAAAAATCACTCTGGACTCTCCTCTTTCCGTTTCCCATCTCCCCACACGCAGTCACTCGGCGGGTCCTCCTATGACTCTTTCTGAATAGCTCTCAAGTGAGTCAGTTTCTCTCCGTCCCCAATTCCACTACCTCGTTTCCTGCCTCTATAATCTCTAACCAAAGCGCCATGATCACGTTCATGGGGGGCTTTCTGACTCGCTGCTCCCACTCCTAGTGTGCTCTCCACGCGGTCCACCGTGATTTCCCCAAATCCAGCCCACCTGCGGCGATTCTCTGTTCAAACGCTTTCACAGGCCCCCATCGCCCACAAGATCAATCCTGAGACTCGGAAACAGATTTCAACTCCCTTGTCTTATTTCTTCCTTCCCCCTCAAGAGACTTCATCCGTTCAGAAGAGCCACACGTTGCGCTGAAAACGCAGACTCCCCCACCCTCTGACCTGGCTCCAATGTTCCCTCTGCCCAGAATGTCTCCACATTTCCCACCTGGCAAGTTCTGCCTCCCTCCAAAACCCACCAAATGTTTTTGCGGGGTTTTTTAAGTTCTCTGACTGCCCTGGACACGGAGCCGCTCCCCTCTCCGGTTCCAAAGCACTTTGAATGCAATTCTAACAGCTGCTTTTGTATTTGGGAGTCAATCGCTTCTAATTTTTCTATTCCTCCTCTTCCCCAGACCATGAGCTTTTGAAGAAAGAAGATGCCGCCTGTCTTTGCATCTTCCTCACGTAGCACAGGGCCTAGAAACTACAGGGGCTCAAGCAATTCATTTGTTGAGTCATTAGAAATAGTCATTAGAGGTGCCAGGCCGGCTTCGTCGGTAGAGTGTGCAACCCTTGATCTCCAAGTTATGAATTCGAGCCCTACATTGGGTGTAGAGATTACTTAAGAGTAAAATCTTTAAAAATAATAATAAAAATAAAAATAATCCCAGGGACTAGGTTCTGGGAATGCAGCCAGGACACCAACATAGGATCCCTGTTGTCTGGGAATGTGAATGATGAATGACTTCACTAAATGTCTGTGGAACTGTGTTCTTTTACAACCTGGTTTTGGCTCTGCCTGCCCTTTTCCCAAACAAATGAATTGGTTGCCACTCAGGCCACCATCCCTTTCTTAAAACCCCAACTCTGCCAGTGACAGCATTAATCGGGACAGAGAAGTACCGCTGTGTGGCGGGTTTCGAAGAAGTTTCAGTCCTGAGGTCTGTCATGCAGGGGCGTGTAGTAAACACCCAACATATGGAACAATTAAGAAACAATACAGAAACATAATGAAGCGCTAATTGTTTGGGACAGACTGCATATTTTCAGAAGAGGGAGAAGGAAGTCAGCCACATAACCATAATTTATAACGCGGGCCGTGCACACCACCAGGGAATTCGGCACAGCGGCAAAATACCTTATACCTTTTGATACAGAAAACAAGGCTCTGTGCCCTATCATGGTAGAGGAATCAGATCTGTGGGAAAACTGACCTGTTCATATGCTCGGAAAATAGAAAAGGTCTCTCCCGTGATGGCATGAGAAAAGAGATAGGCAACAGTATTGCCCCAAACCCAGATTTCTGGAATGCCTTCTGCAGAGCATGGAGTCTCCACGAGTAGAAAAAACTGGAATTTTATGTATCTGTTTCAAGGAGAGGACCTGGAGGACTGTGAGGCTGGTCACGCAGGGCCCCGCGGTCCTCACCGCCCCAAGGATGTCTCACTGTCGAGGGCAGCGAGAAAGCACCAGCCACAGTCGGAGTCTTTGTGTTCTTATATAAATATATTTTCCCCTCTCAACATTCCTTTCCCAGGCACCCTCCTCTCTGCCCCCATTCCCTTGTGAGCCAGCAAGCCTCGTCTGGGTTTTGACAGGAAGTAGCACAGCTCTGAGCTACTCTTTTCATACCCACCCTCCCCACGGCCCCCCTTGGTTCTTCTCAAGGCGCCTGGGGTGGGGACATGAAGACTGAACTGCAATTCCTGAAGTCTGCTACTAACCCAAACTCCCAGAAATCCTCTCATTGGGGACGTCTGGAGGTTTCTTCTAACTAGTTCAATCTTACTGGAATAAATCCTCCCTCCCTTCACACCAAACCTCCCCCCAAGGGAGGCTAACTCAGTGCAAACTGACCTCGTGCTGCACAAGAGAACACAAGGACCAGTTTCCTAAATATGTGAACAAGTTTGTTAGGGGATTAGATTTCAGGCTACAAGAAACAGAAAAATTAGATGTGATTTTTAGGCATAAAGATTTTATGTTTAAATGCCTTAAAAGGCCTCTGGAAAGACCTTCTCTTATCAAGGGCTCTCCTTCACATCCATTCCACATTACTGTAAGCAACAGAAATTAAGAACTTACGAGCAGTAAGAAGACGTATCAGGTCAAAAACGTAGGGATGCCTGGGTGTTTCAGTCGGTTAAGCATCGACTTCAGCTCAGGTCATGATCTCGTGGTTGGTGAGTTTGAGCCCCGCATCGGGCTCTGTACTGATGGCTCAGAGCCTGGAGCCTGCTTCGGATTCCGTGTCTCCCTCTATCTCTGTTCCTCCCCTGCTCACACTGTCTCTCTTTCAAAAATAAATAAACATTAAAAAAAATAAAAATGGATATGCAAAATCTCTGAGACCAAGAAGGGCAGGTCCTTATAGTAACTCAGACCCAGGTTCAACACATACAATTCATATACTGAAAGGTTCTCTAAGGGTCAGAGAGAAGTCAGTCCAGCAGGCTCTACAGAGATGAAACAGCACAGGGACACAGCTGACACCGATGTCCTGGGGTTTGTTTCCAGGAAATACAACGCCTCAATTTTTAGGGCTAGTGACCTGTAGTGGTCAAAGGAAAAAGCTTGACTTGATTTTTATACTTCCCTTCAACAAACCCCCTTTTTCTCTTTACTGCTGAGAGAATGATGACTCTATGGGCATTTAGAAAGATGATTTTTTTCTTTTACCACCTTAGGTAGAATCTTCTTTAAAAATCTTTTTTTTTTCCAAAAAGAAAGAAAAAAAAAAAAAGATTCCCATGTGAAGGAAGCATTAATATTTTCCATATGTGTTGGCTCCTGACTGTGGAATTAGGATTCAGATTCAGCCCAAGTGAATTGGGAAGCGTCTCGAGCCGGGCGGGCTGTGTGAGTCTGAACCGTTCAGCAAACCCACCGATTTCCCGGGTGTGCGCTGCTGGGGGGACCCGCGCGCGCTGCTCGGCAGTCAAGCCCTCAGCCTGTCTTCGAGATGAAATATCACAAGCAATGCGCGTCGGAAATCTCCGGTAGAGAGAGGTCGGAAGAGACTGTCTCTGTGAACTGAGGACACATCAACCTTAATGGCCGTCCCAGCTGAAGGGGTGCAGAGAGGCCATCCCGTGTGGCCCCACATGTGACGGCCAGGAAGCGGAACTCACAATAGCACCAGGATCTGTCCGAGTCTGGGGAGTCCCCAGGGTGTCCGTCCATCGCTGCGCGAGGTGCCCCAGCTCCCTTTGCTACGTCCAGGACCAGGCACGGATTCAACAGTCTGCAAAACATTTGCCCATGTGGGAAATACACGTTTAAGCTTTGTGTATGAAATCACAGTAATCAGCAACCAATAAGATTTCAATTTTCTGGCCCTTTGAAGCCGTCATTTTTACAAAAATTAGTTCTGCAGGTGAAGATAGTACAGAAACACAGCACAAGATGCAAAATATATCACAGGATGTACAGTAAATACACATCTCCCGCTCCGGCTCTCCAGACCGCTGGTCCCCTGCCTAACGGCCCCCAGTGACGCTAATTTCCCGTGCGTGCTTTTTGACAAACACAGCAATCTTTTCTAAGTATTCTAAATGCACTGTTGTCATTTTTTCCCCGGAGATCTGAATAATGCATAGTTGTTGCTGGGATGATTTCTCATGAAGGCTAAACGTTGACAAACGAGAGGATTTGAAAGTTTTGAGGGGAAAGTCGTTTGCTGCCTGCTTGACGAATCCTCTCTACATTTTGTCTTTAATAACATCTATATTTCTTTCCTAAAGTTTCTGTGTCCACAAACAAAGGAACACACAAAATAAACAGCTCACAACAATGGCCCGTTGCCCAGATTTAGAATAATCAACAGAAAGCCAGTTATTTTTATTTCTGAGAAACAAAAGTAGGCACCCATGTCTTTCAGATCATTCTTCATTATCTGTGATCTAAAATCAAGATCCACACAGAGGTAAATGAAAGGCAGGAATCAAGGACAAACCTTAGTACATCTCTTTCTGAGATGGCTCTAATATCTGTGCACACACACACCTTGCCCCCTAACCCAACCCCACCGCTGCAGGTCAAGCCCTCTTTCTTTGCTGGAACTATTAAAATTGAGTCCCTCCTGTTGACCCTGCAGAATCTGGTCACTGGAGCTGAATCCCACGAACAGCAAAGGGTCACAAAGCGAACAGGGCCCACGAGTCATCATGAGTTTAGATTTCATTGTGTTGACCCTGACAATGAGATGCCAGATTTGAAGCCCCGGATTTACACACACACACACACACACACACACACACACACACACACACACACACCACATATTGAGTCATTCAGGCTGCCATGTGTAGAATGATGGCAGTGAGCAAGAGGCTTGCCGGAGCCTAGCTGAGCGGTGATGGAGGCTGGGCTGCAGTCGTCGTACTGGAGATGGAGAGACCTTGATGGCTTCAGGGTGTGGCTTGGAAACAAAGGAGGCAGAACTTGCTGTTGGACTAGACACAGGCAGGGGTTTTACTAGATACAGTAACACACTGGATTGCGAGTAACTTGTTCTGTGAGTGCTCTGCAAGACGAGCCAACATTTCTGATACATTTTAACTTGGTAAATGAACAATGTCATGCAATACGAGTAGCACATGATGCCAAACATCACATGATCACACTGAGCCAGTGGTTCCTCTCTCTCTCTCTCCGTCACTGTGGGACTGTGGGTGACTGTCCCCCACTCCTGGATGCTCAGTTTCAGGCCATGCTGTTTGCAGATATCAGTGATATTTCAGAACGTTGGAAGGTGCCCACAACTGGCACTCATGTATTTTTTTTTTTTTTATCACTTCCAAGCACCTATGGACAGTCCTTTGCTTTTCCACCCAAGAGTAAGCTAGGAATGCTTTGCTTCATTCTAGGTCAGGCTGCCTGCAGATATAGACCCTTTCCTCTGCTGCCTTATTGCCAGTTACATGAAATACAGTATATGACAAGAGTTTATTAATACCGAACTATAGTCAACATCCACGAGAACATATACAATATGGTCCCCATGTGGAAAAAGATTCCATTGAGGCAATAGATGGCTCAATGATTCTGTCAGTGATAGTGAAAGTCGTCCTGCACAATAACCCTCCTCTCTCGTCTCCCTCACACGAGCCACTAAGGTTTTCAAAGGGAAGTGCTGGTTAATTTGTTTATATTTCTTAATATTTTGTATTTTCTTTATTGTTTTATATTACAGTATTGTAATCATTTTTATATGAATATTTTTGGGTGGTGGAATGAATCATCTAAGTTTCCATTTTTTCTTATGGGGAAATCTGCTTTGATATACAAGTGCTTTGGATTACAAGCATGTTTCCGGAACGAATTATGCTCACAAACCAAGGTTTTACTGTCTTTGGCCTCTGCAATTGGATGGATGCAGTTCTATCCTGAATTGGGATAGAATCTGGAAAGAAGCAGAATTTGGAAGGGAGGTGTGGAGAAGCCAAGAGTTGTACTTGCGCCATCCTAAACCTTAAGATACTTTCTCGATGTGCTGATTTCCATCCTAGCTCAGACTTCTCTGCTGGTTTTTTTCTATCTCTTTGCATTGGAGGGTGTAATATCTATCTTTGGACCTTCTCTCTCTCTCCAACCTAACTACCTTCATGACTTCCTCCAGCTACCTATAGGATGATGCCTCCCAAATTTTAATCTCCTTCCCAGAATCTGCCCCTGAAGTCCAAGCCCACTTATCCAGTCGCCTAGTCAATCTCTCTCTCTAACAGACAACACAGACTCCCCTCCAATCCAGGGATACCAGATAAAATGAAGGATACCAAGTTAACTTAGAAGAACAGCAAATAATTTTTTAGTGTAAGTATAAACAGTATGGCATGGGATGTACTTAAACTAAAGACAAATCTGTTGTTTGGCTGAAATCAAATTTAACTGGACATCTTGCATTTTCATTTGTTAAATCTGGCAGCTGTATCTGCAAATGTGCCCGAGCCCCTGTCTTCTCCACCCTAATTGATAGCAACTCCACCCTCTAGTAGCTCAGGCCAAAGACACTGGCATCATCCTTCATTCTTCTCTTCCTTCCACATCCCACATCCAATCTGTCAGCAAATCCCATTGGCTCTACCTTCAAAATATATCCCTAATCTGAAGCCATCACTGCCGCTGCTCTGGTCCAAGACACGATTCACCATTTAAAGAACCAACATCGCCTTCCAGCTCTTCTCCCATAGTCCCTTAGAGTCTATTCTCAATAAAGCAAGCAAGGGATCTTTTAAAAAGTAAATCAAATTATGTTAGCCTTCTGCTCAAAACTGCCAATGGATTTTCATCTCAGTCAGTGTAAAACCCAAGGTCCTTATGGCCAACCAAGTTCATTGGGACCTGCTCTCACTACTTCACTTCCATTTCTCCTCTGACCTTCTCTTTAACTTTGCTTCAGCTGTACTAACCTCCTTGATGTTTCTTAAATACAAAAAGGCACACTCCTGCCCCAGTTCCTTTACCCTCTGTATCAGTGGTTATTTTCCCAAGATATCCACATGGCTCACTCCTTCCCTCCTTCAGGTCTTTGCTCGGATGCTAGCTCTTCAGTATGAACATCTTACTGGATGGTTACAACATTCATAACCACCATACTTAAAACTGCAACACCATCTCCTTCATCTTGACATTCACCATCCATCTCCCATGCTCCGTGCTTTCCAGCTTCTGAGATAGAACCTAATTTGCTTATGTATATTGCTAATGGTCCCCACACCTAGAGAAGCGGCTGGCACATAGAGGTTATCAATAAATCTCAGTGGCCTTAATAAGTCTATCAAGCAATGAATCAATTAGGCAGTTGATTATAAAAATGTGGAACTCTAGGGAGACATCAGGGCTGGGGAATGCAGATTTGGGAGTCATCGACACGTAGAGATGTCAAAAGCCATGGGATTGGATGAGGTCATCCGGAAAAGTAAAACACAAGAAGGGGTCCAAGGTCATCGAAAGGTCAAATGGAGAAGGGAGAAAAACAAAACAATAAGAGGTAGCATCCCCTAAGGGAGAGGGAAAACCAGAAGCGCTTTGTGTCAAGAAATACGAGAGGAAATTGTTTCAGGAAGGAGGAGGGCAGTGAACTGAAAGGAATCCTGCTGGGAAATCAAGTGAGATAAATACAAAGATGCTACCATTGAAGTTGGCAACCTGGAGGTCACCAGCAACACCAAGCGTGGTCCCTGTGGGGAGGGTGGAAGGTGGTCTAAAGGGAGGTGATGAAGGAGTAGAGAGGAAGTGGAGGCTGCCTCAACACACAAGCCTTCCGAAGTGTGAGATGAGCAGCCCCGAAACGGGACAAGAGCTGGAGGGGGTGGAGGGGAAGAGGGGCCGGCTCACTGGGGGTAGGGGTGCAGTATCTCTGAACAGGTATGCTCTCAGAGCAGAACGCTATGGCAGAGACAGAATGGTGAACCAGGCATGAAGGGTAGAAGGCAGATTGTTAACAAGGCAAGAGATAGGACTGGACACAAGAAGAGAGGTTGGCTGTCCAGAGGGCGAACAGACACATGAAAACATGCTCAACGTCGCTCATCATCAAGGAATACAAATCAAAGCCACAATGAGATACCGCCTCACACCTGTCAGAACGGCTAACATTAACAACTCAAGCCACAGCAGATGTTGGCGAGGATGCAGAGAAAGAGGACCGTTTTTGCACTGCTGGTGGGAATGCAAACTGGTGCGGCCATTCTGAAAACCAGTATGGAAATACCTCAAAAAATTAAAAATAGAACTGCCCTACGACCCAGCAATTGCACTAGCAGGTATTTACCCAAGGGATACAGGTGTGCTGTTTCGAAGGGACACATGCACCCCAATGTTCACAGCAGCGCTATCAACAATAGCCAAAGTATGGAAAGAGCCCAAATGTCCATGGACTGGAGACTGGATAAAGAAGATGTGGTGCATTTATCCAATGGAATATTACTCAGTGATCAGAAAGAATGAAATCTTGCCATTTGCAACAACGTGGATGGAACTAGAGGTTATTAGGCTAAGCGAAATAAGTCAGTCAGAGAAAGAAAAATATCATGTGACTTCACTCAATGTGGAATTTAAAATACAAAACATGAATGTAAGGGAAGGGACACAAAAATAATATAAAAACAGAGAAGGAGACAAACCGTAAGAGACTCTTAAGTACAGAGAACAAACTGAGGGTTGCTGGAGGGGTTGGGGGTGAGGGGCTAAGTGGGTGAGGGGCATTAAGAGGGACACTTGTCAGGGCAAGCACTGGGTGTTAGAGGTAAGTGATGAATCACTAAATTCTACTCCTGAAATCATTATTACACTATAAGTTAACTAACTTGGGAGTAAATTTAAAACTAATAATAATAAAAATAATTTAGAGGAGGGGGCAAGATGGCGGAGAAGTAAGGAGCTCCGTACTTGCACTTGCTCCCATACATCACACAGAAAAGATCTGAAGCCATTGGAAACCTTACAAAACCTGAGAGATTGGGAGAAAAAGGACGCAGAATCCACTGAGAGAGCCTTCTAACGTGAGTGCGAACCGGGGAAGATAAAATCGGGCTGGGATCGGAGACTCCAGGGTGGGAGACGATCCCCCTCTACCCTCTACGGGGAGTGAGAGGGGAAAAGGAGAGAGTCCGAAACAGAAAAACCTACGCTCGGGGGAGAAAAACCTCCGCTCGGGGCATAGAAAGACCATACTTGCCACATACCTGCACACCAGGTCCCCTCGCGCCAAGTGGTTCCGGGGGTGCTGAGCGCACAGACCGCTGCTTTGTGCTGCTCCCGGCGGCTGGACTTCAGAGCGGTGGCGCGCCTGCCGCCATTGTCCTCCCGGGCGGCTGGGGCCCCTGGAGGAGCCGCGCGGACACCGGGCGTCCGCGCTCCTGGCTGGCTGGAACTCGAGAGGGAAGGCAAAGAGCTAAAAACTGGGAAATGTGCCTGTGAGTTCGTGTTTCAGGTGGCGAGCCATAGAGGGACCCGGTTTTCCTCACTCCAGCGGGCTCGGACTCCGCGCCCCCGGCAGGCAAGCCCCCGCGCATGCGCGCCAGCCCGACCCAGAGAAGGAAGCAGCGATTCTGACTCCGCCCCCAGAGCTCGGCAAGGGGCCTGGAATTGCCCGAGGGGGCTGCCTGGGAAGCTGTGTCTAAGGCGATTTCAGCGGGGCGTGCCGACTGGGATTTGGAGACTGGGACTGGCCTGGGTTGAAGAGTGCAACCCACTTTGGCTGCGCCCCCGGGACAGGGAGTTCNTGGGACTTGAACTCACAAACTACAAGATCGTGACCTGAGCCGAAGTTGAACGCTTAACTGACTGAGCCACCCAGGCGCCCCTAAATATCCTGTTCTTATGGTGATCCTCTTATCAGGTGGGTAAACATTCCAGAACCTCTCTTTTCTTTTTTTTTTTTATGTTTATTTATTTATTTTGAGAGAGAAAGAGAGTTGGGGGAGGGGCAGAGAGAGAGAGAGAGAGAGAGAATCCCCAGCAGGCTCTCTGCTGTCCAACGTGGGGCTTGATCTCATGAATTATGCAATCATGACCTGAGCTGAAAACAAGAATCAGATGCTTAACCTACTGAGCGACCCAGGCGGCCCCCAAACCCTTTCAAACTGGCATATTTAATGACCCCTGATCAGTAAGTCTCCCTGACACTATTTCTGCGAAGACCAGGTGGTGGCCCCCAAATTCCTTCTTGCGAATTTTAAGCCCTTTGGGAACTGAGAATCCAAGAAGCAGATCTATCATCTGTTACTGGAAGGAGGCAATGAGTGGATTATTCCAAATTTAGGATGAAAGCAAAGGTAGGAGTGAGATGGGAAATATCAGCTGAGGACCAGGACAGAATTAGCATCCTCTGTCACTAAGTGTAGACTTTCGTGAAGTCAGTCCTTTATTGCGAGAGTCCTCGAGTGTGGGCTTGATAAGTACTGAAGGCATTTTTGAGATAAAGGTGTTGGAGCGATCCTTCCTGTTCCTGGGTGGGCAGAGAAATGTGAAGTTGGCTAAGTATATCTACAGCTGTGGCTTGCTCCCGGCCTGGTTCTAGAAACTCTGGGCTGTGTGGATGGGCCACTGGGAGTAGATGGGCCTCTTTAAATCACTCTCTTTTGTCTGCTGTATCATTTCAGCTTTTTGGACTCCAAGCGATAGGAAAACCGAAGAAAAAGACGGCTGGAAAATGAACTGAAAGAGATGATGGAAACATTTCAATAACTGCTAAATTAAAAAAGCCCCTTGGCATTTATTAGTTTCCCCTTGGAAAGATGAGATTAGGAATATCTTGTCCAAAGTGAAATTGCCTTCGGAAAGATGGTTACTGAAAGTCCTGCCGGGGTCATTTCCAGCGAGATGCGGTCAAAGACACTGACTGGCTGAGGACAAAGTGGCCTGATCTTCAGGGAAAGAGCTATCCTAATGTGTCCTCCCCTGACCCTGGGACAAGATATGAGCAAGAAATCTGGCCAACAAACCAATGCGCTTTCTCTCTCTACCAGAGATCCTAACCCAGACCACAGCTTCTCATGCGCTAGTGAGATTGCATTTCAAATAGGTCCTAAGCTGGACCGAGCCAAACGAGGTGGGATGAGGAGAATTTGTACAATGGGAAAGTTCCTTAATCCCTCAACAGCTATTTATTGAGGACTAATTATTAACCAAGTGTGGAAGTTTCGGGAGGCAAATGAATAACACCTTTCCTTGTCTGCTTCCACACACGCTTGAACTAATGGGGAAATAAGGACAGGAGACGGGCCAGCCCAGACCACACGCCAGCTTCACTGTCAATAAGCTGGTGGAGAGCATGATTCCGGACTGGAGCTAAGTGATCTTGCTCAGTGGACTGGACTAATTTCCTCCCTGGTCCCAGCTGTCCCACCAGGGCAGGACCCCTATTGTGTGGCAGAGGGGAGGTGGGAACGCAGCCTCCCTGCTGGTGGGCAAGACAGGTGAGAGAGTCCCGAAGGAGCGGAGCCACATGTGCCCAGTTCCTTTTCCCAAACTCCCGCCTATTTTTCAGCCGTGTCTCACTCTCCAATATCTTTCCGCCAAGCTGTTCTCACGCTTTGCCACTCCTACATAGCTATCCCAAACCGTCCGTAGAGTGTGGTCAGATTGTCCTAAATTTCCCTGGCCCAATCAAAACCCTTCTTTCCAGCCCAAATGTCCATCAGCTGACGAGTGGATAAAGAAGATGTGGTTTATATACACAATGGAAAACTACGTGGCAATGAGAAAGAATGAAATCATGTCATTTGCAACAGTGTGGACGGAACTGGAGGGTTGAGAGCTTAGAAGAGAGTGTGGAGAGAAACGGAAGGCCAGGGCTGAGCGAGGGGTGACAGCCCTGGTTAAGGAGACAAAGAAGAACCGATACACAGAAGAACAGAGCCCTAGAAATAAAAGCGAATGGAGTTAGTTTCAGTGAAGGCAAAATCAGACAGTTTCGAGAAATGACAATACTGTTGAGCACAACAAAAGGAGAACATCGAGGAAAGATGCCGACTTATTTAGAATGCCTCACCTCCGTGGCCACCAGCACCAGCCAGTCTTCAGAGTCCCAACCCCAAGGGCAGAGTAATGACTTAGGGGAAGCCATGCACCTCCCTCCCTTTACAATTTTGTGATGATGAGCCTGTGTTATATGCTTAACAGGATCTAATCTAGAAGCACTGGTCTGTGCTTTCCCAACTCAAGGCAACCCATCACTTTCAAAGTACTTTACTACAAATTAAGGGGTGGGGGGTGGGAGGGGGAACCAGTTTGGGGATCCAGCAAACAGGAAGCTAAATTCTCTTTATGGACCCTGTTGAACCCAGTCAGTGATGAGTTGACCAATAATAAAAACTCATTTTGATCTTCTGCATAGAATTATAGTGAGAAAACAGAATGCTGCCAGAAAGAATTTCTTAAGTTCCATTAGAACTGCAATAGCAAATAGGCTTGATCTTTGGTGATAACATCAATCAACTGATGTTAGTATTGACAAGGCTTTTTGAGGTCTGTGCTGAAAAGACTTTTTGAGGTCACCGAAACTCAGCAGTAAAGAATGCCAGAAAAAAATTAGCAATGTCTGGCGTGGGTCCCTAACTGCAACACTCTTGCCAGATATTTGCTGTTTCCACACCTCTGTTTCCCCAAATCATACAAGGCTGTGGCCAATCAGTATCTTCCGGGGATGTAACATTTTGGACATTTTTTTTTTTCTAATCTACCTATGACTTTGCACATTTGCTGTTCTGTCTTCAGCAAAAAGAAAGCATTTGTAGCCTGCCAGGCACAGCAACAGAAAAGGTCCTCCCTGATTAAAGTAAAAGAGTCCTCATGTCTGGATAGCAGAGGATGGTTTTCTATGTTTTGACACAGGAGATGAAGGGTAATAAGCTGACCCTTCCCCTTTCCCAGTGTATAAGCAGTAAGCCTCTCTGTATGGCTTGATCGTGACAGAATCCGACAAACGTGCTTCTGAGGTGATGGTGGGTTCAAGTAGAATCTCAGCGAGTCCTGTCTTCCCTTATTCAAACCAAACTGCCCCACAGGCAATGGGGATTTTGCGATGGTTACTGTCCATTTAATGCCTTTACCACAGGTGTGTGCTATGTACTATTCCTCGAAGCATTAAGCATTATTAAAATTAATTTCACATTTCCTCTACTCAACATCCTATTTTACTTCTTGCTTTGGAACCAAAAGCATTCTTGTGCTTTTCTCTCAAACATGCTTTCCCTCAAAACATGAACAAAACTGAGCAGTGTTAATTTTAGAGAGCAGACACAATAGCTCAGCGTTCCCGTAATTCCCTGACAAGTAGGTCCCCGCCAGCATCACTGATTGATTACTCAGTAATATGCACGAGCACTGGGTCCACCCAACATCTTCATTCCAAGAAAAACAGGCCTAGGGGAGCCTGGGTGGCTCAGTCATTTGGGTATCCAACTTCGGCTCAGGTCATGATCTCAGGGTTCACAAGGTCAAGTCTCGCATCAGGCTCTGTGCTGACAGCTCAGAGCCTGGAGCCTGCTTCAGATTCTGTCTCCCTCTCTCTCTGCTCCTCCCCTGCTTGTGCTGTCTGTATCTCCCTCTCAAAAATAAATAAACATTAAAAAAAGAAAAAGAAAAAGGGCCTGCTGAGAAGCGATGATAAATTTAAAGACCAAAGATGCTCAACTAGATTAATAAAAGTTTCATGACATTCCTTCAAAAAAACATTTATTCAGGATGATGCTGTGCTCGCACCATTCTAGGCACTGAAAATACAGCTGTGAACAAAACGTGTTTCCCGCTCCCAGAGAATTTACATTTTAGTGGGAGGAGACGTCATTGGAACATTTTCTCTTTTCATTAGTGTTCTTTCTTTTATATTTGAATTGTCTTCATATACCATCTCAAATTTCCACAGATTCAAGATTTGTTTGAATTAATGTCACATTAGCAGGACTCACAATATTAAGATTCTGGCGAGAAGGTTAAGGTCAGATAAACACTCTTTAGTTAGAATTTCATAGAGTATGGTCTTTCTTCTAATCTAGCTGGAGCTTGATTAAGAACTTTGGTAGAGAAACACAGGACATTCTAGAACATTAAGTAGGTATTTGTGGAGTGATAGAGGGAGAAGTGAAATAGATATGTGAGAGCAGACCATTGTAGGCAGAAGAGACAGTAAGTGCAAAGGCCCTGTGGCTGGAGTGATAGATATATATTCAGAGCACAGCAAGGTGGCCGATCTGGTGTGGATGGACTAGAGTGAGCAAAAGGAGAGTGCTAAGAGAAGTCCACCCTCAGAGCCAGATTAAATGTGGCCTTTTAGGCCACTGTGAAGATTTTGGAGTTTACTTTAAGACAGGAAGCCACTGAAGGACATTTATCAGAGGAGAGACTGATCTGTTGAAACTCTTCAGCCGCTTTGTGGAAAAAACACACACGGACAAAGGCCGACGCAGGAAGATTGGTTGGAAAGCGGTTACAATAGTTCTGGCAGCAGTGATTGATGGTGGTCTAGACGAAGTAAAGATCAGCGGAGCAGCAAGCCGCTTAATATATTTTGAAGGTCAAAGTGACAGAATTTGCAGACACATTTGTTTGGGAGTCTAAGAAGACACAGGGAATCAATGACGACTCCAAGATTTTTCACCTGAGCAGCTGAACGATGGACGTGCCCTTTGCTGCATCGAGAAAGACGAGGAAAGGGTAGGCTGGCATCTGGGGGGAGTGAAAACCTCCGGGGCTCGCGTGTTCGGTTTGAGGCATGCATCGGGGGCCAGGGTGGCCCGGGGTGGGGTAGTAAGCCGAGGTGAGGGTCGGGTTGCTGACGTACATTTGGGAAGCGCCAGGGTGCAACAGGACTTGAAAGCCACCAGACGGGAGAGTAGGGTGTAGACGGAGATCCGTGTCCTCCTGAAGCCTCGGCCTGGGACCCTCCAGCCTTCGAGGGCGGGAAGAAGGAGCATATTCCGCAAAGAGAACCATCCGGAGCGAGCTGAGAGGCCAGAGCAGATTCTAGAGCAAGTGCACTTGAATCCCCAGAGGCCAAGAGAAAAAGACCAAGTGTTTCAAGAACGAGTGGCCCTGTGTGCCAAACGCTGGCGGGAAGAAGCAGAGGACGGAAAACTGACAATGGAAGAGGGGACAACGTGAAGGACGGATCCGTCGGAATGTGCGAGGCAAAGCCGCTCTGAAAAGAACGGAAGGGAAGAGAGAGGAGAAAAGACCACCCTTGTGAGGGCTTCCTCCCCAAGGTGAGAGGATGCGCGACTGTTTCTTGTCACTGGGTGGTGAGGGCGGAAATACAACAACATCACAGGCCAATAGAAAGTGCAAGGGAAGGAGACAAGGAGATGCTTGGCTGGAGGGAGTCAACGTGGGAAGTCCCCGCGCACAGGCGGGGACCTTGGGGACAGACGCTCATCCCGCAGAAGGAGACGAAGGGGGGCGGGGTGCAAGCAGCAGGTCTCTGATGAACCTTCCTGTTTCTGGTGACGCAGGAAGGGCCTCCATCGGCTTGTGAGTGCAGCAGGAGGAAGGTGCTGCGTGTTCGCACCCCAGGGGCTCAGGAGGGAGACTGCAGGCCGCCCTGGGGCCGCTGACCTGGTGCGTGAGACGCCTGATTAGGTTGAGTCCCCGGTAGAGGCAGACCCCGCCTGAGATGAGCAAGGAGGCAGGTTTGGGGGATTTGGTGGGGGTGCTTCGGAGGTGCTCGTGCTGGAGGAGGGCTCCGGCCGGAGTAGAGAAGGGAGTGAGTGAGAGCGATAGAAGGTGGTGGTCAGGGGATGGGAGGCTCAAACTGACACCGTTTGTTTCGTCAGGTGAAGATTCTGGTAACCACAAAGTCAAAGGCGGGATGCATCATTTGAGGTGAGAGGGTCAAGGCCAATATGGGACAGATTATTTCCATCAATGATTTCTGCTTGTGCTCTCAAATCTACTAAAAAAATTTTTTGTTTACTTTAAAAAAATGTTTTTAAATGTTTCTTTATTTTTGAGAGAGAGACACACACACAATGTGAGCAGGGGAGGAGCAGAGAGAGAGGGAGACACAGAATCCCAAGCAGGCTCCAGGCTCTGAGCTGTCAGCACAGAGCCCGATGCGGGGCTTGAACTCACAAACTGTGAGATCATGACCTGGGCCGAAGTTGGACTCTTAACTGACTGAGCCACCCAGGCGCCCTTAAAAAGATGTTTTTAAACTGTGTATCCTCTCAAACATATAACTTGACCTCTAAGCTTATGTGAATGCAAAAAATATAAATTCCGGCATGTAATCTATACTGGCACCTTATTTATTTTTGTAAACTCTATACATGGGGCTCACACTCACAACCTCAAGACCAAGAGTCACATGTTCTTCCGACTGAGCCAGCCAGGTGGCCCGCTACTGGCATTTTAAAATAAAATCATTACATCACTCAGATACATTCAATGGAATATAAATACCACACATTTTTGCTGCACAGAGTTTAACATTGTTTTTCCCCTGAAATTATATGTCCATTCCACTTGCCCCACAAAATAGTAGCCTAATGATGCATTTTTTATTCTTTTTTTTTTTAAGCTTATTTATTTTGAGAGTGTGTGTGTGTGTGTGAGAGCAGGAGAGGGGCAAACTGGGAGAGGGAGAGAGAATCCCAAGCAGGCTCCTCCCCACTGTCAGCACAGAGCCCAACTCAGGGCTTGATCCCAGGAACTCATGAGATCACGATGTGAGCCAGAGTCAAGAGTCAAATGCTAAACCAACTTGAGCCACCCAGGTGCCCCGATGCATTTTTATTCTTAAGAATTGTTTGATTACCCTATTATACTTCTTTGCAATGAATATATGCCTCTTTCTTCTCACTTGTGTTACAATTACTAGTTCACAGTTGATTAAAACACTATGAAATTGATTATTTAATAAGTAAAACTGTATTAAACATGAGAGTCAGTTTTATGGTGCTTTAAGAAAAGGTTTCCCAATATTAAGATTTCAAATGTTCCCCGTGTTGCCCCAGGAACTTTAAAGATCTGAGGCAACTAAATAACTGGGTGGCTCTCTACCCCAGCATGGTGTTCGCGACTCTTCTGACGCAGCGGAGTGAACAGCGGGTTCCTTTCCTTGTTTTGGAAACTGGAGGAGACACTTCGCAACAAGATGGTGGCAAGTGGGGAGCTTTGCTCTCTTTTCTCACTTTTTCTTTCCCTCCTTCCCTTTCTCCTCTCTTCCTTCTTCTTTCTTCCCTCTCTCCCTGCCTTCCTTCATTTGTAAAATGAGTATGATTGTGAAAAAGGAGAAGGGAAATTTCCCCTTTGCCCATCACCCTCAGTCGGACTTGATACTTCATTCTCTTCCAAATAAACAGGCTGTTCTCAAAGAGCTTTACCGAACACACAGACGAACTGAGAGCCTGTTGCTTCTCAATATACAGAGGCCAGCATATCCAATACTGCTTTCGCTTAGTCTCCTGGTTCCAGGAATAATTTGCTTATCTTATTCTTCATGGCTCTTGATATTCCTGAAGACCCTAACTAACAACAAGGTGAAACAAATAAAAAGATTTCCTACTCTCTCAGCTGAACTGTGCTAGAAATGGTAAATCTGGAACTCTGCCCGTCACCGTCGGGAGTAGTAAGTCTTGGGCAATTGGCTACCCCTTTTCTCCAGAGGCGCCTCATACACAATTCAGGTCTCGGTTCTATCTACAGCAGGTATTTCTCTACCCTTACACAGAAATTTTTGACCATGACAATGATTAAGCAACTCTGCCTTTTTAGTAAATGCGTTTTCCAGAAGCAAATTATATGACTTGGAAACAACAATAAATACCTCCAAGGACAACAGTTTGCTTGATCTGTTCTAGAGCCAAAGGAGTGTCGCGATGTTAAATCCTAATAAATGTCAGAGCCCACTGGGAACCGAAAATTGTTCCCCAGAGGTCACTTCTCATATCACTGACTCATATGGTAATCATACAATATGGCTTGAATTCACATCTTCATTACTGCTTGCTCTCTGTAGTTCATGCTTTTCCCAGAAACAGGTGCAAGATTATTAACAGTGGTCTCTTCTAGAATTTCTCTGATCTTTTTTTTAAATTGTTTTAATTTTTTAATGTTTTTATTTATTTCTAAGAGAAAGAGAGACAGTGTGAGCAGGGGAGGGTCAGAGAGAGAGAGGGAGACACAGAATCTGAAACAGGCTCCAGGCTCTGAGCTGGCTGTCAGCACAGAGTCTGATGCGGGGCTCGAATCCACTAACCGTGAGATCATGACCTGAGCCAAAGTTGGACGCTCAACTGACTGAGCCACCCAGGTGCCGCAAAAGGCTCAAGGCTCTGAGCTGTCAGCACAGAACCTGATGCGGGGCTCAAACTCACAAACTGCGAGATCATGACCTAAGCCGAAGTCAGAGGCTTAACCAACTGAGCCACCCAGGTGCCCCAGAATTTCTCTGATCAAATATGAAGATTACAGCCCCCCTTGTAC
Organism: Crocuta crocuta; assembly: GCF_008692635.1. Lineage (NCBI taxonomy): Eukaryota > Metazoa > Chordata > Mammalia > Carnivora > Hyaenidae > Crocuta > Crocuta crocuta. The sequence continues at coordinate 3,827,000 of NW_027527449.1, read as the reverse complement.
CTAAGAAACGGAGGCCAATTTTACCAATCAAGAAACTGAGCACAATACTTTCAAAGTTGAGCTAATAGGCTACATAGCCCAATGATATTTGACAGACAATTCTTCCTTGAACAACAGTGTTATTTGTTGTATCAGATTCTTTTAGGAAGGCTTAACACACTTCCTCCACTGGACTGAGTAGTACTGCCTAGCAAACAGAAAGAAGGTACAAGCCCTTGTCCCTGATGCCTTTAATCAGTGGTATGAATGGGGTCAAAACTACTGAGGATATAGTAAAGAGGAGCTGGGGTGGGGTGGGGTGAGGGGTAGCTCCCTATATAGTCTGATCAATCACCCCAAGTATTTGAATATGATCCTTTTACGGTATAGTTTAGGGCAATCGTCTCAGAAAGTTTATAAGGCTGCCTACTTCCTCAGGATATGAATCAGTTTTACAGAGCGAAATGTAGAAAGATTTCTCAGGACCTCAACTGTGTACTTTTCAAATCTCCGAGGGTAGAGAGGTAAAACATGTCAAACAGCCCAGCTTCGGGGTGGAGGGGCAGAACAGCATTCCAGGATCCACGCAACACTTGGGAAAGTTCTGGTTTGGAGTTCAATGTCACCCAGAGGCAGAGGACGTTGGCTGGTTACCAGAGGCATGCTCTTCTAGTCCTTTTTTTTTTTTAATGTTTTATTTATTTCTGAGAGAGAGAGAGAGAGACACAGCGTGAGCAGGGGAGGGTCAGAGAGGGAGGGAGACAGAGAATCTGAAGCAGGCTCCAGGCTCCGAGCTGGCTCTCAGCACAGCACCCGACGCGGGGCTCGAACCCACAAACTGTGAGATCATGACCCGAGCCAAAGTCGGAGGTTCAACTGACTGAGTCACCCAGGTGCCCCCATGCTCTTCTAGTTCTACGTGGTACACTTCTGCGAATTATTTCTTCAGCCTCCCTAAAGTACATTTGAACTGTCATTTTAACGTCAAAAGTGAGGATGAGGCAGGTCAATGGGAAAATATGGCAAACTAGTGACACTCAGTGTATGTCTGGGGATTATTTACAGATGATCCTGCACAGTAACCTTTTCTTTCACTGCATAATATTTGCATCTCTGCCCCCTCAGAAAAATGGGTTTCACTCGAGCACAACTAGTGAAACAAAGATTCAGGTTATCTGGTTAAAAACAAAAAACTCCCAGCAAATCGCCCACCTTAACCCTGCATGTAAAGCAGATTCTCAGCCACTCACTGAGTTAGTCATTTGTTATTTAAGCAGACACTACAAACTCTCTCATCATCAAGTATTTCTTTACAACAACGCTTCACCAAGACCCTAAACTCACTCTTGTTAGCCTGAAAGGGTCAAAGTCTTGTTTTCAGATTTTTCAAAGGACATGAAAGTAAAATGAAAAGGTTTTTAATCTCTCAGTCCCAGATAATTAAGCATTTGATCTGCACTAGAAAGAGAAATCTAATTTCAGGTGGATGTGAATAAAGTCTTACACAGAAAAAATAATTTACATCCTTCTAACTAGCCAGGGAAGGTTTACTTTCCACTGTACAATTAGAAAAGTTCTAGATTGTCAGTTTTACTAAATTACACCTTATTTAGCCAGAGTTATTCCAAAGTAACATTACACTGGCGTAGATGGAGCAGATTTTCAATGCAATACCCACACATCATAAATTCAAGGCCAAATCTACTATAAATGTTTTCCAGTCACAACTGAGTAACTTTTCAGTCACTAATTTGCTATGGTTTATAACTGCTTTTCTTAATCTGAGAATTGTTTTCTTTTTCAAGTTGATGAGAAATGTTAAGTGTATAACCAAAAAGCCAAATGCGCTCTAAAGATGATGGGGGAAATTTTCTGACATTTGAGAGATTTACCATGCCTCAGGGGGGCGCAAAAATGCAATAAAAGTTCGTCCTGAAGGGTCGGAATTGCTATATGCTACCATTTTACAACCTGGGTAAGTAGAACAACAGGTTCTTAGTACCCAAATCCTTGCCTCCCACTGAGGGCATGTTGTTATATTATTAGTCTAAAACCTGAATCTTTGGAGAGAAAACTCTGTTTCTATGTGGGAAGTTTCTAAGATTAAGGTACTATATAAATAAATAAAGGAATCTAGTCAGAGTAATTTGATTTTGCTATTCAAAGCAAGTATAGAGCACAACTCTGTTATCTGAACACAGTCAAAAACAGGGGATAAAAATTTACATACCTAGGGGCGTCTGGGTGGCTCAGTCGGTTAAGTGTCCGACTCCGGCTCAGGTCATGATCTCACAGTTCATGAGTTTGAGCCCATGTCAGGCTCTGAGGCCTGGAGCCTGTTTTGGATTCTGTGTCTCTCTCTCCCTCTGCCCCTCCCCACTTGTACTCTGTCTCTCTTACTCTCAAAAATAAATAAAACATAAAAAAAATTTTTTTTAAATCCACATACCTAAAAAACCAAAACCTTACATAATGCTCTAGCACAAGCTAGTCTCTTAGAATGTATTTATTTTAAGAAGAGACAAATTTCACCAAATGCTTTTCCAGCCCTGGGCAGGTAGCTTTAGAAGAACCAAAGGCATTAAAAGAAGCCACATTTATTTTAAAAACTCATCTGAGGCCAGTAGACAGGTAAGAGCCCTCTACACAGGGCCGAGATGGAAGGAGATCCCTGGATATACACACGGTGCGGAGTCACAGGACGAAGACATCAAATCTTTGTTTATGTCATATCGTACGCCGAAGAAAAGGATTGACGGGTGTATTTAAGGCGGCAGGACAAATTTTATCTAATACAATTAAAATGTGAAAGCCGACGACTCTGCATGTGAGCGCACAAGCTACCCCCCACACCAAAACACTGCAGCACCATAAAAGTCCTGCTGTGTGAGGACATTTTGCTGTTATCTAATTCATAAGGACATTGGATTTTTTTTTTTTTTTTTTTTTTTTTTTTTTTACAACCAAGATCGCCAAATCCAGAATCCACCAGCGAGTGGGCGACTGAGGAAGTCATCTATAAAACTCTAAGGATTTTATTTTTAAGGCTGGAATGCCAGACCCAAAACTACAGAGGAGGCTGCCTAGGGTGTCTCTCTCTGCTCTCAGCCTGGTATTAGAGGAGCTGCAGATCTTTTATCCTGAGGGTAAAACACCACCAAGACCAGAAACTCAGTGCAGTCACGATAATGTGTTTCCCTAATAGCAGGTAGTGCTGGCCAATACGTTAGGGGTTTTCCAGAAACCTTTCCTATGAGCCCCAGTCCATCTGCATGTAGTAGATGGTGCCTCTAAGACACGTTAGTATTGCCGACAAAGCGCAGTAGTTAATTAACCCTTGCTGTTGCCTAAAGTGTTTCCCAGAGTAGGATAGTGAACATCCTCTCTCTTTCAATCCTTTTGGTTTACGTCATGCAGAAGAGCCTTGACGTGGTGTTTGTCTTTTTCACCCTTACCTAATCTTATCGACTAATCACGCTGCGAAAAAGGGAGAGCAGATCTGGGGCTCTGTTTTCACAGCAGTACTACCCTAGCTGGAATTTAGTAACACTGCTTCGTTTTCATCATATTTTAAGGCAATCCGCCCAAAGTGATACTGATTTTCCACTTACCAGAGTGAGAGGCTTCCTTTGACAAATTAACCGACATCCCAAACTAAGTTCTTTTAAAGAGAAGTTTTGAGTAAGCCAATTCCTATAAATATAAAATTAAAATGGGATGTGGATGTGGCAAAATCCATCAAGATCATGTTACTGTCTGAAGTTTAGAAAAGCCTGCTGTAAAGTCTAGTTACCCCACATATGAACTAAACACTGTTTCTTTTATAAACCCCACAATTAGTTTGTGACCGGAACTCTTCCTATCAACGCTAAGGTATGTGATTAATAATGCCCACATTTTTAGCATAGCCTTACCTTAAATCGCTCACTTTACAGCTGAACAAACTGCAGACCCCAAAGGAGCCCAGGTCTCCGGAATCCTCCGACAGGGTGCTGCCCTTGCATGTAGGACGTGATGGGAAGCTTTGGTCTCTACGTGATGCATATATAGAGTTCAGGCAACACAGTGAGGGAATTCCAAGGTAACTCACACTTTACTTAAAATAGACTTTCAGGGACACCTGGGTGGCTCAGTGGGTTGAGCATCTGACTCCTGGTTTCGGCCCAGGTCATGACCCCAAGGTCGTGGCATGGAGCCCTGCATCGGGTGGGCTCTCTCTCCCTCTTTCTCTCTCTAAAAAATAATAAATACAAGTATACGTCAAACTATAGGCACTCGCTTCAGGACGGGCTGGAGAGCTGTCTGGCTTGTTCCTACCCTCACTGCTCCTTGAAGACAGACTCCTCTCCAGGCCGGGTGGGGGGAATGAGGAAGGGACCTTCCGAGGAAGCCACCTACTGGGCACATAAAAAGGACAGGAAAGCTGCAATTTCTCCAGCTCGCTGAAGGGGTATTTTGAAATTTCGCTATTTTGTCTGTCTCTGTTGTCACGCTTGCATCCAGGCAAGCAGGAGGAGTTATCAGCTCATCTGAAGCTGTGACCCCAGGCTCCAGCTGACCCACGGTTCGGACTGGCCTTGGCGGTCCGATCTCCCACTGTCCGCGGCGATAGCTCACACACCCCTGCAGACTCCTGCACATTTCCGCATCCCTTCCCCGTCTCAGCCCTTCACGGGAAAGTGGAAGCTGTTAGAACAGTCTTATTTTCTCAATACCAAAACCTAGCGAGCTATCTGCATTCACACCTGTTCACTTCCAGAACCTCAGTACCACCAGGTTACACAGATTTCTGTCACCTCAATCGCTGCCATCTCCGGGACCTAATACAGTGCCTTGTATGTAATAAATGAGCAATACAGATTTTAACAAAGGGCTTAGAAAACCATCTTCCTTTTTGGCACATTAACTGGAGATGTCCCTGTGCCTGTTTGAGATGAACTCGTCATGAGTCCTCGTTCTCACTCACTCCTTGCCTGCCTGTTCAGATGTGTTGTTGCAATAACCCACTTGTGACAGCAGGCGTCCACGCCCTTCTAAAGGAATATTCCAATCTGCATATGGTCATGCCATAGCATCTCCTTAAGAGTTAAAATCCTCCCTTAGCTCACCCACACCTCAGCTACAATCATGGTTCCCTTTATATCAGAACGTGAGGGGTGCCTGGGTGGCTCAGTCGGTTAAGCTTCCCACTCTTGATTGCGGTTCGGGTCATGATCTGGCACTTAAGGAGATGCAGCCCTGCGTGGGGCTCTGTGCTGACAGCGTGGAGCCTGCTTGGGATTCTCTCGCTCCCTCTCTGGCTCTCATGGTCTCTCTCAAAATACATAAACATTAAAACAAAAAACACAAAAAATAAATTAAAACAAAACAACCTGAGTTGTCCTTAATTGCTGATTCTATCTCTGTCCCCTTCTGCTCACAACCCCCTCCAAGTGGTTCCTCATCCCCAAACTCGCAGCCTGTTCACGCTGCCATCCCCCCAACCTGGTGGTGAGCTCCGAGTCCTCACCTTATTTGAACAGCACCTCAAGGAGGGACCATTCTCTTCTTCAAACACTTCACTTTTGTCCTGATGTGCCACATTTTTCTGGTTGATCTCACAGAGAGATCTGGAAGTCTCCTTCAGTGGCTCCCCCTTTCAAAGGCTGGAGTGCTACAGGGTCCACCCCTCCCTCTTCTGGATCTACAGTTGCTCCTCAAAATGTGGGTGCCCCGTCCCCCGCTCTGCCAGTAGCCATCAGCCTCACTGAGGAAGGAGTTTGTTAGAAATGTTGCATCTCAGGCCCCCATACCAGACCTACTGAATCCAAATCTGCATTCTGAGAAACAGGTGACTCTTACGCACATTAAAATTTGAGAAGCACTTGGGGTGCCTGGGTGGCTCAGTCGGTTAAGCATCCGGACTCTTGATTTCAGGTCAGGTCGTGATCTCAAGGTCACGAGATGGAGCCCCACACTGGGCTTCCAGCTTGAAGGTGGAGCCTGCTTGGGATTCTCTCTTGCCCTCTCAAAATAAAGAAAACATTTAAAAAATTTCTGAGAGGCAATCATGTGTTTACAAGTGATTTTAGTCACATGGCTTCAAATTCTACTCACAGGCTAATTTCCAAATGTTTAGCTCCTGGCCCCTCCCTCAACTCCGTACTGGATCCCACGAGAAGTCTATCAGGAATTTCAAACCCAAATGCAAACAGAAATCTTGATCTTTCCCCTCCGCAAGCCAAAAATCTGAGTCACCCTTGTCATCTCTTTGTTTTCCAATCATTGGGCCCAAATCCTTCTGTTGGGAGGATCCTGAAGACCTAAGCAGCATCCTGCGACCCTTGTTTAAACCATCAATATTTCTCGTGCAAAGGCTTCTGAGTCTTCTGACTAAGGCTCCCGAGGATATATTCCGAGTGCAGTGTGATCAGAGTGATCTTCAAAGAACTCTTCAATATAAACCTTGCCCCAATTTTCTACCAGGGCTTTCAAGAGTCAGCTGTTTCTAGTCCTTTCTATGCTGTGTCAAGGGCTCTTGTCAAACTGATGAGCTTGTTTTTACCCCTCTCTCTGCCTCACTTCTTTATTTCCCTCTGGTCTCAGCTCCAACATCACTTCCTTCGGGACCTTCTTTAATCACCATAATTAAGACTCACCTCCCTTTCCATCCGTTTCCTGTTACTCTGCTTTACTTCCCTCTAACAGTTCTCTAACATTACATACATCTGACTCTCCATCAGAACGCTTGGTGTGTGAGCAAGGATTTCTTTTTAAACCACCACTGCTTAGAGCAGCACACTAGAAGCACTCGAGTGTGGCGTCTTCAAGGGTTGGTAGACTGTTGGGCGCCAAGGGACAACCTCTTGTGCATGTGTTAGAACTCAGACGTGCTTCAGAGTCCCAGAAATCTGGATGTAGAGAAGACACCCAGTTTCGAATTGGTTCCAATTTTCCTAATATGGCAGCGGTTCTAAAACTTTTCTGTGTATTAGGATCACCTTGGGATTCAAAAAAAAATCTAATGTTTCAGCCACATTCCAAATGAATGAGATCACAATTGTTGGGTGGGGGACAGAGATATCTGTATTTCTTGAAGCTCTTGAAGTAATTCTAATGAGACAAGTTTAGGAGACCCTGGTTCATAGCATGAGTTAATAACCATGATATGAGATAGTATATGCGATCTAGAAATCTAGAAACTTAAAAAAGAAATCCCAGTCAAAATATTATGCAAACTTAAGACTTCTATTTCCTGTGTGATACAGAAAACAAAAAATTCCTAAAAATAAGACTGCTTCAAACACTGGGTCTTCAAGTGAGCACATTTTACCGGATTCTCCATGTCTGTTTTCCTATCAAGCCTAATCCAAATTTGGGGCTTCTATTATTAAGTTTATTTTGTTTTCCCCAAAAGTTAAGGGAAATTTAACGTATGAAGAAGGGCTGACTTCCATACAGTCACATCTGAAAGCTTCTGGAAACTTTGCACATACCAGTATTTTTAATGGTGTCAGGTACACAGCTCTATCCTGGTAATAAGGATGTCATCACTAAGACAAAATGCTGTTATTTTCAAGAGAGAAAAGAATTTCTTTACAACTCAACTGTGTTACAATAAAATATTCTTCATCATGCTGTCTAATATTTCTCGCTCAGAAGTAATATAACCAACTAGTTCCAGTCATCAAGCAAAATATCCTTAGGACAGAAGTTAATCAAGTATTGTGCATTTACCTGTCTCAAAGATCACCTTTAAATTGTCTTCATATTTCAGGATGAAGGACAAAAGTAACAAAAGAGAAAAACAAGTCATTTGATTATTAAAATCCTTACTAGAGTGCAAAAACTATATGTTTCAAGAGAACCTTGAAAGTAGTGAAGCCAACCTTGTACTAGATGAGTCACTGGACACCCAGATGAGGGGAAATAACATGCCTGAAAGTCACACAGGAGAATCAGAAGAGGAAAAAACAAAAATTTTTTTTCCAAACAAGCAGACAGAATTTTTCACACTAATCAAAAAGAATCAAGATCATCAGATTAGGGAGAAATGAGGAATAAAAAGTTACGTTACACACAGATTTAAAGGACTGGTCAGTCTTCTGCCTCCTCCCCCAAACCAAACAATTTTCCGAAGATATGTTCATATATCCATCAATACGCTTACCCTTAAAGTAGCAGGATCTTGGAAAATTCAATTTACAAATACATTATTCATTGCATTGTTATAAGGAAATTAGTTCATTAAACATGAAAACATCAAACAGCACCAATACCAGAAAGTTAAAGTGAATACACTATTACTTAAAATAATATATAATCACTGATCGGGACAGAAATCATGTATAGCCACTAGCAAAACTGTTGAAACTCCTGCTTGACATAAAGGCAATACTTAAAGACTAGTCTATGCCCTTGTCCCCACTGACAGGCCTGTGGCTAGGTGACTCGGCAGTGGGTCATGTGGAAAATGTTTTTAAAGATGATGCTTTTTTTTTTACATTGCTCAGCCTTGAACCATGATACTACAGAACCCCAAATTTTCCAATACAAGCCAATGGCACCGTTTTTGGTATCCTAACTACGCTCGCCTGTCCCAATTAAAACCAAACAAAACACAACTCCCTTATTAAGCACTAGATTAAACGTATGTATGATGCAGCAGGAAGGCATTTACAAATGGGCTACTGACAGTGTATCAAAATGCTACTAAGGAAAATACAGCAGCAAATACTCTAATAAGAGCACATTATTCCACATGGAATCCCAAATTATCCTTATCTCTAGCTCCGTAAATTCGTGGAGGACTAGAGATGAACAAGTGTGTGTATAAATGGGGCCAGGGAGAAAGAAGCTCTAAATGTAGTGTTTGTATCTTCAATTACCCAAGATGATCTGAATGCTTACTGAGAACTCCCACTTTATCTAAGTTGTGTAAAGCACAGAGAACTAAAATGCTAGCAAAACTTTGGTGTTTACCCCCCAAAACAGTATTGTAGTTTTCAGTGAAAATGAAATAGGCATGGTTTGTGAAGTTCTAATGCTCACACCACCCTCTCCCTAGTCCCTGCTCCTTTCATCAGGTGATCTGAAGACTACCTGGTTTAAAATATTTGGTAATTCAGTGCAGAAAATTAAGGTCACAGACAAAGTACAACAACGTTTAATACACTGTTAATACTAATGATTAAAAATTATTGCATAGTCTTATGCACTTACCCTAAAACATTTTCTGAAAGCAAATTCTGAAAGAATTATATAAAAGACAAATAACCTTTTAAAACGTGGATGGCATTTACTACCTCGATCTTCTATCCTTTTTTGCCTTTTCAGTACTTTTGTCCATTGTTTTCTCATTATCTCCCCTGCACTTCGGGCAATACCATTTCCCCTTTGGTTTATAGGTAAGTGAAACACACGAAAAGTGGAACCATTCAATTGGACACTGTTCATTGTCACATCCGATCATTTCCCCGTAAGACACCTGGTTACATAGACAGTATGTAGGTTCGTTGGGATCTATTGCGAACTCAACAGGTGACGCTTCCCTTTCCTGCTTGGCCTTGGAGCGCTTCTTTTTCTTGGCCGACTTGGATTTCTTCTCCTTGGGAGGCTGATCATCACAGTCTTCAATCCCGTTCGTCATGTGGCATAAATCACGGCTTTCACTGGTTCGCTGTCTGCGGGGTCTTCTTGAAGATCTTTCTGGTTGGCTGGAATCCATCTTTGCCTTATCTGAGGCCCGCTCGCCTTCAGCAGGATCTTGAAAGCACTGTGAATGCAACTCCATTTGCCTTGCCCGATTTTCCACCAGTTCGAGCATCTGCGTGACAATCTGAATTTTTTCATCTCCCAATTCTTGACTATTGATTAGTGCTCTCTGGAGATGCTGCTGTAGGCGTTTTTTCTGGTTTGAATCATCCTCTTTCTTATATTTTTCATAGACATCATCAATTTCCTTTAATGTTTCTAAAAACAGAAGAGAAAAATCAGAACATCATTGTGCATTAGCACACACAATATATTTCAAGTTAGTTAACTTTCACAGAATTGATAAAGTTGAATGAACTCAAATCATAAAACCACTACCATACGTCCTCTATGGTACGTATACTTTAAAAAGATTATTTACCGAAGAAAGAACATACGTTATCTCATACGAAAGTATATTTAAAAATAAACTAATAAGAGGTGCCTGGGTGGCTCAGTCCGTTAAGCGTCCAACTTCGGCCCAGGTCGTGATCTCGTGGGTTCGAGTCCTGCGTCGGGCTCTGTGCTGTTGGCTCAGAGCCTGGAACCTGTTTCAGATTCTGTGTCTCGCCCTCTCTCTGCCCCTCTCCAGCTCATGCTCTTTCTCTCTCTCAAAAATAAAAATAAAACATGAGAAAAAATTTTTTAAGAAATAAACTAATAAGAAGAATATAAAGCTTTACTTGTTTGTTTATTTACTTACTTATTTTACAAAGCTTTCAGTAATTTATATTAACAAGGATAAGAGGGGTGCCTGGCCGGCGCAGTTGGTAAAGCATGGGACTCTTGATCTTGGGGTCATGAGTTCAAGCCCCACATTGGGCACGGAGCTTACTTAAAAAAAATAAAAAGGATAAGAGATATATACACTAATACATGGGCAAGAACACTGTATGTCACTTTATAGTCTACCTAGTGAAGTCACCTATATTTCATGTGAACCTCAAAACAATAGTGCAGTGAAATTTCCATGCCAGACTTCAACTGTAAACCTTAGGTTCTAAAACTGGCTACAGACTACTGTCCGGTCGTGTTTAAGAGATCTACAATTCAATCAATGACTTGCTACACGATTCCAGAGAGACATCACACCTTTCCTTACGTATCATACCCCTGGACACTCTTAAACAAAGCAGACACAAGTAACTCTTCCCACCATAGTCGTTTTAAAGGCTCTTTTATTTTGCCATAGGGCAGACTCTGAAAACCAAGCTATTTACAGAGTGGGGTTAGGTTCCCGTTCTGGCATCAACTGATGAAGCTACTAACACAATTACAGTCAAGTCAGCACCAGATCACTCTGCTTTTGTAGATAACTCAGCAGTTGGTTCTAAGCTTTTTTAACTGCTGATTTTGGTATTGTATAGCATGTGGGACACATTTAAATCAATTAAAAATGTCTGAGTCACTAGAAGGCACACAAAAATCTGAAAATAGAGTTCCAGATGTCACCAAAAATTTATGTAAGATTAAATTTCTTTTCTATTCTATTGTTGATTTCTTGTCCCTCTGAGGTAGAATGCCATCTGAGTTCTGTCTTACTAAAGGGAGAGACACAAATTAACTCTAATTGATCACACCACATGGCATATCACTGTTTTATATCCTAATATTGTTGCAAGCACATGTATCATCATTTTATCTTCCAGTATTTATTACTTTAACAAGAATAACAGAAATGTTAGATGAGTAAAATGCATACACCAGGGCTGTCTCCAAGTTAACACAAAGCAGGTACTAAACACAACTCTTATCAATTAACTCCTCCCTAGAAATCATAAGTACTCACACGTGCCGGACAACTGCTTAACCCAGGATGCATGACAAAGTGCCACTGTACAGCTGAGGGGACTCATACCTGCACAGCATATTTTATTTAATTAATTAATTTAATTTTTTTCTTATTTATTTTTGAGAGACAGACAGAGTGCAGGCGGGAGAGGGGCAGAGAGAGAGGGAGACACAGAATCCAAAGCGGCTCCAGGCTCTGAGCTGTCAGCACAGAGCCCGATGTGGGGCCCAAACTCACAAGCCGTGAGATCATGACCTGAGCTGAAGTCGCACGTTAAACCAGCTGAGCCACCCAGGCGCCCCTGCCCAGCATATTTTAAACCAAAGTTCATATCTAGCCCATTTGCCCAGCTAGGTGGCTTTCTTAAGAATGTAATTTTTCTCTAGAAAAAACAAGGAAATTATATATTTTTTCCCTTGGACAAAATGTGAGGATTAAAAAATAAAGGTAAACTTTAGTTTAAATATTCTGTACCTAATTATCAGGATTTGAAGCTAACTGTACTGTATCATACAGGCATACTGATATGATACTACACATGAGAAAAATCCACATTTCTATGACATCTTAATTATGTAGTGAAAGAAGAAAGGAAACTAACACTTACTGAGGCCCTTTAATGTGATAAAGATTTTCTCATTTAATCCTCAGAGCAACTCCATGAGAATGCTACCATTTCTGTATGTGAAGAACACGAAGTTCAAGAAGTAAGAACCCCAGACTTTGAACTCTGCCACATACGTATGTCTGACTCTGCCATTTAAGCACTTTCTACTAAGCTGCATAGACAACTCTTGAAATTAAGTATTCATCTTTAGTTCAATGATTATTTACCCAAAAAATTATGAACAAGAATATTGGAACAAAAATTGAGGTTCTCTAATAACCACATCCTGTAATAAATACTTCATTCAATTGTGAAATTGTTTTCTTCATTTCTCTATTTTTAAAGTCTTTAAGGTTACTTTTAAGATTCTTCAGTATCTTCAAACACCTATATAGGTAGGAGAAATTTTTTTGACTTCCTGTATAATTCATATCACTAAATACTGCAGTAAGTTTTAAATCCAAAAACAGAAAATGCTTAAGAACTAGCAAAAAAATAAAAAGGCATGTGAAATCTGAACCAAGAACATAGAAGTATATAAAGCTAATTAACATAAAACTGTGGACACAGAGCTTAGTAAGCACGGGCACAGACTGAAACCTAGATCCTTGTTTCCTATTAATCTTGAAGCTAACCACAATCTTTCTTTTAAGATTTTTTTTAAGTTTATTTATTTTGTTTTTTATCTTAAAACATTTTTATTTTTTAAAATAGTTTATGGTCAAGTTGGTGTCCATATAACACCCGAAGCTAACCACAATCTTAACAGAGCTGAAAATTTTTATAATCTCTCCATCTTTTAAAGCCTAGTCCTGTTTCTCATGTTACCAGAGCTACTTAGGACACTTCTAGATGGTCAAGATGGGAGATTTCCCTGTAACCAATTTTCCTTCCCAAATTAAAATGAAAATAGCATAACTCTTGTGAAAGCAAATATGTGTCTTTGAAGAAATGTAAAAACATGCAAGCTTTATAAACTTCAGTTACTATTTGAAAAACTAAAAATGTTCAATTCTTAAGCACGTAAGTATCATCCTTAGGCTACAATTCATGTATGTGCTCCATGTGTGTAGGAAATACCTTCAGAGAGCCTTATAAAAGTTTGTGTAAGATGTTAATAGTTTATAAGCAAGGATGCGTACATGAAGGAGCCAGGCTACTTCCCTACCTAATTCAGTGAACAAGTTAAACTCCTTGTAAACTTTAAGTTATTTGTAAAATAAATTTTTATTTCAGAGAATTATTATGAAATAATGTTCTGGACCTGACACAGCAATGACACACAGTAAGTAATCACTATTTAATTCTCTTGCCCCCTAACAGAGATCGGTCCTCTCATCAGCACCACCGTATGGCTTCAGAAGGCAGAAAATAAATTATAGATTCGAAAACACAGAGCCACTTAAATATTCTGATATGCTACAGGTCAGAAAATGTCACCCCATTAGTGGGTTCCTTTGAGGCTAAATCGTAAGATTAGTGGCAGGTCTAGAAAAATAGAGGCTGGGGTCCAAAAAGTGATCTTTTTTTTTTTTAATTTTTTTTAATGTTTTTATTTATTTCTAGGAGAGAGAGAGAGACAGCGTGAGCAGGGGAGGGTCAGAGAGAGAGGGAGTCACAGACTGAAGCAGGCTCCAGGCTCTGAGCTGGCAGTCAGCACAGAGCCCGACGCGGGGCTCGAACCCACGAACCGCGAGATCATGACCTAAGCGAAAGTCGGACGCTTAACCGACTAAGCCACCCAGGCGCCCCAAAAAGTGATCTTTTTAAAGTCTGTACGGCTGTTTCCACAACATGTCCCAGGTCTGTTCCTTGATCAGGGTTATCAAACGCAAAAAGGATCCCCATTTAAACGTCTCCCCTCCTGGCAGCAGACCAAAGTCCACCAATAGTGGATGACAAATGATACTCTATAGGAAAAGTTGATTTCCTGTCTTAGTTTTCTGGCCACAAAGGGTGGTTTCTGCCTCATCACTCAAACTTGGCGAGGGAGGGACCCACGGGTTAAGGGACGCCAGGCGGTTGCCTTGTCAACCACCCACTTCCACCTGGGGCCCGGAAGTGACGCAAGGCCCGGAACCTACGGCGTGCTAGGGCCAGCGATGGTCCTAGTTAGCTGAGCGTTTCCTCGTCCTGATTGGAGTGGTTGAGGAAGAGTCGAAAAACCACACAAACATGTCCCAAACCCCAACATCGGCTGTGCTAGGGGCGACTTAACGTCCCGCAAGGTTCCNGGGCCCCCCCCCGCCACACACACACCCCTCTTCCTTTCCCGGCGGGGACCCCTCCCCTTTTAACCATTTGGCCGACGGCTCAGAGAAAAGGCTGCGGCCCGGAACTTTCCCCGGGGCGGGAGAAGGGAACCGANTCCAATGCATCTGGTCTCGGGGTGGGGGTCGGAGAAGGGGGGGAAGCCAGGCCCGGGAGACCAGCGGGAGCCCGGCTTCGGCCGGCCGCTCACTCCCTACAGTCCCCCCGCCCGGCTGCACGCTCCGTCGCCGGGGCAGGAGGGTCTGCGGCACCGGGCAGGCAGGCGCCGGAACAAATGCAGCTTAAAATGGCTGATTCTTTTCCACACCAGCTGCAGCCGCTGGGTCTGCGGCGGGGGCTGACGAGCGGCCCCCACCCCCACCCGCGATACCCCACAGAGGTCCTCGCCGACCGCAGCGGGGGAAGGGAGGGCCGCGAACGCGGTCTCCAGTCCTCTCCCCCGTCCCACACACCAGACGCCCTCTGTGCACTCGGGGAGACTGTCACAGGAGAAATGGAAAGTGGCACTTCCCCGGGCAGGCTCCGAGCGACACTGCCCGGAGGCCAGCGAATCCGGCTGAGGGGGAGGACCCGCGCGGGCAGCCCCGCGGCCCCCTACCTTGATATTTGTTGTCCAGCTCTCGGAGCACAGACACGTTCCTCTGCATGTCGTGGGGCAGCGACTCCACACACTCGAGGTAGTCCTGCACGTAGCAGGTGAGGAGCCGGCTCCGCTCGCCGGTCAGGAGCGCGGCCGACGAGTATAGTTGCTGCTGCTGCTGCCCTAACATCCTGCCGCCGCTGCTGCTCCTCGCCGCCGCCGCCGCCGCCGCNAGCTCCTCTGCTCGGCAGCCCGGCGCCGCGGGGACACCGGCAGCCGCTCGGGAGGGCACAGCCGAGTCCCCCGATCTCCACTCCCCCCAAAAGAAGCCCTCACTCCCCGCCCCCGCGGTAACAAGCCCAGGGGCGGGGCGAGATCAGGGCTCCCTCCTTTTTCTCCTCCCTCCCCAAGACCAGAGCAGCGGGGATCCCCCCGGCGAGGCTGGCGCCGGGGTCCCTGGCGTTGACACTTCCTGTCCCCCTGGGAGTCCCCAGATGCTACCAATGCCGTCTCGCAGCACGGATCCCCATGACAAGCCCCTCGCTGCCCCCTCCTCTCTCAATCACCCTCCGTGCCCGTAGGAGAGCCTCTCACTGGCTGCCCCCGCCCCTCCGCCTGTGCCCGCCTCTGCGCCTGCGCAGGACTTACTCCTAATAAGGCCGGGGGCCCGCCCCTACCGCCCTACCGAAGGGTTCGCATTCTCCCGCCTTCCCTCCGCCACCCGGGCGATTGGTCTGTCAACTCTCGGCCCGGGGGGGAGGGTGCGGAGGACGGCCAAACGGCAGGCTGCGCCCCGCCCCCTCTTAAAGGGGAAGCGCTGTCAGGCCCGCCTCTGCTCAGTGTCTGAATGGGACTTGAGCGGGAAGGCGGCTGAGTCCTTTCGTCTTTCCCACAGGGAGTGGGAGCCTTGGTCCCGCTCCCTCAGCCCGGTGTCACCGACATTTTCCCCATCAGGTGGATCTGGCGCGGCAACTCGCGAGGCCTTAAAAGAGCAGCAGGCGGCCGGCCCCTTTTCGCTACAACCTGGAGTAAGGCCNGGGAGCGCCGGGGAGGGCCGGTCGCCGAGGTAGACGGAGCTTCCGCGTGCCCCCTGCGTTCTCCTTCTCTTTGCGTCCGCTCGCCTTTAAATCTCCCTCCCGGTCTTAGCGTGCTTCCGCCCTTGCTCCGACGCGGGGGGTGTGCCGCCGCCGAAGTTCCTTGCAGGTTTCCTCCACCTTCAGGAATCTTCTGTTTTGTTGAGGCTGCCTCTCCCCCCGCAGAAACGTGTTTGTCCAAGCCTCCCCTCCCCCCCTCCCGGTGTTAGAACGTTTAGACATGAGACGTCAGCGAGAAGGCGGGGGGGGGGTGCACCACCCCCGTTTCATCTCTTTTTATCCAGAGACTGAAACCCACGGGGTCGGGAAGAAGCGAAGGGAGAATAAAAGCCTAATATGTCATCGGGCCCACGTCCTTATGTATGCGACCGACTTTCAGGGCTTAATTTTTGTGTAGTGCTAAATGAAACGCCCTGCCGAGGAGCTAATTTTAATTCCAGATGGACTCTCGGAGTGTATGGTAACAGGTGTTTTTGGGGAAAAAAAAAATGGCTGTAAATAGAACGGATACGCGGAGGGTTTTAGTGGAACGTCTGTGAAAACAAGTCCTATTCTGAGTAGTACCTTTGAATTAAAAAGGAAACGTAAGTGGGTGTTAAATTTGGATTTCTCTTTCTCAACGGTTGGCAGGTGGTACACCTGTAAGGTGACCTACTTAGAAAATATCTGTTAGGAGAAGTAACCACTTGACATGCAAAGAGAAATCTAGACTCTTATCTTACTGGAAATACTACCTTTCAAACAAAAATTTCCTCCAGTAAATTCGGAGCCTTGGGACTAACAGATCTTGCTCGGGACTCGGAGATTGTCTCGTGTTACTGTACTGTGACAGTTTGTGGCTCTGACTACGCGGATATTAAACCAACCCAGGCAGTGCAGTGTGGTGTGTTTCTGGGAACTCTCTAGGGATTTCATCGTTGTCATTCTTTAAACCTTTTGATTAAGCAGCCCGGTCTTGTCAAAAGCCAGTCACTTAAAAATGGAATCTTCTTGCTTCTTCCCTGAACCCTGCTGTTTTTGCTCATTCCTGGATTTGAATCAGAGAGTCTTTATTGATGGCCCCAAGTAATGCAAGGTGCCCTGTTATTTTCCGGTTCAGGTTAGACACCGAATGCACCTATGGGTTTATTCAGCCTGAGAAGTAATCTGCAGGCACATAGGAAACGGAGTTAGAAACCAGAAGTAAGAAAGGCAGTGATTCAGTCCAAGAACCTAGAGCAAGGAGAGAGGAAGGGAGGCTGAGTATGGTCATAGAAATCATTTATATACATTTTTTCATCTTTCCTAACTCGTGTTGAACAGGCTAGGCTGAAAGGAAGCAAAAAACCCAAATGGTGATTTTTTTTTTTCAGCTTGTGTTGGCCTAAGTGTATAAAAAACACTCTGAGGGGTGTGAGTGTGTGTGTGTGTGAATTACTTCAGATGTGCTTTTTTGTCTCAATTAATACAAGCTAATCAAAGGCTTATTCCTGCCATACCTGTGAGAGCACACCATGTGGAGAGAGTACTAAGTTGAAAAATAAAAGAAAGAAATCGCTGTATTCCCTACACTCAATTCTTGACCTTTGGTTATTTATGATGTAATCTCAGTAATCACTTACCTGGACATTTGGGGGTTTTTACATTGGGTTCCCTTCAACTAAATGCAAAATCTAAAAGTCCCCCAGTCCTTTGCAATGAAGAAATTAATTGGTGGTATCAGATCCTCTGATAAAGCAAAAAGGCATTTTACTTGCCCTTCCAAATATTTTCTACCATTAAGTAACCCTAAAAAAGATAAGTAACCGACTCCCGCAAATTAGTACAAGTGTCTGGGATTACCTGTAATTTTGAAACCCGTTTCTTTTAACAGGTCCCTGGTGGGAAATGTTTATGCCTCTAAACCTTTGTCTTAAAGCCTTGATTTATATTGTGAGAGGGGAGGGCAACAGCTTCAAACTCTCATTGAAAACAAATTAGAAGGAGGCGGTGCCCGGGTGGCTCAGTCAGTTAAGCCTCTGACTTTGGCTCAGGTCATGGTGAGTTCCAGCCCTGCATCAGATCCTCTGTCCACCTTTCTCTCTGCCCCTCCCCAGCTTGCGTTCTCGCTCTCTCAAAAATAAATAAACATTAAAAAAATGCAAAACTTGAAAAAAAAATTAGCAAATAGTTCTGAAGGATTCCTAAAGATCCCTCCTGAAAAAATTTCAGCTGTTGCTTCAGTAAGGCCAATTAAATTTGAAATGCTTTCCTTCTTCCTACTTCCTAATGTTTTTAAAATTTTGTATTATGGAAAAT
Organism: Crocuta crocuta; assembly: GCF_008692635.1. Lineage (NCBI taxonomy): Eukaryota > Metazoa > Chordata > Mammalia > Carnivora > Hyaenidae > Crocuta > Crocuta crocuta. Next base: position 3,808,668 of record NW_027527449.1, on the reverse strand, counting down.
TTCAAACATACACAAAAATTGAGGTAATAATACAATAAATCCTAATGCACTATTCACCCAACTTGAATATTTCTCAATCTATGGCCAATATTATTTCATCTGTAGCCTTCTACCCTTGCTAGCTCCCTCTGGACAGTCCATTTGATCTGTAAATATTTTAAATATGGAGGGGTAAGAGAGAATTATTTTAAAAACATACTCACTGAAGCGTCTGGGTGACTCAGTCCGTTAAGCCTCTGACTCTGGCTCAGGTCATGATCTCATGGCTCATGGGTTCGAGACCTGTGTTAGGCTCTGTGCTGCCGGCATAGAGCCTGGAGCCTGCTTCGGATTCTGTGTCTCCCTCTCTGCCCCTCCCTCGCTCATGCTCTCTCTCTCCTTCAAAAATAAATAAACATTAAAAATAAAAACATACAATTCCATTATACCATCAAAACTATTGTCTATCACTTAATATCCAGACAAAATGTCCAAATTTCCCCATTGTCCAATTAATATCTTTTCACAGGTTTAACAAGAGCCAAACAAGTTCCATGCCTTGTATTTGGTTAGATTTTTTTCTAAACCAGTAAGAGGCAGTTAATTTTGTATTTAATTCAGTGAAGCAAACAGCAGTGTTTTTCAAAGGAGGGTATTTGGGTAGGCGGAAAGCATTATTAAAAGTATAAGGAAATTCAAGAAAATCACTTTAGGGCTCCTGCGTGGCTCAGTCGGTTAAGCTTCCTACCTGTGATTTCAGCTCAGATCATGATCTCCTGTTTCGTGTGATTGAGCCCCCACCCCACCCCTCTTTGGGTGGGCTCTGCAATGTCAGCTGACAAGCACAGAGCCTGCTTGGGATTCTCGCCCTCTCTCTCTGTCCTTTTCCCACATATGTACATGCTATCTCTCAACATAAATAAAATTCAAAAAAAAAAATCACTTTAGGGGTCCCCGGGTGGCTCAGTTGGTTAAGGCTTCAACTCTTGATTTTGGCTTAGGTCATGATCTCAGAGTTTGTGAGGTTGAGCCCCACATCAGGCTCTACGCTAACAGCACAGAGCCAACTTAGGTTTGTCTTTCTCTTTCTCTCTCCCGCCTCCCACTCGTGCTGTCTCTCAAAATAAATAAATAAATAAATAGAAAATCACTTTAAATAAAAATCCTCATATTAAAAGTTCACCAACTGATAGCCCACTGAAGAAATGAAATTGTATCTGATGCAAATAAATAAATCATTACAAACCTAAGAGTTCGTATTAATTTAATTTGTCCAAGAAGGTCCAGTGATGCATTTTAAATTGTATTAAAAAAGCCTAAAACTTTAAATCAATTCATTAATACAATAGGCAACCAAAAAACAAAACAAAGGTCTGTTTCCATTGAGCTCAGTTTTAAAGTATTTTTAATTGCTTTATTGCATAAGTGGTACACACTGATTGTATTAAAAAAATAGAGCTAAAGAGAAGATACATAAAAATCACTACAAACTGGAGCTAACTCTCTTGGAATCTAAGTATACAATTCCATTAGTTTTCTGCTTTATGGAAGTGCTTTGGCTAGGACTAAAGGATAAAGTTAAGAAAATACCAGGTTCTCGAGCTGAAACAGAAACCTGAGCAGATTTCTGGTCTGTACATTTAGTTTATGAGGTACAGACCAGATTTAAAATTGGGTGTATGCAGTCCATCCCACTATGGATTATGACTATGTCAGTAGACAGCAGAAGACGATCACAGCAAAAAATGAAGAGACTATGAATGACTGAGACTGTAGTAAAGAGAAAATTCAATATCATGAACTATCATTCCCATGGCCAAGAAGAAAAGCAAACACATATTATCTACTTTGGTTATCCCAGACAGAAAAAAGTAACACATATGGTATACTTTGCATATCACTGACCAGAAAAACATTCAGTTTTCCCTAGGTGGTTTCCATAGTTACATGAGCTGTTTATAACATCAAGAGGAGGAACTAGGTCACAGCATTGAAGGAGTTTGAATTATGCAATTATGCTTCCTAAAAACGAGAAGGCGTCTAAAATTTAGGGAAGAGAGATTTATACTATATGTTCGAAGTCAAAATTCTGGTCTAATTTTGCCAGTGAAACTTAAAATTGTGTCCAAAAATAAATAGTTGATACTATAGGTATAAACTGTTCTATTCAAATGTTGTAATAGCTAGATTCCTAAGTGTGGTAAAAGTTGCCAATGCATTCCTTGAAGATACCTCTTTATCTTAGTGAGCCATCTTATCTTAAAATGTTTCTGCAGGTAATCCGTAAACTCAACAATAGCCTAGAATCTTGGAGTAGCCAAATCAGATGTACGCTGAAGCTTTCATTTCTTACCTTCTTTGAAAGCTTGGCTTAATGCCTGTCAGATGCTACTTTTAATTTGTCATAAAGATTTTCCTATTAATATCATCAATGGATAGAGAAAAGTGGAGGGAGGGAATGCTTTGAAAGTAGTAGTAGCGAAACACCTGCCTAGCTCAGTCAGTAGAGCAAGCAACTCTTGATCTCCAGCCCCACGTTGAGCAGGGAGCCTGCTTTAAAAACCCAAAACAAAAAACTTGAAAGCTGTGGTAGCACAGACTAAACCCTATCTTTAAATTAAATGTATATATTATATATGTATATATAATTTATATATTATATGTAATATACATTTTTTTACTAAGAACCTCACAAAATGATGATTTTATTCAGGAACCATGTCTGTTGTTGTCAAAGCGCTACACAGTGCTCAATATATAGAAGTTAGATGCAGGAAAAGAAAATTAAAAAATGCATCTCAAGGTTGCATGATTGCAGATGGTTATTTTTAATCTCATGATCAGTCTAGACTCCGAGACTTTTTATAGCAAAAAGTAATCTTAGATCAGTGATTTCCCATCCCAGGAAAAGAGAACAGGCAACAACACAGTCTCACTGAATAGCTGAGTAAGCCTCTGCTACTCACAGGAATTTGTCATGACCGTCATGGCTGTAGTGACGGGGACGGGGTTGATGATCCCTGTCAATGGGTCACCTTCAGACCAACATTTTTTACAGATGATGATAGAAGCACCCAGAGGAGTTAATTTGCCCAGGGTCACATGGCAATTTATGAAACAAGTGTACACTTAGAATTTTAGAGCTCCTGGCCTCCAACTTCTGCTCAGGTCACGATCTCATGGCTTATGAGTTCAAGGCCTACTTGGGGGCTCCCTGCTGTCAGTGCTGAGCCTGCTTTGGATCCTCTGGCCCCTATCTCTTTACCTCTCCTGCTTGCTCTCTCTCTCTCTCTCTAAAAAATAAATAATTATTTAAAGAAAGATCATGACCTGAGCTGAAGTCGGATGCTTAATTGACTGAGCCAGCCAGGTGCCCCGGAATGCTCTACTCTTTTGTGAATATAACTAATACTACTGGCCAGGAGATTTTCGCTGAAGTCTTTGTTCCTTTTAAATTATTCTAACTGATTGAGTTTTCTCTTTTTTTTAGGGGAATGGAATATATTTTATTTAACAGGGCTTTAACTTTATTAATTCAAATTATTTTTTTCACTGTTATTTCCCTTTTTTTTTAAAATTGAGGTATGCATACACTGTGATATTAGTTTCAGGTGTACAGCATAGTGGTTCCAGAGTAGTATGAGGCACTTAGGCAGTCCGTAACATGAAAAGTGTAGTTACTGCCTCACTATACAAAGTTATTACATTACTATTGGTTATATTCCCTCTGTTGTACTTTTTATCCCTGTGACTTACTGCTAATTGATTATTTTATGAGGCTTTATTGGAGCTGTTGTTACATTAATCACTCTTGTCATTGTTAATTTAATCCAGCTTTTTAGTAACTACTGATTTCTGAGGGTGACAGTTTTTTAAAAATCGCTTATCCAGTTTTATTTCCATAAAGTGAGGTTCTCTGACTCTTCTTGGGGGGGCGGTGGGCATTTTATCTTATTTTTTAGAGAAGTATAATTAACATCCAGTGTTATATTATTTCAGATGTACATCAGTGATTCAACAATCCTATAAGTTACGCAGTGTTCACCACAATAAGGATAGTCACCTTCCGTCATCGAATGTTATTACAATATTTTTTTACTAAATTCTCTATGCTGTACTTTTCATGTTTGTGATTTATTTATTTTATAATGAAGTTCTTTTTTTTAATTTTTTAATGTTTTATTATTTATTTTTGAGAGAGAAAGAGCGTGAGAAGGGCAGGGGTAGAGAGAGAGAGGGAGACACAGAATCCGAAGCAGGCTCCAGGCTCTGAGCCCGATGTGGGGCTCGAACACATGAACTGTGAGATCATGACCTGAGCCGAGGTTGGACGCTCAACAGATGGAGCCACCCACGTGCCCCTATAACTGAAGTTCGCACCTTTCAATCTCCTCTATCTATGTTACTCATACCCCCCCACTCTCTGACTCTTTTAAATATGGAAGCCAGTATAGATCTCACTTTATACAATGTATGTGTTTCTGGAAAATTTGGCTTAAACCTTATTTTGCCGTAAGTAATTTGCAGTGTGCCAGTTCTACAAAATAAGTGATCCACATTTTGAAAATATTTAATACAAAAAACTTCTCTGATTTTCTTTCATGTGCAAGAATGGCCTCAAGTGTCTTGCTCTGCTTGAGAAAACAGCTCGTGCTCCTCCTTATCAAGTGGAGCCTAGCTGTACTCTCTTTTGCTTGTTCTAACTGTGGCGTACATTCCAGATGCTTTAGCGTGATATCCTGTGGTCGTAGAAATGCCATCATCAGACAGAAAACTCTGAAGAAATTCCCACAAGTGACAGTAGAAATGTTTTCTTCTGGTATCTGGCTTAAGTAAGCACTAGAATTAGAGGCATAAAAAGTCAAAGATATAAAAGATGAAGGGAAAATTTGAGTAGAAAACATTAGAAGCTAAAAAGCTTTCTGGGAGCACCTGAATGGCTCAGCCAGTTGAGCATCTGATTCTTGATTTTGGCTCAGGTCTTCATCTCACGGTTCATTAGACTGAGCCCCACATTGAGCTCTTTGCTGAAAGCGTGGAACCTGCTTGGGATTCTCTTTCTGCCCTTCCCCAGCTCTCTCTCTCTCTCTTTCTCAAAATAAATAAGTAAACTTAAAAAATATATATTTTAAAAAGTTTTCTGTTACAGGCAAGTAGACGAATCAAAGAAAGGAATGATTATTTAAGTCATTAATGGTGGTAGTACATTAAAATTAAAATTTAGGGACCATTATATGTAAAGTATATCTATGGAAACTAGTTGTAATTCTTTTATGTGTAATGAAAAACACAATTGTAGTACAGGGTTGGGCTAATAGTCTCTCTAACTTAATCTTTGAAAATTGGCATGTTGATTCCAAAATAATTTAAAAGGAGCCCAGTGACTTCCTTATATGGTATTATCTTTAGAATACCCCCAACTTTTTATATCCAGGTAAATATCTATGGAAGGGCTGTCCAGCAATATTTACTGATAATAATTACCCCTAATTTAGGGCCTGGGGATCTGGAGTTAGAGAGACACTTAGTTTTCACAAATACCATTTTGCATGTTTAAGTAAGTTTTATTAGAATATAATGGACACAATGTCATATAAGTTTCAGATATGCAGTGTAGGGCCTCAGAGAAGTTCATGCATTATGCGATGCATTTAATTTTTTTGATACATGTCTTACTTTAATAAAGTCTAAACTTTATTTTATTTTTAAACTTTATTTTAAATGTAAAAGAATCAAAAAAACCCCACCCTTTCTGTACATTCTGGAATAACAAAATGCACGTAATCTAAATATTTCATTTTAGTTCACTTTTTTGAGAATGTTTCTATCACCACGGCTAGTATTGTCTGCATTTGGCATACTAGCATTATAATTACACATGTCATTATGTAAATTAAAGCCAAGAAATACAATTGGTAAATCTGAAGCTTTTAAAGACTTCCCACTTTAGAAACTAATCCGGGCAGTTTTGCATCAGAAGCCTATTTTTTGTGAAGGTTTTTTTTTAGCAGATTAAGAGATGTTCCATGTAACCTTTTCCCTCATTCAGTATAGCCCTCAACTTCTTAAGAGCTTTTTAAAATTTCTGTATGATGTCCCTTGAGTCCCTTTGTTAAGGTGGGATAAAAGGTTTTTATCATTTTTATGAATTGAATGTTTGAAAATTCATATTCAGGTTGATGTTATATATTAATGCCTTCTGTAACTTCTGCCTTTGACCTCAGAAGGATCCTGTGAAATATATCTACCCAAAAAGAGTCCTTCCCTTGAGTTGTGGTCTTCTCTATGGGATTGGAATGTAACAGAAGCATCTAATGAGAAGACTCTGAACATAGCAGATGAGAAAGGAAGAAGATTGGGAGAAGAGTCCAGATGTCATAAAGCTAAGAGAGGATGTGCTCACTTTGGCAGCACATGTACTAAAAAAAAAAAAAAAGCAAAGAGAGGATGATGTACTGGAAGCAGCTCTGATTTGCTCTGTTGCATGGCTCAAAGAACTCCCAAGAAATGAATTCCATCCCACCAGACGTATTTTCCAATTTAAGATATAGATTATTTTTTTTCCAATAAAATAGATATTGGTAGATATGTAACGTACAGGAAAACAACTGAGCATAGTGACCTGAGTGGTTACAGTACCTTACAGAAGAGATCTTCTTCAGAAAGTTATTCTTCAGTGTATAGCATGTTGCTTTCTAGAAAAGAATTGGAGGGACAGCCCTGCTGTAATGAATAATGGCCCATAGGGAAAGGAAAGGGGAAACATGAAAGGAGCAATTAACAGGGAAATGAGGTCATACGGAAAGAATGAAATAGATTCAGGAAACTTCTAGAAGGTATTATCACCTGAGTTTAGTGACTGTATTTAGGGGATGGGAGAAAAGTTATCTAGAATTTTGGCTTGGGCCATAAGCAGATCCTGGCAATATTATGTGAAATAGAAATCTAGGAGACAACGCAGGTTCGTGGGGGAAAGATACAAATTTAAATCATACCAGGATATAATTGTAGTTTTTACATCTTGGGTCTCTATAGACCTTAGGCCTCCTCTTCCAAAAAGCATAAACTATTGCTTCCTATAAATAGCTTGACTGTTTGTAAAGAACAGTCAGCTATAGAAACTGGAGGCTGGGAATGTGTTGGGAAGGGTAGAGAGACTAGAGGAAGTGATTTAGAGATACAGTGGTCTTAAAACTATCTTCCCATATGCCAGGACTGAGCTTCGTATTATTTCTATTAGTAAGACAGGAATGGATAATAGGTGATAGCAAGGATATACAGACCCCTGTGAGGACAAAGTCAATGCAGCAGGTATTTGCTTATTCCTTACGTATCTCCAAGGGAACCATGATTGGCCCTCGGCCAACCCTGGGAATTTGGCCTTGGCATGTTTTTGTGTTAATGATGATGGTTTTGTTACATATACCTGGAGCAGTGGATCATGCCATAGTGGCTTGTCAGGTTGCTTTGCATAAACATGTGCACTTGGTTTCATTGTTGTGGTCCTGAGTATGGCTGATTGTATAGCAGAATATATGTATATTAACAAGTCCCCATAAAAGCTTTGGACCCGGAAACTCAAATGGGTTTCCATGGGCAGAGACATTCCACAGATGCCTTTAATTTCCAGAGAGAGAGAGAGAGGGAGAGAGAGAGAGAGAATTCTTGTATAGTTTCAGATAAAGTACTTTGGAAGTTTATGCTGAACCTCTCTGGACTTCACCAATAGAGCTTCTTCCTGTTGCTTTTGATCTCTGCCATTTGCTGTAATAAATTTCAGTCATGTGTGTAACATGCTCTTAGTCTTGTGAGTCCTTCTGGGAGCACAAATACACAAAGTGCTGAGGAAATTTAAAACCCAATTTGTCCATCCAAGTCTTGATAGGATTTACTGAAAAAAAAAAAAAATTAACAGATGTAAGGTTGTATCTGTGTGTGTGGATTTAAACTAAATCAAGTCTTTGGCTAATGTCCAGGAGACATTTATAGTCTCTATAGGGATATAGGACACAGATAGAGTCTTGGTGAAATACGTACAAGCATAAATATAAATAAAAGTAAATTAGAGATAAGTGTAGAAGGAAGGCAGATTAAAACAATTAACATTGGTTAGAGTCAGTCAAGATTTATGGAAGATGGTGCATATTTAAGAAGAAATATGGGACCAATTTGTCAAATGGTAGCTTTTGTCTTTTCCCCCATGCATACTTCAGCAGTACATAAAAAATGTAAAATAAAAACATTTTTTCTGGGTTTTACCTGGTAAGTTCTGAGTCCAACTCAAGTTTGACTGAACTTTTGTGTGGAATAAAAATTTTTACTAAATTAAAATATTTTATGTAGTGATTGTTTGAGTTCTGCAGTTTTTTCACCTATGAATTATATAGTATCATTCCAAACTCCACACTAATTCCTGTTTTCATCAGTAAACAAAGCTGGTAATTCCTTTAGCCATTTACTTAGACTGCTTATATCCAAAGATTAAGAATGAATTTTAAGAGCTCTGCTTCTGTGATGGCCAAATACCTCCTATCAGGTGAATTATTAGTATTACTCAGCCATCAAAAAGAATGAAATCTTGCCATTTGCAATGACATGGATGGAGCTACAGTGTACTATGCTAAGTGAAATAAGTCAGAGAAAGGCAAATATCATATGATTTCACTCACCTGTGGAATTTAAAAAACAAAGCAGATAAACATATGGGGACGGGGTGGGGGGAGACGGAATCAAACCATGAGAGACTCTTAAAGATAGAGAACAAACTAAGGGCTGATGGAGGGAAGTGGGTGGGAGATGGGCTACACAAGTGATGGGTATTCAGGAGGTNAGAGAAAGGCAAATATCATATGATTTCACTCACCTGTGGAATTTAAAAAACAAAGCAGATAAACATATGTAAGTGAATTCATGCAACTGGGTGTTGCATGTAAGTTGCATAGAACTGAATTCTACTCCTAAAATCAATATGGCACTGTATGTTAACTAACTAGAATTTAAATAAAAAATTGAAAGAAAAAAAATAAATAAAAGAGCTTTTAGAACTATGCTCAAGGACTTAAGATAAAACATACTCAAAATGAATGAAAAGATAGGAAATCTCAGAAGAGGAAATAAATTCACAAAGAACCAAAAGGTAATTCTGGAATAGAAAAAGTGTATCTGAAATAAAAACTTCACTCAATAACCTTACGATCGGGGTGGAAATAATAATAAAGCTCTGCGAACTTGAAGGGAAATCAATAGAAATATTCAATCTGAAGATCAGAGGAAAAAAATACTGTAAAATAATGAATAGTAATTCAGGGACCTATAAGATAATACCACAAGATCTAACATGTAAAGTTCCAGAAGAAAAAGAGAGAGAGAATGAGCCATAAAACTTTTTTGAAGAAGTGTGGCTGAAATTTCCCCAAGTTTGGTGTAAGAAATAACATCAGGTTCAAGAAACTCACTGAAGCACAAGCAGGCTATAATGAAAATCACATCAGGTACAGCAAAGTCAACTGCTGAAAAGCATAAGCAAGGAGAAAACTGAAAATAGCCAGAGACAATATTACATGAGGGGAACAAAAATTTGAACTGCTACTGACTTCTCATCAGAATCAAGACAAATGGAATCTTTAAAGTGCTAAAAGAAAAAGGCAACCCAGAATTCTCTCTCTGAAAATATTCTTCAAGATGAAATGAAATGAAAATATCCTTCAAGAATGAGGACAAATCAAAGATGTTTTTATTTAAAAGAAAACTAAGAGAATTTGTCACCAGCAGACCTGTACTACAAAGAATGTTAAATGAAGTTCTTTAGACGGGAAGGAAATAATACTGAATGGAAACCCAAATGTTCAGGAAGGAATGAAAAGCACAGAAAAATAAATATAAAAGGCTTTTTTTGGGTCATAATTTCTGTAAGACATATGACTTTAAAGCAAAAAATATATTGGGGTGCCTGGGTGGCTCAGTCATCCCAGTGGCTGACTTCGGCTCAGGTCATGATCTCACGGTTGTGGGTTCGAGCCCCTGTCGGGCTCTGTGCTGACAGCTCAGAGCCTAGAGCCTGCTTCAGATTCTGTGTCTCCCTCTCTCTGCCCCTTTCCCGCTCGTGCTCTGTCTCTCTCTGTCTCTCAAAAAATAAATAAATGTAAAAAAATAAATAAATAAAAAATAAAGCAAAAACTATGACCCCATAATGGAGTTTATATATGTAGATATACAAAGGACAACTAAAGTTGTAGGTGGGGTGCAAGTTTCTTGTATTTTATGTGAAGAGGTACAATGTTAACTTTGAAAACACTGAAAAGTTAAGGATTTGTAAAATCAACCATTAAAAAAACAGAGGTTTTGCTAAAATTAATAAATTAAAATGGAATTCTAAAACGTATTCAATTAACACCTAAGAAATCAAGAAAGGAATAACGTGGGAGCAAAAAACAAAACAAAACAAAAACAAAAACCCCAGATGGAATAGACAAAACAAATAATAAAATCATAGTCCTAATTCCATCCATATCAATAACTACATTAAATGTAAATAGGCTAAACACTCTAAAGGCAAGGATTGTCAGGATGCATTAAAAAGTAAGAATCAATTCTATGCTGGGGCACCTATGTTAGTTAAGATGGTTAAGCATCCAACTGTTGATGTCAGTCAGGTCTTGATCTCAGAGTTGGAGTTCAAGCCCCATATTGGGTGTAGAGATTACTAAAAAAAATAATAATAATAAACTTAAAAAATAAAATAAAATCCTGTCCAAAATGAACAATGGAGCTCCAAAAAGTAAAAGTCCCTGGGGGCGCCCAGGTGGCTCAGTCAGCTTTGGCTCAGGTCATGACCTCACGATTGGTGGGTTCGAGCCTGCCTCTGGCTCTGTGCTGACAGCTAGCTCAGAGCCTGGAGCCTGTTTCACATTCTGTGTCTCCCTCTCTCTCTGACCCTCCCCTGCTCATGCTGTTTCTGTCTCTCAGAAATAAATAAAACATTAAAAAAATTTAAAAAAAAAGAAAGAAAAAGAAAAAGTCCCTGTGTAGTGGACCATGGAAGAAAAATACATTGCCTGAGTAGTGGGAAATACAGTCACATATTCCTAGCAGTCATCTTGGAAGGACAAAATCACCTGAAAGAAAGAGTTTTTGGTTTTTGTTGGGTTTTGTTTGTTTGTCTGTTGTTTGAGAGAGAGAGAGAGAGAGAGAGAGAGAGAGAGAGAATGCTCACCGAGGGAAAAGGGGCAGAGAGAGACAGAGAGAATCTCAAGCCCCAAGAAAGAAACAGTTTCAAATTTTTTCCAGGCTCAGGGAATGATAAGTCATCTGATGTAGTTGTCAGGCTTAAATCTCTTTTGACCAAACGTGTGAATCCGGTCCTGTTCAAAATCAAATGTTCTTTAATAGTCATATCAAGGTCTTTTATGGTAATGTGGAGTTGTCCTCAAGGTCTAAGCCAGGATTCTCTTCAGTTGAGGGTTTGTTTTTGTTTTTTGTTTTTGTTTGTTTGGCTCAAGTCCATCTAAATCTTCTACTGAAGGGGTATTTACTCTCTTTTGCAGGGCTTCTCCATGTGGAGTCAGAGGAGGCCCTCTCCCACTGGATGAAGGACAAATCTCGGGCTCTTTAACTGACATACAGAAATTTTCATCTTGCCACCTACAGATCTGAAACCTGAAGTGATTAGATCTCCTTATAATCTATAACAAAGAATGCCTTCCCTACAGGTATTTTCCATGTATATAGGTTTTGAATAATTTTTGTTGTGGTAGTGGTGGGGTTTTTTTAAGAGGGGAGAGGTTATAAAAATGATGGCCGGTTGAGCATCTGACTCTTAATTTCAGCTCAGGTCATGATCCTAGGGTAGTGGGATAGAGCCTGGTGTTGGGCTCTGTGCTGAACATGGAGCCTGCTGAAGATCCTTTCTCTCTGCACCCCCCAACTCATTCTCTCTCCCCACCCCCAAAAAGACATTGGTTAAGGGTAAAAATAGGCAGCACTGAAAAGAAAGTTGAAATCTTACATTTACAGTCTACCACTCAAAGTTACATACTTATAATACTGTTTTCTTCCAGTTTTTTTTATCTATGTAGTTTTTAAATATATAATTGAGCTTATAAAGTATATATTTCTTTGCATTGTTTCTAATGGCTAAATAATATTTTATCATATAAAAATACTGTAATTGCTTTATAATTTTTGCTCATTCAGGTTGTTTTTAGTTTTTCTGTCTCATAAGATTGAGATGATACTCTGTGTTTAATTATTTTTATGTATTTTGAATTATTATTATTATTTCCTTAATAGAGACCTCTTTAAGCAGAATTATTAGGTAAAAGCTCTTGCCATATATTGATAATCAGGCAGATACTCTCTTTCCCTTTTTTCTCCCTTCCTTCTTTTGAATCATTCAGCGATATCCACAGCAGTAGGTGCTTCCCTTCTGTGCTTTTGGATCTTGGATTTTTCTCAAATCCCTCTTTTAGTTACAAAGTCCCTTGCACAAGACTGTCAGCTAACACACTGGGACACCTAGGCATTTTAATGGCAGCCCCAGCTAGAGAAAGAGAGAGAAGCTCAAGATTCACGTTCTATCCATCCTTCTTCCTAGCCTCTTATCTCTTTCCAACAGTCTCTAGTTTAATAACAGAGAGACACATCAAAATTTAGAGAAAATAAGTGTTATCAAGACTCTACTACTTTGTGCTAGCTATTTTTCATATTATATCTTATTTAACCCTTACAACAATTACATTAGGTTACCTAAACTGAGGTACAGAGTTCAGATAACTTGCCCAAGGTTGTACAGTTTTGTAGACAAGATTTCAATCCAGGCTAGTCTAGCTTCAAAGTTCTTTCTACTATACCACTGTTCATTCCTAGTCAAAGGAAAAATTGAGTGAACAAATGCCTAGTGGATTAAGTTCTTAAGTAATTATGTAGGGGAGGAAAAACTTTCCTCTACACTCATAGGTTCATGTCTGGAGCGTGAGAAGTAGACTGAAAAAGATTCACAAGAGAAAAGGCATATAAACTTTGTTTGATGTAGATATTTCAGTTTTTTTAATGTGCATGGTGGCCTTCATATAAAGTGAAGCTCCAAAGAAGTAGTTAATCTCAGCGGACTTAACACCATCCTAACCAAGGTCATGACTTGTGGAGAAGTGGCAAAACAAAGTAAAAGGGGTTTGTGGGAAAGTAAATATATAGGGGAAACTACTGGAAGATGGGGTTATTTAGTATGGTTTTGAAATTTTTTCAACATTTGTTTACTTTTGAGAGAGAGAGAGAGAGAGAGAGACAGAGCACAAGCTGGGGAGGGACAGAGAGAGGGGAAGACATAGAATCCCAAGCAGGCTCCAGGCTCTGAGCTGTCAGTAAAGAGCTCAATGTGGGGCTCGAACTCACAAACCATGAGATCATGACCTGGGCTGAAGTCAGACACTTAACTGACTGCACCCCCCAAGCGCCCCTAGTATGGTTTTGTTTATGCAGACTCATCTCAGTGCTGTCTCCATCTCCTGTGATAAAGGTTTCTCCCTTTCTGGTACAAGAGAAGAAGACACCATCATAAAGGAAAATTTATGCCTTGCTTTCAGGCAGAAAGTCTCCATTGCTATCAGTTCAAAATAATCCTGATCCCAAAGGGGCATATTTTGGGGCAGCCTATTCTGATCCTCTTCACTTTACCACGGCTGTTTAACGTGATTATGTAAGTAACTAAAATCCAGCTTCCCTTTAGTCTTTATTTTCCTCTGTTACATTTTTCTCATGTTTAGGCCACTCATTTTTTCAGTTTTTCCTTTTGCCTTGGCTACATCACTGTGAAATTGAAATTTTAATTAGGTAGCAGAAAATGATTTTCTAAGAAGATTGCTGTTAATTAATAAAAAGCATTGCTGATTTAGGTACGGTTTTTAAATTAAGAAAATCGAGCCAAATTGCATTCATTTCTGCCATAACAATAAACATAGATACAAAAGAACTTATGAATATTACCAAAACAGATAATATGTTCTCATTCATATTGTAAATTGCTCAGGCCAATCTCATCCTGATTTACCAAGACTGTTGTTCTGGAAACCAATAAAGTAATCAAAATTTCCAAAGCCCATGAAAACTAATGATACTCACACATGAGACCCATATACAATCATGTCTAAACATGTGGGGAAAATGTCTATCATTCAAAGTAGAGGATTGAAAGGGAGAGAAGGCTGGATTATGGTACCTTTATCTGGTCAATGCCTGAAAAATTTTTGCCTAAGGGACTACTAAAAGACATAAATGTTAAGTGGCAAAACCATCTAGCAACTGAGCCCTAATATTAGAAACAGGGTATTTAGGCAGTCTTGGATGCCCTCCAACAGAATTATCTCCAGCATTTATTAGAAATTCATGTTTCTGGGCACTGGGGTGGTTCAGTCGGTTGAGTGTCCGACTCTTATTTCAGTTCAGGTCATGATCTCACGGTTCGTGGGTTCTGCGANCCCCCCCCGCCCCTGCTTGTGTATGCACTCTCTCTCTCTCAAAATAAATAAATAAACACTTAAAAACAAAGACAAAAAAAGAAATGCATGTTTCCAGATCTCTGCCCAGTCCTACTAGATCAGAAATCTACAAAAGCAGGGCCCTGGAATCTGCTTTTTAACCAAGCTCTTTGTGATTCTTCTATTCATGGAAGTAGAGAACCATGGACTTTGTGTTCGGGTGCCTGCTCAGGTGCCGGTCACCTGAAGAAGCACAGTTACCTTGTAGCCCAACAGTTTTAATTTTTGGCTGTGGCTGAATATTGGCAAATATTTTTCTTCAGGGTCGACATTCTTGAAATAATCAGACATTTATAAATCTTTTTAAGATACTCATTTGAAAAGTTGTTTTATGAAGGAATGCTTTCCACCAAAATTTGTATGACAAACTTATTACAGACATGTATCTGATACCACCATAAACAAATTCAGCCAAAAAATATCTTCCTATTAAAATATTAAGAAATCAAAACCCTTTTCTTATGTTTTAGGGAAATACTTGAAATATTTATAGACAAAATGATTTGCTTCACAATGATATAGGGTGTAGGATAGTAGCTGAAGTTATAGATGGAATATGATCGGCAGTGAGCTGGTAGTTCTCAAGATGAGTGATGATTATATGGGAGTTCACTGTATTATTTTGTTTACTTATATGTATGTGTGATAAAATCCATAATAAAAAAATTTTGAAAGAAAGAAGAAGCTGCCCACCATAATGCTTTCTAATGGCTGTCTTATAAAATTTCTGGGGTTTGCTGCTGATTATTCTCTTGGTTTTACTAGTGGGAATTTTAGATATAGAATTAAGCATATACTAACTGTACATTAACTGTAATTGTAAAGGTCAGTTAAGCTTAATTTAAAAGACCCAGGGAAAGTGTACTGTTGCTAAGATTATTTTTAAATTAATAATTTCCTAGAGTGTTCATTAGTGGATGAGTGGATAAACAAGATGTGGAATGTACATACAAAGGAATATAGTTTGGTCTTAAAAAGGAAGGAAAGTTGGACACATCCTACACTCTGGATAAACCTTGAAGACATTATGCTAAGTGAAATAAGCCAGTTGTAAAAGACACACTGTATGATTCCATTTATTCATGCTGTCTGGAGTGGTCAAATTCGTAGAGAAAGAAAGTAAAATGGTGGCTGCTAGGGGCTGGTAGTAGACAGACAGGAATGACAAAGTTCTGGAGATAAACAGCAGTGAAAGTTGCACAACAATGTGAACGTACTTAATGCCATTGAATAAAACACTTCAAAATGGCAAATTTCATGTTATATGTATTTTAGAACAATGATAAAATTATTAAGTGCCTACTATGTGCCAGCCATTAATGAACAAGGCAGTTAGGTGACTGATCTCATGAAGCTTCCATTCCAGTGAAGGAATCAGACAATGACTAAGCAACAGATAAATAATTAGGAAGGAAATAAAGAGGGTGATTTTGTGATTAAGAATAACTGGGAGGAGGGAATAGTCACTCTAGTAAGTGATATTTGAGATAAGACCTAAAAAATGAGAATGAACCTTTAAAGGCATTTTAGGGAAAGGGTGCAGCAAATGTGAAAGTCCTAAAGAAGGGAAGGAAAAGAGGTCATGGTAAGTGAAGAAGTAGACAGAAGCTAGATTGTACATGGTCTGGAATCTCTTCTTCTTCTTCTTCTTCTTTTTTTTTTTAATGTTTTATATATTTCTGAGAGAGAGAGACAGTGTGAGCAGGAGAGGGTCAGAGAGAGAGGGAGACATAGAATCCAAAACAGGCTCCCGGCTCTGAGCTAGCTGTCAGCACAGAGCCCGACGTGGGGATCAAACCTACGAGCTGCAGAGATCATGACCTGAGCCAAAGCCAGACGCTTAATCAACTGAGCCACCCAGGTACCCCTGGAATCTTTTGACTTTGTACAAGGAAGAGATAATAGTGGGTTAGATCAAGGGTTGGCAAACTTTTTCTGTATAGGACCAGATGATAAATAATGTAGGGTTTCTGCGGGGTTCAGTCAGTTAGGTGTCCGACTTTGGCTCAGGTCATGATCTCTGCAGCTCGTAGGTTTGATCCCCACGTCGGGCTCTGTGCTGACAGCTAGCTCAGAGCCGGGAGCCTGTTTTGGATTCTATGTCTCCCTCTCTCTCTCTGCCCCTCCCTGCTCATGCTCTGTCTCTCTCTCTGTCAAAAATAAATAAACATCAAAAAAAAAAATGTAGGCTTTGTAGGCCTAGAGGGAAAAAAATATATAAATAAATTCCTACAATGCCATTGGTAGGAGAAAAGTCTATAATGATGCGTATAATTTTAAGAAAGGAGAAACCAAAGTGACACTCTCTTTGTCCACTTATAAATGATCATAGCTTTACCTGAACTATCATCCTTTCCAAAGTAGGACTAATAACATAAAAATGGACTCAAAGTGAGAAGTAAGAGAAAAACACAGTATTTGTTAAAAGGCTGACATGGGAAGAGATGATGCTATTGACCTAAACTGTAGGCAAAATTGGATGTGGGCAACTTTGCTTTTGATACCTGTTAACACCATTTCATTCTGTAGTAAATGTAGACTCCTTAGGTGTTTGGCACGTAGGATGCCGAACACATATTTGTTGAATAAGTGGTTTATCTGCCTTTTCCGTCTTTTGATTTAGTCCCTAAGAAATCACTGCCCTAATGCTGCCCCCTGGTGGCTCAAGGGTCTTGTCACTGGACATTTCACCAAGCCTAACCTTCCCAATGTTACTGGCCTAGCACCCAGCTTCTGAGTTTGACCCAGAGTTTTCCTCCCCCAGAAGAGATATTAAGGATGTTACAGAATAACAGTAGTGTAATACAAGTTGGCCTACAACCCTTGTTAAAATTCTCTGCTACCTAAGAGGGTAGTAAGATATAGTATATGCTGTATAATATGGCTACGTGCAACAGTGGTCCCTACCCATTTTAAAACTAAAAATTACTTTTTAGCCAAATGCTCTTTTAAAAAACAGTTTAATTTAGCTTTCCTTTCTTAAGATAAGTCATTCTTTCTTTTTCACAAATGTTTAAAAGTCATAAAGCAAACACAGTAAAATAAATAACTGGTTTAAGCCCAAATTGGGATTTAATTTTTTTAAAGGAAGTCTCAGTAGATTGACTTTAACTTAAAGTTATAAATCAATTTTAATTAATGTTACTTAGCATGAAAATGTATTGACCATGTTGAATAGCAAAGCTATGAAAACCAGAAGTCAAAACAGTATTAATAAAAATAGATTCCAGAACACAATTTTATAGAAGACTTTGTAAAAGACATTTTCTTATTGAGTGAAATGATTGCATCAGCACGACAGTTTGCAAAATTATTGTTGGCGTGTGTTGGTCTCTTAATTTCTTATAGGCTTCTTTGTGCATTAAAAATATTTTTGAAACTAAAAGTAAAGACTAAAATTTCCTTGTTTAAAAGAAACCAGTGCTTATTTTTGTTTATGCCAATACTTGTTCCTGGAGTGAATGTGAAATATGTACCCACAGATTTCACTTTCATTTGAAGTGGGACCATATCTGTCTGTCCTTGTCCTTGATGCTTGTTAAGCTACAAAAAACTGGCTCATAAGAGAAAGAAGTCGAACATTGCAGCAAAATTTTCATTGCTTGCCTTTGAGGGGCAGGACACTTTTGTATTGCAGAAATCCATTATGAGTCTAGGAAAAGGTCAGGGATTTCATCCAGAGTGTACTCCTCAGGCTAGAGTTGGCAAAATTCTTTCTCTTCTCTCAAAGTCAAGTGCTCAAGCTGAGCAGAAAAGACTTAGAGAAAGGATCCCTGGTGTTCGGTGGCAGTGAAAGGGAGGGAAAGCACTGTTGCACTTGTTTTGCAGTGGGTTCTTCTGGGTCGCTTTCAGGAAAATTTGAGACTGAGTGATCTCTTTCCTCACTCTTAAAGCCAAACAGCAGTGGAAACGTTTCAAGGTTTTTCTTATCAGTGTGATTGTTCCAAAAATTCAGTTTCTTTTTAAACCCAAGAATGTGGGCCGCCTGGGTGGCTCAGTCGGTTAAGTGTCCAATTTAGGCTCAGGTCATGATCTCACGGTTCATGAGTTTGAACCCCTCATAGGGCTCTGGAGCCTGCTTCAGACTCCGTGTCTCCCTCTTTCTCTTCCCCTCCCACACTCACCCTCTGTCTCTCTCTCTCTCTCTCTTCCCTCAAAAATGAATGTTCAAAAATTAAAAAAAAAACAACCCCAAGAGTCTTGTTACTTGAAGTTGAGACATTTTCTCCAGGGCCTGGTAGATCCTTGTTCAGCTAGCTCATGTGATGAAATATTTGCTGACATTCTCTATCTTCAAAGCACTCAGAAAATCTGTCTTACTATTTTCTCAAAACTCCTCTTGGAAGTCCCCTTTTAGCTCAGACGACCAGGTTGAGAACTCTCCTTCTGCGTAGCAACCCGATTTCTTTGTGTACCAGATTTATAGGTGCCTTTGTCCTAATTTTCAGTTCTGAGAACATACTCAAGTGAACTGGGCTCTGTTTTTTTTTAAATATTTTTATTTATTTCTAGGAGAGAGAGAGAGAGAGAGAGCGCGTGAGCAGGGGAGGGTCAGAGAGAGAGGGAGACACAGACTCTGAAATAGGCTCCAGGCTCTGAGCTGGCAGTCAGCACAGAGCCCGACGCGGGGCTCGAACCCATGAACCGCGAGATCATGACCTAAGCAAAAGTCAGACGCTCAACCGACTAAGCCACCCAGGCGCCCCAACTGGGCTCTGTTTAAAGGCAGTTTACTCTTCTTGGAAAATCACTCCGAACCCTTATCATTTCATTTCCACGCATTTTTTCACTTCGGCACCTCTCTGTGAAGAAAGCAGTGTGTTGTGACATTGTCAGTGCCTTTCAAACAGCGGTGATTTGTAGTTGAGTTCTATTCCTTTTTTTTTTTGGAGCCACTGCTGTATTTTTAAGTTGTTTGACCACATACACAGAGCCATCTTGGACTGTCAGCCCCCCTAAAACCCATTAATAAGTTACTTTCATTTTTCCTTTTTTGTGTATTCTTCATTCCACTAGTGTGGTGAAATGGCTCAGAAAGTTGTACTAAGCCTTATTTATAATTGTCCATTGGCGTAAACCGATGTTCTTCAATCTCATGTATTTTCCAAAACAAAATTGCTACATTAGGCTGTCACACAAAAAGCACACAAATATAAAAGAGGAGGGCATAATAAAAAACTAAACAAAGAGAATTACAAGCACAGAAAATTAACGTAGGGCAGGATCTATGTTTTGGAGCATTTCTATCAGCAAAGCAGCAGGGGCGCGTAGCTGAGCCACAGCGCATCAAACCATTCCTTCTTTAGAAAGGGCATTTCACTGAAGTATTCTTTTTTTTTATGTTTATTTTTGAGAGAGAGACAAAACAGGAGTGGGGGAGGGGCAGAGAGAAAGGGAGACACAGAATATGAAGCAGGCTCCAGGCTCCGAGCTGTCAGCACAGAGCCGGACCTGGGGCTCAAACCCACAAACCATGAGATCATGATCTGAGCAGACGTCTGACGCTTAACCAACTGAGCCACACAGGTGCCCCTTCACTGCAATATTCTAACTGGTAGGCTCATTTGCTACTGTCAGTTGGCCTCATGTAAGGGGAGATTGGGGAGCTGATGTCAGCAGCCTCCTGTCTTCCCCTCACCTCACTGCCCCCCTGCAATAGTGCCTACCGATTATCAGATTATCAGTGTCTGATAATCTGCCCCATTAGCAGTGTCAAAAACAGAGAACGGACTCAACGAAATGAGCACTGTCCGACTGTGCCCTGCTGTAAGGGGCTGCGAGGCTGCTGGACAAATTAATAGGACAACTGATCATTGGAAGTGCTAAGGTTTACGGCAGCAAAGTTCGAACAAATGTTTTGTTCCGGCCACCGGCCCTGTAGAATCCCTAGTGACATCTCACAGGACCCAATACCCCCACCCCCACCCCCGCCGCATTCCAGCTGAGAAACGATTCAAAGACTACAGGGTTGCGAGGGAACTACTTTACAGATGGCTTGGCGGAGCCTAGGCCTCTCTGAGGAGGCGCCTTATGAATTGAGATCCGCAGGTACGAGCTAGCAGGCCTTTGACCGATCGGAATACCCCAACGTCAATCTTAGACACTCCAGTTCCTTTCCGAGTTTGCTTTTATTTATTCCCTTCAGTGTTCTGTGATATTAGAAAACACTGAAGTGTGGATGGAAATGAATTCAAAACCGCTTTGGATATATACAAGATAGTGTTTACTCTTTGAATGCTGTGGGGTTTCTATCCAAAGACCTAGGAAAGCTCTAGCGTTTGGGAGAAATGGAAGGGGTTTTTGTGCTTGCTTGTTTGTTTGTTTGTTTGGTTTTTTTTGCAGGTGCTTTTTTATGTGTGTGGGGTGTTTGTTGGAGTACAGCAATCCAGCAGTGAGGCCAGAGGCTGTGATCAGCCTGGAAATGGATAGGGGGATGTTACAGAATTGCTAACAGACCAGAAAATCTTCCTGTATGCAGTAGAAGAAAAAAAGGACGGAGTTTTGTATTTTGCTGTCCCTGGTAAGAACCATCGAAGAGTTACTTTTAGGATAAAAAAAAGAAAATCCTCAATATCACCATATCCGCAGTTCAATACCAGTGTAGTTAGTATACATGCATGGATATGTGGATGGGTGATATTAGTCAAGTTGTTTATAAGCAAGGCAAACAATTGCTAAAACCATTCCAAGTCGGCTTAATACATGATATATTTATCTGAATTCCTGTCTTAGAAAAAGATTAATCATTTTCCTGTCTTTCCGTTCCGGAATAAGTCACCAGACAAGGTTTAATGAATGTCTTTCCTTTTGAGCAGGGCCATTCCTGAGCACACCTGCATTCCTGTCCGATAACATCTCAACTCCTATTCTGTTGGGAAGTTTATTTTTTGTCATTTTAGTAGTACTTTCTCTGTGCAAAGTGATGTAAGTACCCTACAAAGCACCCCATTTAATATTTTTACTTTTATGGATACAATTTTGCTTATCCCTTTATTTTTAAACTTTCTGCATAATTCTGTTTTAATCATGTCTCCTAAGTGCCCCCATAGAATTGTATTTTGCTTCGTGATTCAGTCTGAAAAATGTTTTCTTCAAAAGGTAAATTTATAGGGGCGCCTGGTGGGGGGGCACTCCATCAGTTAAGCTTCAGACTCTTGATTTTGGCTCAGGTCATGATCTCCTAGTTTATGGGATCGAGCCCCAAGTCAGGCTCTGCACTGACAGCACAGAGCCTGCCTGGGATTCTGTCTCCCTCGCCCTCTGCCCCTCCCCCACTCAAGAGCCCGCGTGAACATGCACATGTACTCGCTCTCTCAAAATAAATAAACATCTATTTTTAAAAAGGTAAATTTATTCATTTACATTTTTTTGATAAGACATATTTGGTGTTGGCTCTGTCCCATTTATTTTGTGCTTTCTCTTTTTAAATTTTTCAAGATGATGCACATGATCTATTTTCTATTTTGTGTGTATGTGTTTCCTGTGATAGGAAATAAGATTTGAGTTTCTTCTCAGAGTTTGGCTTTCTAACTTCACAGTATGCTCTTAATCTCCGACTGCTGTAGGCAGTATTTATTTTTTAATTCCCTACAATTCCCAGTATTTTTAAATTCCCTACAATTATATATACACTTGTACTAGTGGGGGTTCTCCAGAGAAGCAGAGCTAGTCGCAGATGCATAGAGAACCAATAGCAATATATATATACGTTATAAAGAGATTCATTGTAAGGAATCGGCTCACATGGTTTTGGAGGCTGGGAAGTCCCAAGATCTGCAGTCAGCAAGCTGGAAACCCCGGAGAGCCAGTGAGGCAGTTCTAGTCCTTAGTCTGGAGACCTGAGAACCCGCAGAACTGGTGGTATGAGCTCCAATCCACGTTGGATTCTGAAGGCAGGAGAAGATTGATGTCCTGGTTCCCAGATAGGCAGAAACAGCAAATTTTCCTCTACCTTTTTGTTCTATTCAGGACTTCGGTGGGTTGGATGAGGCCCAGCCAGAGTGGGGAAAACAATCTGCTTTCTCAGTCTACCAATTCGTATGTTCATCTCATCCAGAATCACCCTCACAGACACACCCAGGACAATGTTTAACCAAATACCTGGGCACACCCTGGCCCAGGCAAGTTCACACATAAAATTAAGCATCACACTATTGTATATACTATTCCCAAATTTAGTTGATACCATTCCCAAATTTCATTGAGTATCTTTCTCAGCGTTTACCTTTGAACACTTGAAAAAAAAATCCATGATTTGATTTGCCAACTTTGAATGCTTTGATCCCATCTATTAAAGATGAGGAAATGTGTATACCTATTACCTCCTAACTTCTTTCTCAGCCTCTGGCCCAACTTTTATTAATTATATCATTTCTATGTTATCAAAAAAATGTAATATTTACTTTCTTTTCTGTCACTTTAATCTTCAAGTTTGCTTTAATCTTTGTTATACTGCTAAACAGAGTCAACGATCACTGCCAATACCTATGCCCTAGCTTTCCCGGTTATCTCTTGCTGGTTAAATTTTCCTCTAGTATATTACTTATGAAGGGCTCATAGGGACAATATTCCTTGAGTTCTTGAATGTTAAAAATTGTTTGTCTTTTTCTTTTATATCAGAATCACTGTTTACCTGGATATAAAATTCTTTTCTCTTCTTTTTTTTTTTTTTAGAGAGAGAGCGTGGGCAGGGGAGAGGGGCAGAGGGAGAGGAAGAGAGAATCTTAAGCAGTCTCCACACTCAGCATGGAGCCCGGCGAGGTGCTCAATCCCATGACCGCAGGATCATGACCTGAGCCAAAATAAGAGTCAGACACTCAACCAACTGAGCCATTCAGGTGCCCCTGGATAAAAAATTCTTGGGTCACATTTCCTGCCTAATGTCTTGTAAGTGTTGATTTGCTATGAAGAAGTCTGAGGTCATTCTAACTATTTTCTTATAAATGACTCAGTTGTTTTGGTTGGTCACCCAGAGGATTCTTTTCTAAACCTTTCAAGTCCAGTAAGTTTACTAGGATGTATCTAAATATTTACAACTACAGATCAATTTTCCCTGGAAAGCAGTGTACGCTTCTGATATATCGAGTCCAGTTTTCTTTTATTTCATAAATGTCTTCTTGAAACGTTATTATTTGTCCTGTTCAACTATTTGGACTTTCATTTCCAGACAATGCAGTTACAAATATGGTGAATCTCCTTTCTCTGTTCTCCCCATTTATCATTTTCTCTCTCTAACCCTTTCTAACCTTTGTTTTCACTTCCTTCCACCCACTTTTATGCTCTCTACTCTCTGTGCTCCTGTGTCAGCCGCCACATCTAATCCCTCTGCACACTACCGGTTTTCTTTCATTCCTATGACGGCTATACTGTTTTCTTCTACTTGTTCCCTGAGTTCGCCTAGCTTCTGTCTTCTGTTTTCCTGTTCCTCATTCTTTCTTCTTTGAATTGTTGCATCTCTGCTTTGAGCTCTTGCTTCATAGGACGAATTGCTTTTCGAAGATGTTGCTTTAGGGGCACCTGGGTGGCTCTGTCATTTGAGCATCCTACTTGGGCTTAGGTCATGATCTAGTGGTTCATGAGTTCAAGCCCCACATAGAGCTCACTGCTGTCAGCACAGAGCCTGCTTCAGATCCTCTGTCTGCCTCTCTCTCTGCCCCTCTCCTGCTTGCATTCTCTCAAAAATAAATGAAACATTAAAAAAATAATAAAGTTGTTGCTTTTAACCCATGAAGTAATGCCATGGTCCAAATTTTTATCTATTCTATGGAAACATTTTTTCTTCTGCCGTTGACTACTGCTTTTTTTTTGTTTGTTTCTCCTCCTCACCTTTTAAATTTTTTTCCTGAGGTATACTTTTATAGATCCTGTATGGTTTCTTTTTTTGCTTACTCATCTCTGAAACAGACTAATTATTCCTGGAGCACTATTTGTAGGAAGTTCTGTTGGGGAAAATCCCAAACTGTGTTGCCGCCTGGCTGGGATTTTTCTTACAACCTACAGTTTTGTTTGTAGGTTGGGATGGCTTGTTTGTTTGTTTCTATGATGCCATATCTCTTTTCTCCTGTTGCTACAGAGACAGACTGCTTCCTCCATGAGAACTTATCCCATTGGTGCACATACACTGTTCCCACTGTCGCAAAGGATTTAAGTTTTGTGCTTCATGATGTATCCTCACTTTGATAAATATAATTTGCTGGTTTTACGACACTGTAGCTGTTTCCGCTATATCCTTCCACACTCATTCCTGATTGATCCCCCCCTGCTTTTCACAGTCCCTCTACTATTTTGTGATCTGACATTTCTGCTGTCTCCTAATTTCTCTCTCACTCTCTCTCTCTTACACATACATACCCATTTTTGTTTTTTGCTCATTTTCTCTTATGGTTTTGGATTGTTTCCCGGAAAATAAGTGCAACATGCCAACTTCACACCACCAACTTTTCAAACTCTGGAATTTGGTCTGTATTATAACAAAACTTTACAAACACATAATGCATAACTCATATTTGTTCCCAAATTATACACATTAAGTTTAAGTGCCAATTTTATTTAAATTTTTACCTTGGACGGCTTTATATTTATTCCATCTGTGCTGCTATTGGGCCACACTTATCTGTAGCTCTTTTTTGTGCATTCTTTGCTGGTTAACAACTTTACATTTGTGGTCTTTTTCATGGCTTCATAGCATTTTCATTTTCCTACACAAAATTAGTATTATTATGCTGCTAGATTTTTTAGCGAATGCAAAAATGCCTAGGGTTGACCTTGTTGGCTCATAATGTGACCCACTGGGTCTAATATGCCTGCTGTATACCTCAGGGTTCCTTGGGCTGCTACGTGTCAGGTACAACAATCCCTTTGAGGAGGATTAAGTATATTGGACTACATGGGTGACTATGCCTGATGTTAGGATGCGCGCTAAAGAAACAACTCACCCTGCGCCCAGTTAGGATGTGCTGCGTGTCCTGTGCCTCACCAACATTCACAAGCTGCCTGCTAAGTACCCTCACCAGCTCCTGAAGACAGGGTGTTGTGTGGAACAGAGAATTTCCCAGGGCAGGTGGGAAGCACTAAGTTGCCAGGCTGGTAGGACTCTTGAGACGACGTGCTTGGCCTGAAACAGCGTAACCCTCTGGGGCTGGCTCTCTCCTCTCCCGAGGGAGCAGCCCCGTCTGTTAGTGTGCCAGCCTTCCACTGTGACATTTGTCACAAGCACCTTTTACTGATAAAGCAGGGAAGGCTGAATACTTTATTCTTTCTTACAGATTGTATCAGATTTAAGAGCACTCACTGTGTTTGTGGTTACCAGCTCTTAACTGTTGGACTGGAAGAAAACGTTGGAGATTATTTTAGTGAGACAGCTTCTCTGGGAAATCAGTGATGACCAATATATGAGGGTAGCAGCAAAGAGCACCTTCCACTAGATGTGACACTAGCTCGAAATCCAGGAGAAGGGAAACCACGGTAACCGTGGTGAGAAAAATCCATCGTGGGAGAGCCCCGCACCATGTTATTCTGATCAGGTTTTAGGGGGTGAGTTTCTGAGGCAAATCTCTTGCCTATTTTTGTCTGGGGAATAATTGCTTGGGCTACTTTTAGGGAAAAAAGACTCTGAGAATGGGGAGAGAGTGTGCACCAGGATCCAGGTGCCTGGCTGAGGACAGCCTCTTTAACTGGTCCAGGGGCTACAGTCCTGGGGACACATAAGTAACTGACTTTGTTCCAGTCCTACAGCATTGAATTCAAGTGTGTTCTTGGCTCAAGCCGTAGTATCTTGGGAAAGTTAAGAGCCACAGATTAAGTTTTTTCCAAGCCTAAAAGTGCCATCTATTGAACCCTAGAAATCATAGTGTGCAGAGTGTAATTCTACCATCGGGTGTGTTTGGTTCGGATATGGCGGCCTTATTAGACAGCCTGCATTGTAGACCTCTAGCCTCTGCCGCATAAATGTGGGCCTGAGGGAGGCAGCGGAGCCTTTAGAAGGTCTGATGTGACCCTCACCAACTCAAAACATTATCTCTTGAGGGTCTGGATCCAGAAGTTTCAACTTTTCTTTGTCTTTGGAAACTATTGTTGATTTCTCTGCAGAGTTTCCTGACTGTGCTAACTTCATTCTATATCCTTTAAAAAGGTAAACTTTGAGGGGCGTCTGGTTGGCACAGTCAGTTAAGCATCTGACTCTTGATCTCGGCTCAGGTCATGGTCTCACAGTTCAGGAGTTTGAGCCCCACAATGGGCTGTGCGCTGATGGCACAGAGCCTGCTTGGGATTCTGTCTCTGTTTCTGCCCCTTCCCTGCTTGTTCTCTCTCTCTCTCTCTGTCTCTCTCAAAATAAATAAATTGTAAAAAAATAAACTTTGATTTATGCAGGTGGTATCTGTGTCTGGGCCTTCGTGGAGCTAAGTCTACTGTTGACATTGGTCAATAAATTATTTGTGCACCCCCACCCCCACCCCATGGGACAGACAGGTAACCTAAGCTTAGTAACTTGGATTCTTTTTCCTGAGAATATAAAGCTCAGTGCCCCAGAACTGAATTGTTTTGATGACAGGACCTTGATGAAATTGTTTGTCTCTGGGGCATCTGGCTGGCTCAGTTGGTGGAGCATGTGACTCTTGATCTTGGGGTCATGAGTTCAAGCCCCACTTCAGGAGTAGAGTTTACTTTAAAAAGAGAGAGAGAGAGAGGGAGGGAGGAGGGAAGGAAGAAAGAAAGAAATGGTCTCTACTGCTTAGATTCTCCCTTCTTTTTTCAGCATAATGTTGTTTTTTAAAGGTTTTTGTTTTAATTTCAATTAGTTAACATACAGTGTTATATTAGTTTCAGGTGTACAATATAGTGATTCAACACTTCCATACGTCACCCTGTGCTCATTATGATAAGTGCACTCCTTAGTCTGCATCACTTATTTAACCACTTCCCAGCCACCTCCCCTCTGATAACTATCAGTTTGTTCTCTTTAACTAAGACACTGTTTCTTTTCTTTAAAAAAAAAAAAAAAAGGCTCCATGCCCAATGCGGGGCTCAAACTCATGACCTTGAGATCAAGAGTTGCATGCTCTACCAACTGAGCCAACCAGATACCCAAGGGACTGTTTCTTGACTTGTCTCTCTCTCTCTCTCTCTTTTTAAAATTAATTTATTTACTTTTTAGAGCGTGAGTGAGTGAGAGGGAGAGAGGGGCAGAGGGAGAAAGAGAAAGAATCTCAAGCAAGTTCCAGGTTCTCACAGAGCTCAATGTGGGACTCGATCCCACAACCCCAGGATTTTGATCTAAGCCAAAATCAAGAGTCAGATAACCAACCAAACCACCCAGGTGCCCTCTCTCTCTTTTTCCCTTTGCTTGTTTTGTTTCTTAAACTCCACATAACAGTGAAATCATATGGTATTTTGTCTTTCTCTGATTTATTTCACTTAGTATAATACATCTCTAGCTCCATCCATGTCATTGCAAATGGCAAGATTTCATTCTTTTTTTTATAGCTGAATAGTATCCCATTGTGTGTGTCATACATACCTCATCTTCCTTATCCATTCATCAATTGATGGACACTTGGACTGCTTCCATAACCTTTGAGTTAGTGTTCTTCTATTCTTTGGGTAAATACCCAGTAGTGAGATTGCTGCATCATAAGGTAGTTCTTATTTTTAACTTTTTGATGAAGCCCCACACTCTTTTCCACAGTAGCTGCACCAGTTTGCATTCCCACCAGTAATGGACGAGGTTCCTTTTTCTTCACATCCTGGCCAACACCTGTTGTTTCTTGTGTTGTTGATTTTAGCCATTCTGACAGATGTGAGATGATAGCTCACGGTAGTTTTGCATTTCCCTGATGATAAGTGATGGTGAGCATCTTTTCATGTGTCTGTTGGCTATCTGGATGTCTTCTTTCGATATCTCCGAAGATAGATATCCATGTCTTCTATTCATGTCTTCTGCCCATTTTTTAAATTGGATTAATTGGTTTCTGGGTGTTGAGTTTTATAAGTTCTTTATATATTTTGGATTCTAACCCTTTATCAGATATGTCATTTGCAAATATCTTCTTCCATTCTGAAGGTTGCCTTTTAGTTTTATTAGTTGTTTTCTTCGCTGTGTGTAGAAGCTTTTTACTTTGACATAGTCCCAATAGTTTATGCTTTTGTTTCCCTTGCCTCAGGTGACATATCTAGAAAGAAGCTGCTACAGCCAATATCAAAGAAGTTACTGCTTGTGCTCTTCTCTAGGATTTTTATGGTTTCAGGTCTCACAGACCTTTAATCTGTTTTGAATTTATTTTTGTCTATGGTGTAAGAAAGTGGTCCAGTTTCATTTTATTGTATGTTGCTGTCCAGTTTTCCCAACACCATTTGCCAAAAAGAGACTGTCTTTTACCATTTCATAGTCTTTCCTGCTTTCTCAAAGGTGAATTGACCATATAATTGTGGGTTTATATCTGGATTTTCTATTCTGTTCTACTGATCTATGTGTCTATTTTTGTGCCAGTACTGTACTAGTCTTTTTTTTTTATTCATTTATTTTAAGAGAGAGAGAGAGAGCATGACGAGTTGGAGAGGGACAGAGAGAGGGAGAGAGAGAATCCCAAGCAGGCTCTGCACCATCAGCGCAGAGCCCAACACAGGGCTTGAACTCATGAACGGTGAAACCATGACGTGAGCCAAAATCAAGAGCCAATCGCTTTGGGTTGCCTGGGTGATTCAGTCAGTTAAGCGTCCAACTTTGGCTCAAGTCATGATCTTAAGGTTCATGGGTTTCAGCCCTGCATCAGGCTCTGTGCTGACAGCCCAGAGCCTGGAGCCTGCCTCAGATTCTGTGTCTCCTGGTCTCTCTGCCTCTACCCTGCTCACACTCTGTCTCTGTCTCAAAAATAATAAACATTAAAAAAACAAAAACAAAAACAGAGTCGATTGCTTAACTGACTGAGCCACCAAGGTGCCCCATGGTTTGATTACTACACCTTTGTGATATAACTTGAAGTCCAAATTGTGATGCTTCCAGCTTTGTTTTTCTTTTTCAAGATTGCATTGGTTATTCAAGGTCTTTTGTGGTTCCATACAAATTTTAAGATTGCTCTAGCTCTGTGAAAAATGCTGTTGGTACTTTGATAGGGAGTGCATTAAGTGTGTAGTTTGCTGTGGGTAGTATAGGCATTTTAACAATGCTTGTTGTTCTAACACATGAGCACTGAATGTCTTCCCATTTCTTTGTGCCATCTTCAATTTCTTTCTTCAGTGTTTTAGTTTTCAGAGTACAGGTCTTTCACCTCTGGGTAGGTTTAATCCTAGGTATCTTATTTGGGATACGGTTGTAAATGAGATTGTTAATTCTTCTTTCTGCTGCTTCATTATTGTATAGAAATTCAGATTTCTGTACATTGATTTGATATCCTGTGACTTTACTGAATTCATTTATCAGTTCTAGCAGTTTTTTGGTGGAGTCTTTCAGGTTTTCTACATATAGTATGTCATCTGCAAATAGTGAAGGTTTTACTTTTTCCTTACTGATTTGGATGTCTTTTATTTCTTTTTATTTTAATGTTTGTTTGAGAACATGAGTGGGGGAGGGGAAGAGAGAGAGAGAAAGGGAGAGGGAGAGGGAGAGGGAGAGAATCCCAAGCAAACTCTACACTCAGCGTGGAGCCCAACACAGGGCTCAATCCCACAACCAAAGATCGTGACCTGAGCCAAAATCAAGAGTTGGGTGCTTAACTAAGCCACCCAGGCGCCCCTCTTTCTTTGTGTTCTGATTTCTGTGGTTAGGACTTCCAGAACTATGTTGAGTAAAAGTGAGGAGAGCAGACGTCCTTGTCTTAGTACTGATCTTAGGGGAAAAGCTCTCAGTTTTCCCTCATTAAGGATGATGGTAGCTGTGGATTTTTCATACATGGCCTTTATTATATTGAGGTATGTTTTCTCTAAACCTACTTTGTTGAAGGTTTTTTATCATGAATGGATATACTTTCTCTGCACCTATTGAAATGATCATATGGTTCTTGTCCTTTCTATTTGATGTAATGTATCACATTGATTGATTTGTGAATATTGAATCACTGTTGCATCTTGGGAATAAATTCCAGTTGATTGTGGTAAGTGATTTTTTAAATGTATCATGTATTCTGTTAAGAATTTTTGCATCTATGTTCACCATGGATATTGGCCTGTAGTTCTTCTCAGTTGTGTCTTTATCTGGTTTTGGTATCAGGGTAATAATGTCGGCCTCATAGATTGAATTTGGAAGTCGGCCTTCCTTTTCTATTTTTGGAATAGTTTAAGAGCAATAGGTATTAATTCTTTAAATGTTTGGTAGGATTCACCTATAAAGCCATCTGTCCCGGAGTTTTATTTGTTGGGAGTTTTTGGATTACAGACTCAACTTCTTTGCTGGTTATCAGCTGGTTATTCTCTTATTTGTAATTTTATTTGAGTTCTCTTTTATTCTTGATAAAATAAATTTTATTGATATTTTTCCCCAAAGAAACAGCTCTTGATTTCATTGATCTGTTCCATTGATATTTTAGTTCCAATATCATTCATTTCTGCTCTGATCTTTATTGTTTCCTTCCTTCTGCTAGTTTTAGGATTTGTTTATTCTTTTTCTAGTTCCTTTAGGTGTAGTTAGGCTGTTTGAGATTTTTCTTGCTTCTTGTGACAGGCTTGTATTGCTATAAACTTCCCTCTTAGAGCTGCCTTTGCTGCATCCCAGAAGTTTGACTATTGTGATTTTTTCACTTGTTTCCATGTACTTTTTTATTTCCTCTTTGATTTCCTTGTTGACCCATTCGTTCTTTAGTAGCATGTTGTTTAATCTCCCTGTATTTGTGGTCTTTCCAGATTTTTTCTTGTAGTTGACTTCTAGTTTCATAGCATTGTGGTCAGAAAAGATGCATGGTATGATGTTTTCCTGAATTTGTTGAGACTTGTCTTGTAGCCTAACATGTGATCTCTTCTGGAGAATATTTTGTGTGCACTTGAAAAGAATGTGTGTTCTGGTGTTTTAGGATGGAATGTTCTGAATTTATGTTAAATCTATCTGTCCCAGTGGATTCATTCAAAGCCATTGTTTTCTTGTGGATGTTCCGCTTAGATGATGTGTCCATTGATATAAGTGGGATGTTAAAGTCCCCTACTGTTATTGTGTTATTATCAGTTAGTTCCTTTATGTTTGTTATTAACTGTTTTATGTATCTGGGTGTTCATGTTGGGTGCATAACTATTACAGTTGTTGTATCTTCTTGTTGGATTGTTCCCTCTATTAATATAAAGTGTTCTTCTTTGTCTCTTGTTAGTTTTTGTTTTCAAGTCTATTTTGTCCAAAATAAGTATTACTAACCTGGCTTCCTTTTGACATCCATTTACATGAGAGATGTTTCTCCATCCCCTCACTTTCAATCATCATGTGTCTCTAGGTCTAAAACGAGTCTCTTACAGGCATCTTCTCCCTAGATTCTTGAGATCTGGTAGTTTAACTTGTCCTTTGATTCAATGACTAACCTTTTAATAATTTTTGTTTTGCCATTTTGGAGTTAATTTCTATAGCCTGAAATGAAAGAATCCTAACTGCTACAGGCACTTGAGAAATGGTAAGATTGAACAACTTTCCTATTAAGCCAGTTGACAAATGATACAAGAGCCCTTAAGTGGGAACTTGTGAGTCATCAAAACTGATGAGTTAATTTGAGGCCCCATTTGATAAGTGCATTTCATACTCAAGTAAAAGTAAAAAATCAATCCGCAAAATACAAACATTTTCTACCACTGAATCACTGAGGCAATTCCAAAGAATATGCTTCTGGAACAAAAGTCTCTTCCAAAAAAGGTGGCCTAAAGTTTTTTTGAAAGTGGTAGAATAATGAAATAAAAGTATGCTTTACAAATAAAGATGTTCTTTCTTTGAAGCACAGAAAACTTGTGTTTTATAAATTTGCTGTTTAAAAAACATAACTCTGAATTTAGAAGTATATATATTATGTTGAGCACAACATGTGCTGTCATGTTCCTCATGAATACTTCCCTTTTACCTCTTCAGAATGCTTACAATGAAATGTGAGACATTTGAAGTCAGTCAATGAATTTTTAAATGCCTAGGATGTAATTAACCATTATGGCTCTAAAGAATGTCCAATCACGTGTTTTAATAATTACATATGCCTTTTGGCTATTTGTCCAGCTATACTTGAGAGCTATAAATGTAAGATGTATTGGGGGTACCTGGCTGGAGTCAGTGGAGTGTGTGACTCTTGATCTTGGGTTGTGAGTTGAAGCCCCACATTGGGTGTATAGATTACTTAAAAATAAAATCTTTTAAAAAATGTAAGATGTATCTTTCTCTGGTGAGACCAAACTGAGGGTTGCTGGAGGGGAGGTGGGGGGATAGGCTAAATGGGTGACAGGCATTAAGGAAGGCACTTATTGTGATGAGCACTGGGTATTATATGTGTGATGAATCATTGGGTTCTATGCCTGAAACTGATACTACACTGTATGTTAACTAACTTGAATTTAAATAAATGAATTTTTTAAAAAAGATGTATATTACTCAGCAACAAGAAGTTGGCATTTAACATTTGTGACGTCAGAGTCAGGCGATATGTAAATGAAATTAGGTGTGGAGCACTTATTTTATAGCTCCTACCATACCCACCACCCTCATTATGGCGAAGATGCAATTCTGGTCTGTCTACTAGCCTCAAAAGAAGTC
Source organism: Crocuta crocuta (assembly GCF_008692635.1). NCBI lineage: Eukaryota > Metazoa > Chordata > Mammalia > Carnivora > Hyaenidae > Crocuta > Crocuta crocuta. Next base: position 3,775,461 of record NW_027527449.1, on the reverse strand, counting down.
TCAAAAAACTGTCAACAATTTGCTTGCCATGGTAGCAGTTATTTTACTTCCATTATTTGACCCTTAAGAGAAAGTCATTCTTATTTAAGGATCTTTGAAGTAGAAAAAGGCTCCCTAATTAGACTTCAAGTGGCAGAGAAACTGCTTGTGATCAGACATTGTTTAAAATAAGTATATCCATCTTAATTGCATCAATTCATCAAGCTGCACTCATTTTTAAGCTGTACCACTTTCCATTCTGCATCTACCAGCAGATTCTGGTAGATTTCCATTCTACCTCTCGAAGTTAGAAAGCCAACATTCCTAAGATAAATGGTGGTGGCAGCAGTGGTGAATTAAAATCTCTATATGGTAGGTAAAACACTGGACCCCAAGGGTAATCATGTCTTGGTGCCTGGAACTTGTCAATATGTTACATTACATGGTGAAGGAGAATGAAGGTTGTAAATGGAATTACTAAAATTGATCATCTGATCAGATAATCAGATGATCTTAAAATAGAGCGGTTATTGGGGTGCGTGGGTGGCTCAGTTGGTTAAGTGCTCAACTTCAGCTCAGGTCATGATCTTGCAGCTCACGAGTTCAAGCCCCGCCATAGGCTCTGTGCTGACAGCTCAGAGCCTGGAGCCTGCCTCAGAGCCTGTCTCCCTCTCTCTCTGACCCTCCCTCACTCATGCTCTCTCTCTCTCTCTCTCAAAAGTAAATTAGAAACATGTAAATTCTTTTTTAAAATAGGGAGGTTATCTGTGTGAACCTAATAGAATCACAGGGGTCCCTATGAGTGGGAGGGAAAGGCAGAAAGGAGTAGGTGGAGATGCCAGGGGCAGAAAAGAAGATGGGACAGCAGAAGTAGAGTGAGGATGATGCCATTTGAGGACACAACCCACCATTTCTAGCTTTGTAGGTGGAGGAAGGGGGTCAGGAGCAAGAAATATAAGCAGTCCCTGGAAGCTGGAAAAGTCAAGCAAACAGATTCTTCCTCAGAGCCTCCAGAAGGGACCTCAGGACTGCCGACAACTTGAGTTGAGCCCTCAGAGACCTGCAATGGATCTCTAACCTACAGATTTGTATTGTTTAAGCCACCAAAGTTGTTGTAATTTGTTACAGCAGGAATAGAAAATCAATATGCTGTTAATGTTATTTTAGTTTGTCTGTTGTATGTCAAGACTCAGTGGGAAAGCTTTGCTTTAATATATGATGGCATGGATTTCCTTACAATAAGGGGTAGAATTTTAATTCTAAAAAACCACCAAAGTCTACACAAAATTCATAGATCCATTTCACAGGGAACAGAATTGATTGAGCCGACCTTATATTATTTTCTATGTACCAGTCTCTCCCCTCTGGCTTTATACTGACAGAGATCAAAAGGAGTCAGCAATTTTCTTTCACTGTTCTCCCAGAGCTAATATCGCACTGAAATTTATGGGATGTCTGACTTCGGAAGTGCGTACTATCTTCCATGGTTTTAGAAAGTAAAACTCCTGTGATCTTTGATTTGTGTTAGCTCAAAGGTAACAACTGAGAGAGAATTAATGGAGCAGAGACACAGATCAAACGGAAACTGAGAAAGGGATGGTGGGTTTACACTGAGTGTACAGAAGCAAACTCGATAATTAAGGGGCTTTATCTATCTGCAGGAGAGAACACTGAGCACACTCTCAGTGTTATTCCAGAGCCGAACTGACATAATTCTTCAACCACCTAGTTCCTGAAAGTTTCCCCCAAGGTTTGTGAATAGAGGAAAACAAATCCTTTACGTAAGCCAAGTAGCGTTGCTTCATCTGATCATATGATTTTAGGCTCTTCTCTTAAAATAATTCTTCCTATAGAAGAATGTGTTGGGCAAAATAACTCACGACCAAGTATGTATAAATAGTGTCCCCAGTATGGTCAACATAGCTTAAACACATGCTCTTTAACAACAACAGTTAGAATTTATATGCTATCCATGCTTCATAGAACCACTAAAATGTTTCCAAATTACTTTCTTAAAGTCAGATTTTAAAAATAAGTTTACTCATACAACTTCAGGGATTCCCTTAGGTCCACCTTGTTCCACAACTCCAAGGGACGTGGCTCACTGTATTAAATGACATCCATTGTATTCTGTGGGAATGACGCCCCCTGGTGTTGTACAATTCATTGGCTCTGGAGTTAAGGTCCTGATGCCTTCAGAATTTCGTATTCAAGCCCTCTTTGTTTGGATCTCTTGGACCCTGCTAAGGTCTGATGCATTCTTTGATGACAGTTGGGATAAACAAGGCATCCTCACTAAATGAAAACTGTCATTACTCCCGCCTTATTACTGACAGTTGAAGTTCATGCTATCAACCAGATCAGGACCCACATGTCTCAGATGCCTGCTTTCGTTCTTTACCCTTCTTCTCAGAATCTACTAAGGCTGGAATGAGTGGATTTTAACTTCCTTGCTATCCCTGGTATGGACTTTCCTCAAGTCATATTATCGTCTCCTTTCCTATAGGAGCTATAATAGCAGAATAACTGCTAAAGAATGTAAATTACAAAGGAAAAGGAACAAATATTTTCAAAATAGTATCCTTATTTTACCTATATCGTATTTCTCTTGATTGCATTGAATATTTTGAAGTGAAAAACAAGGACAGAAGGCACACATACTTTACCCCATAATGGTTTCCCAAATGCAGGTTACTGAGTGTATTTGAGAATCCCCACATTGAGTATGGTGCACTATCTGTGCATACAGGTAAGATAAACTAGAAATGCTTCCATAGACCTCTATTCTTATCTTGTGAGAACCATTTTTCTTTAGCTAGTGTACAAAAAAATAATATACACATGGTGAAGAGAATGAGACAGGATTCATAATTTGCTTCAACCATTGATTACATCAGATTACACCATTGCCTCTGTATTGTTCCTTTGAATTCTACAAATAGAATGTCTAGGAAATATTTCCGATGATTATTTCAGATACATACTTGAGCAGTTTCCTTTAATGTTTACTTCTTTAGAAGCTTCCTAGTTTAAATGGTCAACTAAAATTTCTCAAATTTTCCTCAAACTGCGATTACACTTACTATTTTCTGGAACATAGGAAATAAATGTCATGGGACAGCGTATCTCATTGGTATTCACATTCACTGCTCCAAATTGGAACCAAGTCATGGTTTAGTCTTCTGTAAGAACCCTGGACTTGAGTCCTTGCTTCAACATATACTAGCTCTGTGATTTGAGAGAAACAATACAAAATGGTCACCAGTTTTCTCATTTGTAACATAGGATCAGTACCAACCCACCTCCTCAGAGGGTTCAGGGAGACTCAGAAAAACACAGGCAGGGGCACCTAGCTGGTTCAGTCAGTATAGCAGGTGACTCTTGATCTTGGGTCTGGAGTTCAAGGCCCTCGTTGGGTATAGAGCTTACTTAAAAAACAAACAAACAACAGGTTAACCAACAACATATTGTAGGCCCCAAATAAATGGCAGCTATTCACATGGGAGTTCTTGCAGTGGGGATATAGTTTTATTTTTTGAGCTAGGTAATGTTAGGTGAGCATTCAATTAATGATTATTGGACTTTACGGTCTTCTGCAATTATATTTCATAATAAAAAAGGAAGAAATAAATGGTAGCTATTTTTAGTGTTGCTTAAAAGTTCATTTATGTGATGGTCCCTTAAGCCTTACATAAGTCCCTACTAACTATAAATTCTATACGGTAGATTACTTAAAAACAGGTTAAGTTCCACTTTGTAGTAAACTGGTGGCTTTCTAATACCTGTTGCAGAAGGAAGCTTATCTATACTGGGTCCCATGGTTGTTAAACCCCTTCTGCTCATGGTTCAAAGAGGTTCTGCAGGAATTAAGGAAGGAGGAACTCAATGGTGGCCACTCTCCTTTAACTATAGTCCTGCTCCTGTCTTCTATACCCAGGGCTCCCATTTTACTTTGAGGATATATGGCTAAAGTTTGAAAACCACGAATTACATATTCAGAACTAGAGTTTTTCATTTCAGAGTGTCGGAGCCCTGCTAAACTGATTTACATGACAACAATCATAAGGAAAAACACTAGGTGATTCTTACCATTTGGCAGGTCTTTATAGTCCTTTTCAAATTACATACATTCCATTTCTATAGGAGTTTTATTGTTCGGTGTATTTACTGTTTATGTTGTGGTAGTTTGGTTGCTTCCTAATGACTGCCAAGGATTCTGATTCTACTCATAAAAATTTCTAAATCACAGAAGGCATTTGATTGCTTCCTATTAAGTACTGGTATATGTAATCTCTAGTTTTTATTATTTAAAAAAAATTTTAATGTTTATTTTTATGAGAGAGCGAGTGACCAGGAGAGGGGCAGAGAGAGAGGAAGACACAGAAACCAATAAAGGCTCCACACTCTTGAGTTGTGAGCACAAAGCCTGACACAGGGCTTGAACTCACCAACCGTGAGATCATGACCTGAGCCAAAGTCAGACAATTAACCGAGTGAGCCATCCAGGCACCCCTATAATCTCTAGTTTTTAAAAGAATGTCCTGTATGTAATTCTTCCTTTTCATTATTACTTTTTTTTTCCCCTTTCCAAGTTAGTTAACTAACTTATTTTTGGAACTTTGCCCACTAACTACTCATTTTTTTCCTCCATAAATAGGAAGGGAACAGACAGAAATAAAAATTAATGTTCATTTGCAGATAATAATCCNATTTTTGGAACTTTGCCCACTAACTACTCATTTTTTTCCTCCATAAATAGGAAGGGAACAGACAGAAAAATTAATGTTCATTTGCAGATAATAATCCTTCAGTCTTGTTGTTGTTGTTGTTTAAATGATAAAAAGCTACAGAGAACATTTCTATTCATCAACTACATTATTCTTCAAAAGTCATGGCTAAAATTGATACCAAGAGATTTGCCACTGAAGTGAGTCAATGGAGGACTTTAGCACAGTTTTTGAGGAAAAAGCCGACAAACTTCCCCTTAAACTACAAAAACAACACATTTGTAGGACTGATCTGGTTCCCAGTTGATGCTGGCTTTGGTTACCTTCTCACTGCCATTCCTCAGGGACCTAAACAGCAAGGAGAAATCTGTACCAAAAAAAATCTACACTTGGTAGGAAAAATGCTCTTTCTTTCATACATAATTTAAGTCGGAGCAGGCTTTTTATATATACGCATACAAATACAAATGTATATAAATATGTACATAATACCTATAAAAAGCCTTGGAAATTACACATATCCTCATGACAATTACCCAAGCCAATGGAAGCAGTGGCAGGCCCCAAGAATTTGGGTTAAAAATTCACAACACTATTCTTCAAAGTCAACCAACTTTATTGCTAAAAAAAAAAATCTCGATTTTAGTACCATTAAGAAAAATCAGTTTTAGGGCGCCTGGGTGGCTTAGTCGGTTAAGCGTCCGACTTTCGCTTAGGTCATGATCTCGCGGTTCGTGGGTTCGAGCCCCGCGTCGGGCCCTGTGCTGACTGCCAGCTCGGAGCCTGGAGCCTGTTTCAGTCTGTGACTCCCTCTCTCTCTGACCCTCCCCTGCTCACGCTGTCTCTCTCTCTCTCCTAAAAATAAATAAAACATTAAAAAAAAAAAATTTTTTAAAAAAAAAGAAAAATCAGTTTTAGAACATGATCTCACCAGTGATCTAAAAATGAAATTCAGTATTTCCCATCTTGATAACTAGATTGCAAATTATTTTAAGGAGTTGAGAATATTCAAGACATGTTAAGTACTAAGGAGAAGGATTAAGAAGCAGAAGGACTACTGATGTGACTCATTCCAAGGAAATGAGGCTTTGGAAAGATGTTCTGTCACTTAATAAAACCGGTAGAAACCTACAATCTGGGAGTCTCAGAAAGGTTAGCATTTAAAAACAGGAGAAAGACAACGTAATAAGAGCTGTGTTCTGCAGACAACCAGATACAGGCTTGAATTCATCCTTTGACCAAATTACTTTATCTGAAATATGGGCCAAATAAGAATAGTTACTCGTAAGATTGTGAAGGAGCATACGTACATAAGCACTTAATATAGTATAGTGCACTTTAAGTGTATGATCGCCTTTAATCCTCATAGTTCTTTCAGACAGCCATTTGTCTTAGTTTACAGATGAAGTTAAAAGATTGAATTCCCAAAGGAAGCCAAGACTCTACCTCAAGAATAACAGATTCCTGCCAAAGCTTGTTTTCTTCTGCATTACACTGTCTTGAACTATTGTAAAATCTGCATTTCTCTTNCGAGCTGGCAGTCAGCACAGAGCCCGACGCGGGGCTTGAACCCACGAACCGCGAGATCATGACCCAAGCGAAAGTCAGACGCTTAACCAACTAAGCCACCCAGGCGCCCCTTATAAGCTCTTAAAAAACCTATAGCAAATGTTTATAAACAATGCTTTTACACTAAGCAACTTCCTCCAAGTCTACCATATCAAAAGGTTACTATAATTTAAAATATTTTTAATAATCTATATTAACTTGAAACAAGCCAATTTAGGAAATTACCAAATCACCTAATTAGATACATTTTACAGAAATGTATTTATCCTTTGTAACGTTTGGCTTCTGGCAATCACTGTCCCACAAAATACACACTGCAAGACGGAGAAAAGTCAAGTAGTTAGAAGTGGTTTCATAACACTCATGTTATTGCTTCTCACAACATATAAGGCAACCCATTTATAGTATATGGACTTTGATATCCAGTATCTAACTTTATATCCTCAAAACAATCATTTTTAAAGATTATCTGGTAAAGTGAAAGGTGATCATTTCAAGTGTATAAGTATCCTTGTCTACTTCTAGAATATAAAATGGAACTTCTTCATACTTAAAATGATGCTACTTAGGTTCAATTTTCCTCTTCCAACGTAACTGGCATTTAAAAGGTCATTTCTTGATTTTTCTCTGTACATTATTGCCACCACCGCTCAACGTGCAGCAGCTGGAAAGAAGGCCAGAGAGAGAGAATCCTGGGCCAGAGTTTGAAGAAAAATGAGAGAACATACAATAGAGTAATACAATCAGAATCATGTCAGACACAGGATTCCATTTCATTACTAACAAATGTAACTCAACTGAACAAGCTCAGTAGAGCTCAACATGGCTCTCCGCTGTTCCCGGTATTCTTTTGAGATTTGTAAATAAAGAAACCATCTCGTTCTAGATTAGCAAACTGTAACTTCTCTATCCATAAAAAGTTGGATATTAGCTATGAAAAATTAACTGACTGTAATTTATAATGACCAGTAGTGGGAAGCCCATATGCAGGAATTGGTTGACTTAGAGGAGGGGAAAAAAAACACAACTTCTTGAAAAGGTAAAATAGCTTAAAGCATTTAATATCTAAACAAATCAATCTGTTAATAGTAGTCACAAAATATGCTTAATATAGAAACCCACATTTATGTCTTTAAGAAAAAGTGTAAATTGTATTTTACCTCAAACATAAATTAACCCACGTAAAGAATCTGCAGCGGTCAAAATCATGGTGAATTTTAAACAACTTCAGAATAAAATAACCTTAAGTACTTTATACTGCTTTATATCTAAAAAATGCTTACAACTTCTCATAAAAATAGTCTGAGGCAACTATTTTTTCTTTTATTCTTTAACAGACATGTTCAGTATCATGGGCAACATTCTTAAAACCTTAAGCTTCACAGACTTTCAGACATTCAAATACTATGGTCCCCTTTTCTTTGATGTGGAGGTTTATTCAGCTAGGGGGAAAAAAAAGCATGGTAGACAACTTAATACATTTTCACCAAACTGAAAGTAGTACAAAAGTTTTAAGATTCTACAGAACTACACATCGTACCTAACGGATCATTAAAAATAGAAGACAGTATTTTCTTCAGCAAATAAAACAGCATCTTGGTATGCTGCTAATGCATATTTTTTAATATGTACTGTCATTCATAAATTATTTACAACCTCTACTGTGTGAAGAGAACTAGAATGTAAATTTTCTGCAAAACTGGAAAAAAGCAATACAAAATTTGTGAAAGCCTGTGTTTCATATTATACAAAAGTAAGCCAGTTTTTCTCTTCCAATACCAAACATCATATGCAGTGGTATTCTGGACAAATTATAGTAATTCTTGAGGATGTTTTAATGCTGGGGGTAAGTTTACAGGCCTTGCCTCTTCATCAAGGAGGACGAGGTCTTCTATTTCACTGCCTCTGTATTTCCTTTTACAGATCTTTACCACTACTTTCTTCTTGAGAAACAACTTCAGGGCTTCCCTTGATGCAACAGCTTTTGCATTCTCTTTGCTTTTTCCACAGCCCGTGCCCAAATACACAGACTTGCATCTCAACTCACAGACGATACTTTCTTGAGAGCTTTTATTCTGAGGCAGATCTGCCAATTCTTTTAGCGGAACAAAAAACACATCCAGTGTGGCCTTCAGAGCCTCAATAGCCGCGTTCAGGAGCTCTCCATGATTCACATTGGGACTAAAGCCGCCAACAGCCACCAGCTTCCACGCCACCGTTTTGTACAGTCTATTGAAAAAAGGCTGTTTCTGCTTCACATCTTCATTGGTTAACTTGCAACAAGAAAATTTAACCGAACTCTCGCTTGACTGTGAAGTACTTTTGGAAGGCAACTGGGATGTGCTAGTCTGAGAACTACTCTTAGAGGCCAGCTGGGACACACCTGCTAAGGAAGTGCTTTTGGAAACTAGAGATCCGCTGGTTTGGGAGCTGCTCTTGGAAGCTAACAGGGATGCAGCCACCTGTGAAGTGCTTTTGGAAGTCAGCAGTGCTGCGGGTGTCGATGTGCCGCTCTTGGGAGTCAGCAAGGATATGCCTGATGTGGAACTATTTTTAGAAGCAGACGCGGAAACGCTCGCCTCTGAACTAGTTTTGGAAGTTAACCCACCTGTAGCTGTCTCTGAACTTGGCTTAGAAGACAACAGCGGCAACTCTCCTTCTGCGCTTCCGGAGCAGCCCAACAAGGGCACCTCGATCTCTGAGATGCTTTGAGAGGCTGAGACTGAAGAGCCTTCCACAGCACTCTTTTTAGGTGATCCGCTCTGTTGTCTGGAATCGGCAGACTGGGTCACATGACTATTCACACTGGATTTTAACAACGAAGAAACAAACGATACCGAACCATGCTTATCTGGAGCTTCTGACTCAGAAGCTTTTCCAGACGCTGCCGCTGTTACCTGAGAGGACACGCTGCTACTACTTTGGCTGGAAAGAGACCGATCTCCTTCACTTGCAGAGCTATTCTGACCCGAGGTGCCAGAGCTCCGAGTGGAGTTTCCACTACTCTCTGATTTAGTGGATGACCCTGTACCTGTCGAGGTGTTTTCCTGCTGACCTGACGCACGTTCTGTTTTGGCAGAAATTTTCGCATGATCTTGCTCAACCGTTGAATTGGTTTTCCCTTCGAGGACTCGCTTTTTCGCTGGCTCTTCTACCCCTTCTAAAAAAAAAAAAAAAGAAAAAAAAAAGGGAAAACAGATGTGACTAAGTCTAGCCCATAGAGATAGGCTGACAATTTACAAGACAGGTATTTGTTCAAAAAAAGGTGTAAGGCAAAAATATTTCAGGACTTGCAGTTTCTTTAAAAAGTGGGGACTAACTTCATTAATTTCTCAAAACAGTGTTGAGTAGCATCATTAATTTCTACCATTAAAAAACCAACAGCACAGACAACACGGACACTTGAAAATCTAAAGCAGTCGAAGGAAACTATCAAAACGGGGGCCTAAAACACACACACACAGGTTTAACGTTCCAACTTGATTAATAACAGTGTATAAATTCTAGCTCGTTAAAAAATGAGTAATAAAAGTAATTCCTAATTACATCAAACTTATGTTCTAAACTCCTATGTATGTTATGTTCACATCTATGATCTGCTAACCATTGCTACTCGATATCCCTCTTTTCTTCACCTTGGCAACCAGTTCGTCTCTTGTGGTATGGACTGGAGCACCTGTCACTTTGATGCCTTCAGCCATACTAAGTATTTTATCCATAACTTTTTGTGGGTACCTGAAAAAAGAAAAAGACACTTTTAAAAAGTGCTTCCTCCCAGCTACTCCGGCTGCTGTGCAGAAACAAGCCACAGGAACGGCATTTCCTGGTCGTAATCAACAAAGTGTAGCAACCGCCGGGAACTTTCGGTTTCCTGGAACCCCAGAAACAAACGCCCGGGAGTCTGGGAGGCGGGGTCCTCGCTCCCCATCCCTGAAATTCAGGGTCTGTCCACGAAAGCGATGTCAACCAACGACCCCACCGACAGACCCCCGCCCGCCGGGAGCGGGGAAGGGGGGGCAGGCTGTTAATCACGTCGGCTTCTGGCTGAGACGCCCTTCTTCTCCTCGGAGGGCAGCCAGTCCCGCAAATTCCCGCGCTTCGCAACTTCCCCTCCCCGCCGAGGCTCCGGGCCGCAGCCCGGGGGCGGTAGACAAAACGCGGAGAGCCGGTGGGGGACGCCTGCTCACTCACCGGCACCCGAGGAAGACGTGGTTCGCCCAGGCCATGGAGAAGGAGATAAGCTGCTGCAACTGCCGATTGCGGCTCCCGCTCTCGGCGTCCGCAGCTTCCTCCGCGCCGGCGGCGGCTGCAACGCCGCCAGTCGGGGCCAGGTCCCCGGCGTTGCGGAGCAGAAACTCCCGGCGGTGGCGCCAGTGTTTGTCAGTCTCGCCGTCGCAGCGCAGCGCCTCCACCCAGGCGGCCACCCTCGGGTTCTGGCTCAGGTACTCCGACACCTCCTGCGCCATGTTGGGCCTGCGGGTCGCCGAGGCCGCGCGCGGACGCTGCACCGGGGAAGAGGCGGGGTGCGCGGCGGCGAGCGGCCCTGTCANCCCCTCGCGTGCCGCCGCGTCCTCGCCGACCCGGAGCCGCCGGTCGCGTGCGCGGTGTGCGCGTCTCCGCCGGAAGACGCCCGTGTGGAGACGCCCGTGAACAAAAGCTCGCCTCCATCTTTTTGATCTTGTCAGAGAACAGCTCCTGGGCGCTGTGTTGAATGTTAGACGAGCGAAGCATTCGCGGGCCGTGCCGGACGCGGGGCATTTAGGAACGTTAAATAGTCAACGTGTTCAATAGTCATGATGCTGATAGTGAGGTCAGAGGATTAATCCAGTTCGCTGTTGCACCCGGAGTCTTCGAAACTCGCCCTTGCCCCGCGGGGTTAGGTTGGTATCCGCCGCGCAGTCCAGGCGACGCCGGCTTCCTCTCACCGGCGTTGGGGTTTGGTCCGTAACTGCGCCGAAGACGATCGTGGTGTTTCCTCAGAGGCACAAACCGTAACCCCCAACTGGACCAATAGCCCGGAGGCGGCCGGGTGAAGTGCCCGTTTCTCTCTATCGCCCCGAAGCTCTCCCCTTGAGCCTTTTTCCCCCTGGCATTTTTTTTTTCCTACTTTATACTGTCCAACTTCATAATGTTACCTCCGACTTGCTTATTGTTAACGCTTCCAACTTCAGGTATATGTGCCTTCAAGATGAATATGCTTTAGTACGTTAAAATAAGTGCTATGTAAGAATGATAAATTACGAAGTAAAAAGATTGCCTTTCACTAAATGTGGACTTTGATTCAGAAATGCTTGAATCAGAAAAACCAAGCCCAAAAAGTAGATAAGATTTTTTTTCTCTTAAGTTTTATTTATCTCTTCACCCAAGGTGGGGCTTGAACTCATGGCTCTGGAGATCAAGAGTTGCATGCTCNACAATCAACATCCAACTCTTGGACGAAAATAATACTGCCCTCTGTCCCGCCCGCCACACCAAATGAAACCGGAAAAGCATAGACACAAAGGAGTTTCGAAGCCTCAATGCTTCTAATTTTGCTCTTCTTTTCTCCTGTTCACTGCAAATTTCTGAAACTTGAGAGAGATGAAAGGCTGCAGAAATTTGGCAGTTTAAAAGAGGAGAAATTTTATGCTTTTTGCTTTCATGAATCACTTGGCATGGAGAACATAGCAAGTAAAAGAATCTGTGATTACCTAGATCATATGTGTGCATTCTAAGCCAAGAATTTCCCCACTAATTTTCTTGTTGCCGGGTGGCCCTCTACCTATCAGTTTCATTGCCTTGAGAGGAGAACAAACAGTGCCTGAATTCCACAATGATTTTTTTTTTAAGTTAAAATAAAAGCAGTATGGTCTGAAAGCCACTTTTCAAGAACCAGGTGCTTGGCAGAAAAGCTACATGTATTTTTCTTTTTCATTTTTAAAAAGTTGACTTTGCTTATAAAGATTCAGGGCATAGACCATGGACCACAAAGTTAAGAAGAATGGTATAAATTTTTTTAAAAAATAAAAAGTCTTTTCACCCTGTGGAGACAAATTCCTTTCTGGGCTATGGTAATGATTCAGGGAAAAAAGGTAGGAAGAGAATTTAGAAAAATCGGTGTGAGTGAAGGAGAAGGGGAGGAGGGAAGTATCGGGCCTGCCGGCACCTCTGGGAGAAGACAGCCCATATGGTGCCCCGAGCCACCTGGATTGGCCTTTAGAAGAGCAGAAATGAGCACAAAGAGGCCCTTTTATGGTTCTGATAATCAACTATTCAGCTCCCTTCCTTCCTCCCAACACATATACACATGCTCATCTCTCCCAGGTCCAGAAGGAGGAATCTGGAATCCAAAAAGTTCCAGAGAGAGGGGTACCTGGGTGGCTCAGTCGGTTAAGCCCCAGCTCTTGATTATGGCTCAGGTCATGATCTCACAGTTCGTGAGCCTGGCATCAGGCTCTGTGCTGTGAGTGTGGAGTCTGCTTGGGATTCTTCCTCCCTCTCTCTGCCCCTCCCCACTTTGCATGTGTCTCCCTCTCTCTCCTNCCTCCAGGCACCATGATCCTAAAGAGGCTAGACATTTGGATGGCCCAGGTTGCAAAGCATTGCTTCAATTGGAAGATCAGAAAGTTTGCTGTCAGTAAATCCTACAGCGAAGAGAGCGAAGACAGAAAGAAGCATGGAGACAATGCTAGGATGATACCCAAGCCTCTCTCCCGACCACGACCCCCCACTAGAAACCTGATCAGAGGAGGACAGGAGGAGAATCCTAATAAACCAAGAAATACCTACCACCGCCCCCCCCAATTGAGTCTTGAGCCACAAGTGGCTGAATTCTCTTAATTTCATGAGATTAAGTTTTCCACTACAAGCAGAAGCACATTCATTCAAACTGCAGCTATGTTGTGTCTCTGAAGAAATTCGGTAAAAACTCCAGTGGCAAGATGGCCGCCCCATGCAGCGACCTGATGGCCCTTTGGACCCCTGCTCCTGAGGGCGACTGCGGAAAAAAGCAGAGGACTAAGGAAGCATTCAACGTGAAGGTGTGCGTTTGGAGTGCGGGGGTCTCTGTCAAGCAAATGCTCCAGCCAATGTACCTGCCGAGATTATGGCTTGACTTGAGAAACATTCCACTGTGAAGGGAAAACTTTTACCCAACACAAGTGTATGAGGTCACAAGTTAGTCAAATCACAGTGATAAGAGAGGTGTCCTGAAAAACCGAAGAAGAGAGTGGTCCCCTGCACCAGGAGCTGGGGAGAAATCAAGGAAGAGGAATACTGCTGTTGAACAGTGGGATTAGAGGCTGGAACCATTGATGAACTTATTAAAAGCAGTTTGGGTGCAGTGATGGGGACATTGGAGTGAGTTCAGGAGTGGGGAAAGGAGATGTTTGGCTGTGAAAGAGAGGAGAACAAAGAAGCTGGAAAGGGACATGGGGTCCAGGCAGCTTTTATTAAGATGGGAGTAGCTTGAGCATGTGTGTCTATGACTGAAAGGAGCTAAGAGAGGGATACATTTTTTTAATGTTTATTTTTGACAGAGAGGTACAGAGTGTGAGCAGGGGAGGGGCAGAGAGAGAGGGAGACACAGCATCTGAAGCAGGCTCCAGGCTCTGAGCTGTCAGAGCCCAACGTGGGGCTTGAACTCCTGGACCAGGAGATCATGACCTAAGCCAAAGTTGGACACTTAACCGACTGAGCTCCCCAGGTGCCCTGAGCAATGCATTTAATAATACATTTTAAAATACATTTTATAATGCATTAAACTATTATAGTTAGTCTTTAATTTCAGTCTCCCAATTGTAGACAATTAACTCTTTTAATTCCCAGGTCATGTAAGAAAACTCTGAAAAAGAGGCGTAGGCAGATATTTGGGCATTCAAAAAGTCTGGCTTTGGGGTGCCTGGGTGGCTCGGTTGGTTGAGCATTTAACTCTTGATTTTGGCTCAGGTCATGATCTGATGGTTCATAGGTTCGAGCCCTGTGTCAGGCTCCATGCTGGTCACGTGCAACCTGTTTGGGATTATCTGCCTCTCTCTCTTCACTCCTCTCCCTCTCTCATTCTTTCTCTCAAAATAAATAAAATAAACTTTTTTTAAAACAGTCTGGTTTTAAGAGAAAATGCAATCACTGGTGGTAACTTGGCAGCAGGTGGAAAATTCTAGAGTTCTACTTACCTCCAGGGTTTCTGCCTTTTGTATATTTATCCTTAACATAAATAAGTGTCAATCAATTTGTTTGCTGCTTCGAGAATTAAATAAGATTGTGATATTACATCTTTCATGGGGTTAGTTTCTAAAATCAACATGTAAATGAAAGTCAGATATGATATGATTCCACTTTACTTTTCCTGTGGCAAAGCAATTATCTCAATTTTAGAAAACCCTTAGGCATCTGCTGATGTGAAGAAGTAGAGAATTATGGACTTTCTCTCCAGGCTCACAAATTCTAGTTTGATTGATTTCCATTGCAAGTGACCAAAAAAAAAAAAAAAAATTTACAATGGCTTCTACTTAAATACAAAGGGGATTTATTGGCTGTGTTTTTGACAGACTAGGGAGTAGACCATGGGGTCCAGGTACTCAAATAATATAATCCGGAAGCCTGTTACTTTTCATTTCTAGACTTTGCTTTCTCTGTGTCACCTTCAGTCTCAGGCAAGCTCTTCCTGCATGGTGGCAAGATGGTTTTGAGGAGCCCACAGCATGTACCTCCTCTCTAGCTTAGCAACCCAAGAATATCTCTTTCTGGATAGTTCTTGATGATGTCCTTAGGTTCTGTTGGGAATCCATTTATCCTTTAAATAAACACTCCAGCCACGTGTATGAAATATTCCAATTGCGTTGGTCTAAGTCCTGTGTCCACCTTGAGAACAATAAAACATTTGAGCAGGGTCGGTATCATGTAAGGGAAATAAACCAGATAAATCAGAGAACTTACACTCAAGGAAATGGAGATAACAGCCGTTTGAGAAAGATCACCAAATACCAGAAAATATTTTTAAAGGATGGTAGTAAGCAGTTTCAGAGGACACAAAACAATTTGCCTGTGTGAGATCTTGTTATCAGGGTGATGTCTTTCCTCCACATCATAGTCAAAGTGATAAAATCTTTTTACAGCAGTTCTTCTATTTCTTTATATAGTGTTATATAGAGTCTTCCTAAAAACAATTTCATCTCTGGTCTTCATGTTTCTCCTAATGGTAACAAGACAAGGTATTATTATGTGTAATTTTCCATCCCTTTGTGAAACATTACCTGTGCCTTATCCCAGAAAGTAGGAGATTTAAATCTAGAACTGAGATACAGATTTAGATCAGAGAATAGTTAGTATTTGGAGAAGTACAGTTCAATTTCCCATAAAATAATAAACTGGATCTCCACTCTTCAGAATCACGGAAAGTCAGAGCTAGAAGGAGACCTTAAGATTGTATTTATTTTGTAGATGAAGAAATTGAGGGTAAGAGTAGTTAAGTGATTGCCCAGATCAAACAATTGATTAATGAAAGAGCGAGAATGAGAAACCAAGGAACATAGTCTATTGACTTCTGGTCTAGCACTCTGGTCCCCTGTCACATTTTGTTCCTTGGTGAAGTTTAATCAACAATTTTAAAAATATAATTTATTGTCAAATTGGCTTCCTTCCATATGACACCCAGTGCTCATCCCAACAGGTGCCCTCCATCACCCACTTCCTCTCTCTCCCACCCCCGATCAACCCTCAGTTTGTTCTCATTAATCAGCAATTTTGATTAACTCACAAGGTGTAGTGGCTGCAAAAGTGAGCTGAAACTTGTTAAATCCGGGCACCAGAGTTATGGCAGCAAGCCCCTTAGTTACTAGGCAATTTGGTAACCAGGAGCAGGAAGGATATGAACTTTGTGCTTCTTTGTACCCAGGGCTGCGGTACATGAATGTGTGATTGCCTTGAAGCTAGAAACACCAGGGGCAGTAGAAAGGGATGTTTCTGGAGAGATCTGTGAAGCCAAGCAAGGGGAGAGTAAGTAGCCTAACCAGTGGTTCAGAATATTGATTTAGGAGTCAGACATGCCCGGGTTTGAATTCTGTCTGCATTATGTATCACCTGTGGTCTTGGGCAAATTATTTAACTTCTCTTGTGTCTGGTTGGCTCGGTTTGCTAGAGCTTGTAACTCTTGATCTTGGGGTCAGAAGTTCAAGCCCCACACTGGGTGTCAAGTTTACTTTAAAAAGTTATTTAACTTCTCTAAATCTTTGTTTCCTTAAACACGAAGTGGGGGTACCTGCCCCTGTGAATTGTAAGGAATAAATGAGATCATGTATGTAAAGAGAAGAGGCCAGACCTGGTACATAGTCAACAGTCAATAAATGCCCTTTAGAAACATGTCTTTAAGTTTTATTTGGTCATGATGCCATTGTAATCACTGGGTTTTTTTTGGTTTATGCAAATAACATCTTTGCAGATGAACCGAGTTCGTTCAGCAGGTACAAATCTCAGTCCACAAACTCAAGGTGCACAAAGAAATGTAACTGTTTTTCTATGATCCAATTCACTTTGTATGTTAAGATCCCATTTCACCCAGCACCGGAAGCTACATTCCAGTCCATTCCGGGTTTTGAGTGTCCTTCCCAGGGAGCTTACGCTGTGTGCAGGCACAGGGGCTGAAGGTGGGGGCCAAGGTGAGTGGTTCCCCGGCGTCCCCTAAAACGTTCATCTTTCTATCAGTTTTTTGTCCTTGTAGGTCCCTGGAGGCCTCTGCTCCGTCTCTCTCACGCCTGTGGCAGTCGGAGGCCTCTCCTGGCTGTACTCACACCTCGCCCAGGCATGGGGAGCATCCCGTTGCTTAGGGTGCCATGTTCTCGGTGACGCTGGCCCAGAGACCGTAGACCCGTCCATGCGTTCTGAGAGGAGGGTGCTCTGGGTGTCTTCCGGCTCCCCTGGCTTCTTGAGGCCTGGGTCACTTGGTGCAAGGACCCCCCAGGCCTCCTGTGTCTTCCAGCATCTGCTCCCTCTTCTCCCTCCCTCTGCAGTTCAGCCAAGGGGGCTGGGGGCCAGGCATGCGGGTTCCTCGAGGAAACATGCCAGGAATCTCATTCTCTTGGTTCCGACCCTCCGTTCAAGTTCTCCTTTCCTGTGCAGAATTTCTTATTGGATCAGAGGTAGCCTGACTCCCTGTCTAATGTTCTTCTGCCCTTATTGCTATTATCTTCTACCTAGACTTTTGATCTGTACAAGTCAGGACTTTGCTTCTTTGCTTTCTATGTTCTACTGCGTCTTGCAAAAGGCAGTGGCCACGGAATACCTCAGATCCCAAGTACTAGCTAGAGGGGTAGAGCCATTTCTGGAATTCCCGAGAAAATGAGCATCTTTAGCCATATCTGCCAAAGCCCCCTACTGTTTTAATACTAGAGACTAATATTAATTTTTATGAAGCAGTTTCTTTTCTTTAATTTTTTAAATGTTTTATTTATTTTTGAGAGAGACAGAGCATGAGTGGGAAGGGGCAGAGAGAGAGAGCGAGAAAGAGAGAGAGAGAGAGAGAGAGAGAGAGAATCCAAAGCAGGCTCTAGGCTCAGAGTTGTCAGCCCAGAGAGCCCAATGTGGGGCTTGAACCCGTGAACCACGAGATCATGACCTGAGCTGAAGTGGACACTTAACCGACTGAGCCACCCAGGCTCCCCAAAGCAGTTTCTTTTAACACCATCGGGAACGAAGAGGTTGGTAGAAAATTTGTAAGCTGGTAAGGAGTATCTGGGTCGATGGAGTCATTCCTTCATTTTAGCAAGTACCTATGAATTTATCCCTACCAAGGGCCACCCTGACAACGGGTGTTATAAAATCTAATGGGGGATAGTAAAGCAGGGGAGCAGAGGAAAGTCCAGCCAGTGATCTCGGCAGCAAGAACTGAAAACCTTTGATGAAAACCAAGGGCAACACTTCAAAAATCCCATCTCCTCCTCTTCTTCCCCTTCTGTGCAACTGTTGGTTGAATAAGGATGAGTTTTTAAAAACCTCAATTAATTTTGAGGAAGGAAACAAAGTAAGTGTTTTTCTTCTCACCAGGGAAGGCAATTTTGATGTTAAACACCTCATTGATAGTGGTAATACTATGCAGTTAATTTTAAAGATGGGAACAAAAGAAGTGTTTTCATTCTCACTAGGGAAGGCAGTTTTAAACACCTCATTGAGGGTAGTACTGGCAGGCTCATTTGGGACTTGATAATGGCTCCTCTTGACAAGACAATGCCGAAAACACAGGGTGAAACCCACCGGCACGGTTTCACCCCCACCTACTAGCAAAGGCACATTTTCTCTGTTTCCTCAAAGAAGCGTTAGTCTGCGGTGCAATCCAATTATTTTTACAATGCCAAGTCCATGGAAATGAATTCAGGAGCTTACCCCATTGATTTCAGTGGGACTTGGTGTGGTAAAATTGACTCCACAGGGCTTTGACAGAGTGAAGAGAGGGGGAGATTTTTTGGTTCATATTTATTTTTCCAAGCTAAAGCTTAAGAGGATCAGAATGCTCATTTTACTGCTGTCGAACGAAACCAGAACTAGTAAACAGGAAGGGAAAAGCACAGTTACGTTACATCCATGGCCATGAGTCTGCTTGTTATTGTGGGGGAAGTCTGACTGCACTTTTCAGGGACCACAGAAGTGGGATCAGACTCTAGTTGGAGGCTTCAGCTAAGACTTACAATAGGAGCTTGAAGTCCTGGGACCATCCTGTTGCCCAAGGTGGACACTGTCATTGCCTCAGCGGCCTTGGGTCGTGGGATTCTGGACCTAGTGTTACTTTTGGTTGTCCTGGAAGACAGGGACCGTAATGTCCTAGCTGTTGGTTCAGAGAGAGAGGGGATGTAATATAGTCACTTAAAAAAAAAACATTGGAGGGGCACCTGGCTGGCTCAGTCGACAGAGCACGTGACTCTTGATCTCAGGGCTCATGAGTTCGGGCCCCTCATTGGCTGAAGAGCTTACTTTAAAAAAATTAAAAATTAAATTTAAAAAATTAGACAATTATTCCCATTCTAAATAACGTCAATTGTCTCATGACATATAGATACGTGGAATTCTATTCCTGGTAGGCAGGCTCCTCAGAGATGGATCATTGAGGCTGTTTCCTCATTTTTAGGGAATTTAGGACCGATCAGGAAACTGAAGCTTGGAGAGCCCCTTGAGCAGTGCCTGACATTTGATTTCCAGGCCAGCCTTTCTTCCACCAGACCCGGCTTCAAGAAGAGAAGAGGTTAGCATCTAGCTGCTTGGATTCCCCAAATCAGACACAAAGAAACCGTCACTTCCTGGTGCAAGCTGACTTATAGTTAACCTCATCTGGGGGATTCACGGTGCCTGAAAAGGCAAGGAGAAAATGGAGCACAAACTCACATGTACCACAATGCAGGGAACCTTGGGAACCACAGAGCAGTACTGTCCTTAGGAGGCGACAGCGGTCACCCGGTGTGTAATTAATTCCCTTCCCTGGGCCTTGAACAGTCTGGCACGGAGAACCCCCACTGCCCTGAGATTCCAAAATGCACCCCTCCCCCCCACCAAGAGCCCAGTGGGGACAGAGGAGTGCTGCCTGGGAACTCTGTCACGTAGTCTCTTCCCGATGGGGGACTTTTACATTTAGAAACCTAACTGCATTCTTACCAAGGCGTCCTTGAGTGCTTCTGTCGCCAGTGAGAAGTAGGCTTTGACTCTATTAAGGGAAATTCGTATAACGGAAACACGGTAGAGGAATCAGATGGTGTTGGCCGAGTGCCCTGGCATTGAAATCTTCAAAACACAAAAGCGTTCTCGAAATACAAAAGAAATTATTCTATTTATTTTATTCCAGGATAATACGTGCGATATTACATTGGCTTCTACCATATGAGGGCACATTTTTTCCCGATGCAGCACACTCTCTCTCCCAACACAGCTGAGAACGAGCTTCGGTAGCTCCAGAGTTTAATAGAATTTTTCTCTGAACTCTTGTCACATGACTGCCTGTAAGGATCCAGTCCGGGATGTTTCTGTTTCCCTCTGGGTTTGCAAGAGGTTTTCATCGTCGTCGTGCTGGCCTGGCCCTCAGGAACCCCAGGCTTTAGTTCTTTATTAGCTCAATCTGCCTGACACTCCATGTCCCCGCCTCCTTTGAAGACGTGTGACTTCCGGCCTGGTGGGAGTGTCAGGACCCCAACAGCGTGGAGAGCCCCCAAAGCAGGAGTGCACAGGAAAGCACCCCAGCGGAAGCCGCCCTCTGCAGCAAGGACACGGGTTCGGGCCAGCTCTGCCGGCCTCCCTCACCGTTCTAGACTCAGCCCCAGGAGAGACGCAGTGGGGAAGAGCCCTGTGTTCTTAAGGGATGGCTCTCAAGTCTGCCCACCAGGTCCTGAGCCCCCCTCAGCAGTCAGTAAAGCCTCAAGCCTGTTCCTGGGGGCTGAGAGAGCTCCCCTTCTGGAGCAGACCCCCATTGGGCCTAGGACCCCAGGACCGGAGGATCCCTTCTCCCAGCGCCTCCCACCCCACAGCCCAGCCCTGCCTGATGCAGAAAGGCTGCCAAGACAGAGGCATCTTATCTCTCTGCTCCTCGTGGAAACCCAGGGGCGGGCTTCACTCCCAAAATGAAGCACAGGGGCTAAGAAAGCTTTCTTCTTGCTTCCCAGGGGCATTCCTGTATGTCGGCTACCAGTATCCTTCTAAGTGTCTTCGAGACCATCATCGTGGGGCCGCGGTGACGGTGCACAAGGGAAGGCTTTATTGAAAGGGACACCTCTTCCTCCTCCTCTTCCTCTTTGTCTTTCTCCTCCTTCTCCTCCCCTCCTTCTTCTTTTTTTTGCCATAGCTGGAAATTAGAGGCAACATTTGCTATGGGTAGAAAATAGGATCAGAAGCGGGAGTATAATTATAGAATTCTGTTAATCCATACTATTGAGAAGAACGAGGGAGTTATTTATGTATTGATAGGGAAGGATGTCCGTGAAAAAGAATCAAGTTGCAAAATCAAATGCATAGCATGAGTCCATTTTTGTAAAAACATCTAAAAAATTTCTTCCCAGGAGTAATATGAGCAATGGATATGGAAAGGCAGTTTATAGAAGAGGAACAGAAAATGGGCAGCAAATATGTAGTCATGTAAATGCAAATGAAAACACCGGTGGATGGATTCTTCTGCTCCTAGATCATCACTCTTTAAAAGTCTTTCCCACATCCATGGTGGTGAGTAGGGAAATGGATTCTCTCATACACCGTTGGAGGGATTCAATGACTAAAACCCTTCTGAAAAGTATTTGTCACTATTTATTAAAACTGTTTAAATGCACGTACTTTCCAATATGTCAGTTTTACTTCTAGAAACTTATCTGATGGAAATTAAAGGTAGTTGCTCCCTAATAGCCAACCACCCTGTCTTCCTCAGTTACAGAGGCTGAGCTGGACACGTGGCCCCGGAATCATGGCTACATTTCTCGTCACCCTTGCTGTGAGCTGTGGCTGTGCACTCCAGTCCAGGTGATAATGTAAAAGCAGAAGCAGTAATTTCTAGGAAATTTCCTCAAAGGAAGGAATAATCCTCCCAAGGCTCTGCTTTTTTCTTCTCTCTGGAATGTTGACTGCTGGCTGGAGTTCTGGCAACAAGCTTCGATCTTGAGGTGTCCTTGGGAATGAGATCAGAGCCAGCAAGGTAGAAGGAGCCTGGGCCCCCTCCAGGGAGCACCCCATCAGCCTCGACCTGGCCATGAACAGCCTTCTTAAACATAAGAGAGGAAATGAAATACCTTTCTTAGTTCAGTCACAATCTTTGGAGTTTTATTTTATTTTCCAAACTCAATCCTAACTAGTTCAAACACATAAAGATATATCTACAGGGATGTTTATTGAAGCATTGTTTAGGACATTAAGAAATAATAATCTGGCTGTTGATAAGACAATGGTTGAACGTATTATATGGTCCACTTGCTTATTCATTCAGCAGACATTTTTGAGCGTCCCCTCGGTGTCTGATACGATTGTAGTCACTGGTCTCATAGCAGTGGACAAAAGGGACAAAACAGTCCCTTTACAGGGGCACCTGAGTGGCTCAGTTGAGTAAGCATCTGACTCTTGATTTCAGCCCAGGTCACGACCTTACAGTTTGTGAGTTCCAGCCCCATGCTGGGCTCTGTGCTGACAGTATAGAGCCTTCTTGGGATTCTCTCTCTCCCTCTCCCTCTGCCCTTCCCCCACTCATACTCTCACTCTCTTTCTCTCAAAATAAATAAACATCTAAAAAATATATATATGTGTAGAGGGTGATCTCATTTTATCTTTAAAAATCTATAAATGCACATGTATTTGTATATGTTTTCAAAAAAGTGAAAATTTATGGACCGACATACAAAACTTGCTAACAGTAATTACATCAAAGAGGTAAGGATGGGACGCATCTGGGTGGCTCAGTCAGTTGAGTGTCCAACTCCGACTCCAGTCATGATCTCGCAGTCCGTGAGTTTGAGCCCTGTGTCGGGCTCTGTGCTGACAGCTCAGAGCCTGTAGCCTACTTTGGATTCTGTGTCTCCCTCTCTCTCTGCCCCACCCCTGTTCATGCTCTGTCTCTCAAAAATAAATAAACGTTAAAAATTTTAAGAAAAAAAAAAAGGTAAGGAGGTGCATTCCAGCCACTGGAGGATGACAGGCAAAGAACTATTCATTTGTCTTCGGGCATTTCATTCTTAATTGAATTTTACAAGGAGCATGTGTTTCTTTTGTAAGAAAAAATATGTTTGTATATTTTTCATTTCATTAGTCTACCCGCCTCTCACTTCCTTCCTCTTGTCACATTGAACTCTGCACATCTGGAGCATCTTGGAATTCTGCCAGGCAGCCCAGCTGTCACCTGGGTGACAGCATCTCCAACGGCAGCTCTCCCCATGCTGTCTCATACCCTCTCCAGCTTCTATAAACCCATCGAAGTCTCTAGTCTGCTGAATGTTCCCTTCTATACCTTTGAAAAGCGCTCAAATTAGTGCTTTTTTAATTGCTGGTAATAATTTTCATGGGATCAGTGGGAGGAAACAAATATAGAATCACAGAAGCTTGGAGATCTCGTTGGGCAGGAAGTCTCTGAATAAGTGTGGAGAATCCAGTCTCTTGTAAAACATCTGTGAGTGTGCGTAGCTATGGAATGGCAGCCACAGTCACACAGGGTGGAGAGGAATAGACCTTGCCCTTGATGGAGACCCTCTCAGCAAGGCGGTCAGACCCTGGGAAAACTGTGAATCTGCACGTGTAGGGTGCTTGCAGGCTGAATGCAAACGGAATACTTGGAACCCGTCCGGCTGACAAATGGCACATAGTGACTTAGTCTGTTTCTGCTGCTATAACAAAAGTACCACCATCTGGGCAAGCAACAAAGATTTATTTCTCCCAGTTCTGGAGGCTGGGAAGTCCCAAGAGCAAGGCACTGGCATATTCAGTGTCTGGTGAGGACCCTCTTCTTGGTTCGTGGATGGCTGTCTTCTGACTGTGACTCACATGGTGGAAAGGGTGAGGGGCTCTCTCTCTCTCTCTCTTTTTTTTAAGATTTTATTTTTAAGTAATCTCTACACCCCAAATGGGGCTCAAATTCCCAAGTCTGAGGGGTGTCTGGGTGGCTCAGTTGGTTAACGTCCAACTTCGGCTCAGGTCATGATCTCACGGTTCGTGGGTTCGAGTCCTGCATCGGGCTCTGTGCTGACAGTTAACTCAGAGCCTGGAGCCTGTTTCAGATTCTGTGTCTCCCTCTCTCTCTGATCTTCTCCTGCTCGCGCTGTCTCTCTCTCCACTCTCTCAGAAATAAATACACTTAAAAAAATTTTTAAAAATCCTCACAACTCTAAGATCAAGAGTGGCGTGCTCTATTGACTGAGCCAGCCAGGCGCCCCCAGATATGATCACATTAACGATTAGGTTTTAACATACAAATTTGGGGGTGACACAAACATTCCATCCATAACGCATGGTAGGCAAGCAGTTGGTAGGGAAAGGGATGGGGCTTCCAATACAACTAGATCACCCATCAGATCACGAGGCAGGCCAGTGAGGTGTCCAGGCAAAGGGTTTCAGGAAATCTAGTCTGGAATCAGGCAGTCTATATGAGAGAAGTCTGCCCAAGTTCAGGGGCAAGCAACCACTCCTAGGCAGGCATTATTGATTCACCAATGTTTATGGAGCACCTTCTTGAAGCCTCAGGGCAAGGCGGATGCAGACCAGGCCTCCTCGTGGTGATGAACTCCATCACGGGGTCTTCCTCCCTGGTGAGTGGCTGAGGGGGCTCAGAACACAGGCAGGATTCTACGGACCAGCAGTGAAATGACCGCGATGCCTCTTACCAGCTGTGTGACCTTCGGCTGGCTACTGAACCTCTCTGAGTCTCATCATGCATGCTCCTAAAATAAAAACAGTAAAGCCCAACTCGTGGGGGTGTTTAGTATTAATGAGATAATGCTATGCACGGAGCAGTCCCCTTAGGGAAGCTTGCTTGCAGGCAGCCCACGTGGCTGGGGAAAGGGGCTGGCCTTCCTGTTAACCAAGTAACTGGCTTCACATCCTGGTTCTGAGACCCTCAAGATTTGAATGGCTCGGATTACCTCAGTCTTGACCCCGTGCAAGGGCAGTCTGCAGTTTTGATTCAGAATGTTGCAAAGAAGGGGAAAGAGGTATCTGAAGTTCTTTGAAACCATATCGTGTTAACCTGCCCATATGTGTGGAGTGGGAGCCAAACACCCTCCGTGGCTCCCACGTCCTTCCTACCTTGGTGAGTTTCTGCACTGTGCTGAGGGAAGTGCTCGGGGGGCCTTTCACAGGTGAATGGCTGATAAGTAATAGCGAAAAGTTTCTCTGCGCCTCCGATTTCAGGACTTCAAAGAATGTTAGACAAATAGCTCGCAGCAGATAAGAGTTTTCTCAGTCTTCTAGATGGGAAGTTGGAGGCTCTGTCAACAGCGATGGAACCAAGAATATAATCTAGGTCATGTGCTTCAGAGCCCAGGATGGATGTCACAGATGCGTGAATGCAGTGGTTTTCAAATGAGTGTGCGTAAAAAGTCACACGAGAAAATTTCTCCTAGTGCACATTCCCGGACCCTCCTCCAAAAGATTCTTCTTCTTTTAAATGTTTATTTGTTATTTTTGAAAGGGGAGGGAGGGCAGACACAGAATCTGAAGCAGGCTCCCGTCTCTGAGCTGTCAGCACAGAGCCCGACATGGGGCCCGAACCCATAAAAGGTGAGCTCATGACCTGGGCCCAAGTTGGACGCTTAACCGACTGAGCCACCCAGGTGCCACCAAGAGATTCTGATTCAGAAAATCTGGACGTGGGCTCTGGATTCTGAATTTCAGTGGAGGCTCTCGGTGGTGCATTTATCGCTCTGGGAGAGCAGCCGTCCAGCGGAGAGCCAAAAGAAAGTGGGGCCTTCTGTTTGAGTGGCATTTTATCCAGGGATAAAATTGACCTAAGGTACACCACAAAGTGTTGTCTTTCAGTGGGGAACGGAAGGCATGAGAGAATACACACTCAAGTCTCCAGGATAAGTCTTGCCCAGTCAGTCAGGGCAACCCTTTATCTCCTTTTGTTCTGGATAAAGGCTGAGCCACTGTGACCTTCTTTCTCCTGGGGGAGGCTTCCCCGGATCGCAGCTCTCTGTCCTTCCTTGCCCTTTCCCCCAAAGCCCTCCAGATCCAGTCCCTCTCAAGGTCAAGGATGGAAGAATGTCCCCACTGCTGCCTGCCCTGGACCTCTTACCAGCGAGGGCGTGTGGAGAGCACGGCAGAATCGGGGTGCATTTGGGGCTTTGGCTCGGGACCCTTTTGCATCAGTTTTCGCTCTTGCTCAATATACGTCGGCTCATATTTTATGGAGAATGTGCATCCAGTGTAAACGATCACTGGTCTTACGTGCATGCATGTGTGGCAAGATATTCGTCAGCTGTCTGTACCAGGGTTATGTTAACGTCAAGAAATGAGCTGGAAGCTTTGTGTCTTGTCCTACAAGCCAGCGGAAGCAATCCTGCGGTGGCGCTGACTGTTAGCAACACCCTCTGGAGCCGCCTCGGGGGAGTGTGTGCAAACAGCCTGGAGATGGGGCCAGGAGAGCTACTGCCTGGGGTGGTCGCTGGCACTGGCAGCCAGATCTTTCGCTTCCAGATGTTTGAGGAAGGAAACAGATTGTGTCCCTCCCTCCCTCCCCAGCTGGCGTAGAGGGCACCCGGCCCTGACCTCACAGCTCGCTTGGCGGAGTTTTGCGGAATCCTCCAGTAGAAGTCGGGNGGGGGGCCATGGAGACCAGGCCCTGCCGACTTGTCCTGTGACTTGTTTCTTGCCGAGACCGAGGGGAGCCAGTGAGATGGGTTGGGAAGCAGCAGCAGCAGTGTGCGGAAGAGCAGTCTCACCGTTGGCTTGAAAATAATGTGTGCAAATAATGTGTGCAGTTGGTCTTAAGAAGGAGGAGGAGGGGAAGGGGGAGGAGGGGAAGGAGAGAAGGCGGCTATAAGAGGCAAGGAGATTCGACTGCGAATCTAGTTTTCTTTATCTTTGCAGAAGGGGATTCGTTTGAAAGGTTTAATCACCATCAGGCTGACAGACTGCCCAGTCCAACAGTCCATGGCTCCATTTTGAATGAAGGTCATAAAAACCTCTTCCGATTTTATTTTATTTTTTTAAAAAATTTTTTATAGTTTATTTTTTGAGACAGAGAGAGACAGAGCATGAGTGGGGGAGGGGCAGAGAGAGAGGGAGACACAGAACCTGAAACAGGCTCCAAGCTCTGAGCTGTCAGCACAGAGCCTGATGCGGGGCTCGAGCCCATGAACCATGAGATCTGACCTGAGCCGAAGTCGGACGCTTAACCAACTGAGCTACCCAGGTGACCCAACGTCTTCCGATTTTAGAGTTGTGTCTGTGCTTGCCGGGTGGACCAGATATCCTGCGCTGGGGGCGATGAGAAGAAATGGAGAAAAGTCTAAGAACCCTGATATATATTTATATATGATACATGTGTTTATATATAGTATATATTTGTTTTTCAAAAGTTTTAAATTTTCATGTAAAAAATTTGTAAGCTTATTTATTTTCTCTTTGAGAGAGAGAAAGAGAGAGAGAGAGAGCATGAACTGGGGAGAGAGAGAGAGAAAAAAAGCAGGGGAGGGGCAGAGAGAGACAGAGAAAGAGAATCCCAAGCAGGCCCTTCACTGTCAGTGCAGAGCCCCACTCAGGGGTTGAACCCACGAACCGTGAGATCATGACCTGAGTTGAAATCAAGAGTCAGATGCTTGGGGCGCCTGGGTGGCTTAGTCGGTTAAGGGTCCAACTTTCGCTTGGGTCATGATCTCGCAGTTCGTGGGTTTGAGCCCCGCGTCGGGCTCCGTGCTGACTGCCAGCTCAGAGCCTGGAGCCTGTTTCAGATTCTGTGTCTCCCTCTCTCTCTGACCCTCCCCTGCTCACGCTGTCTCTCTCTCTCTCCTAGAAATAAATAAAACATTAGAGAAAAAAAAAGAGATGCTTAACCAGCTGAACCACCCAGGTGCCCCAAGTATATATTTATAACATGAAAAATACATGAGAAAGAGAGAAAGTGCCGTTCTACTTAACAGACAGTGTTCATTTCAATACATGGACAATTTAAACTAAATGACATGATGATTTTCCTTCTAAATTTCATCTCGGGGTTTATGAATTAAATGCCATTCTGACATGGCTTTAAATGACCAGATGAAGATTTAAAATCCAATGATAATGTGGCTGGAATAGTAACTGACATAGAAAATAATTGCTTTCCGACAGGTAGCCCCACAGTTTCGTGATTAGACCTACAAATTCAATGTCAGCAAGCCCTCCGTGGGCCCCTTCCCTGGCTCTTAATGAAGAAGGACCTATTTCTCTGAGAAGAAGAAAATATTCACCTTCTCTGAAGCTTGGAGATGCTAGCAGTCAAGGAAACTGGGAACGGAGGGGATAGAAGGGTGGGGAAAAAACAGGCAAATGTGGTAACCTAGAAGCCAAGGGTAGAATGTTTTTTGAGGAAGAGTGATTAATAACTAGATCCGGTGCAGACCGTGGACCTGGGATAAGGAGCCTAAGGACTGGCCATTGACTTCAACAACACGCAGGTCGTGATGGACCCCAGGTGGCCTGAAGTTTCAAAACAGGAGGAAATTATGGCATAGAAAGATGACACGTGGGTGGAAAAGTGCAAAGGCCTCCTGGAGCAGGGCAGTGAGCAGCCCCACAGAAGAAGTCACATAGTGGTGAGGCACTGGACTTTCCAGAACTTTCTGTCTGCCCCAGCCCCTCATGATGACCCCTGACTGCACGTGAGAGCCCCCCTACCTGAGCTCCCTTGACTGCAATGAAGAAAGCCAAACAATACAGCTGCCCCTATTTTCCCAAGTCAGAGTGGGATCCAGGCCAGATGTGGTCAGAGTCCTGAACGAGACCTGACTAATCACGCCAGGAAGTGGCTGCAGCGGAAGGAAGGCCGGCTTTGTGTAAGGATGACGCTCAACAGTGGTGATCTAAGGGTGGCCGAGGCAGGCGGCCTCCTCAAACCCCCAGCAGTGGGAGACTGGTCGCTCGGACTCTGGAGGCACGGGTGCTGGGTATAATGCATTCGTTAACGATATCTCGACATCATCGACCTTTGTCTGCAGTTGCCATTCTTGGTCAAAGTTTTCTTCACAACGAATGTACAAAATTCAGAATTTGCTACAGTTCTGGGCACTGAGGCCAGTTTGTGCTGGATCACCCAAGGAATCAGGAAGTCTCCCAGACTAGGCCATCTTGGGAAGGCTCTCCCAGATCTCTGCTTTAGAGCACCAAGGATGAAGGTTCTAGACCCATTCCTGAACCTTGGACATTAAAAAGAAATATTCATTAGGGGCACCTGAGTGGCTCAGTTGGTCAAGCCTCTGACTTCGACTCAGGTCATGATCTCGTGGCTTGTGAGTTCGAGGCCCGCATCGGGCTCTGTGCTGACAGCTCAGAGCCTGGAGCTTTCTTCTGATTCTATGTCTCCCTCTCTCTGCCTCTCCCCTGCTCGTGCTATGTTTCTCTCTGTCTCTCAAAATAATAAACATTAAAAAATTAAAAAAAATATTCATCGGAGTCTAGATAATTTTAATCAGATTGACTGTAGCCTCTCCATTTTTATTTTGTGCTGTGTGGACCAAGTTTTAGGCTCTGTACAATGGCATTTACTGAACAGCTACTTCGGGCCAGGTTGCCTCTCAGGGTTGGGAACGCCACAGGAGTCAACAATAACACTGTCCCAGTCGTGAGGGGAGGCAAAGTAACTCAGCCCTTCACAGCACAATTAGAGGCACCAGCACCTCTGCAATAAAGCCACCCAAGGATTATTCCGGCTTACAGCCTATTAACTTTACCACTTCCTTAATACAAAGAGAATTTTATTACCAATTTACCCAGCAGGTTAAATTAATATTTGCAAGAAACACGGAGGCTGAGAAGCCTTGCGAAGTTTCCAGAAGCGCCTTGTCGGTGCTGGGTCCTTTCCTAGTCATCTTGTGGTGTCTCAGTTGTGACCAAAAATACTTAGCAAATTCTTCTTTTTTAAAAAGCTTTGGTGGGAACGCTGGACCTCACAGAGGTTTTCCTCCCGAAGAACGGAAATGCACAAAGGCTTAAAAAGAGCCAAGAAGAGACATAGTGCTGCTTACATTTCTACTGGTGACCACCGTCTACCGCAGCCAGACTGGCTACCTTGGGGAGGGACCCCTGTCCTTCCCTCCGTAGCCAGGTGCCCTCCTCTTGAGCTGGGGACACTCTTCAAATGCAACTGACCCCTTCTGTTCTGTCCACACCCTGCTGCCAGGCTGGAGAAAAGCGTCTTCAGGAGCGGCGGGGTGGACGCGGCCCGGGCTGCCCAGTCACCTGGCATTGCAGGGACCAGGCTCCAGCGACACAGGGGCACGGTCACGTTCTGCATCTTCTCGGCCCATGAACTTGGGCACAAAGCTGCCACACACCGCGTGGCCTCAGTCTCCTCATCCGTAAAAATGAACATTCCTACTTGTACAGGGGCTGGGAAGATAACGCGACACGTACTACGCCTTCACGAAGCACCGGCTTTCCTGCTGTGCTGCTGCCCTTCATGCTTCTCCTGGACGAGCCCCCGAGAGGGAGCTGGCTGCTGGGAGGTGNCGCAGGGCCTGGCCTGGCCGAGGTGGGAGGCGGAGAGGGACCATGGAACTATGCAAGTCAGAGGCCACAAAGCCACAAAGTTTCCAGCCCGGCCTCAGGCTACTGTGCAGACGCGGAACTGGCATCCCTGCAAACAAGATAGCTTCTTCAGGGAGCTGTTTCTGGAATGGACCCACCGATCATCTGTGACCTCTTTTGCCCTTTCTGTCCCTGACCTGCTTACTCACGGGTGAGACACCAAAGGCCCCAGTGAAGAGGCCGTGCAGCCTAAGTGGATAAAACAGAAGAAACGTGTGAATGGGCCACACCCAAAGCCCTAATGCAGTCCTGACAACGATCATTATGCCCCAAATCCTGCCTCTGGCGGCGGTGACACCTCTTGCCATCCATGGAAGGTTTACGTTGTCCTTGAACTTCTGTTTTACAGGATGGATAAGATGTTAATGTGTGTTTTTCATGTTGCCGTTTTTTTTTTTTAATTTTTTTTAATTTTTGAGACAGAGCAAGTAGGGGAGGGGCAGAGAATCCGAAGCAGGCTCTGAGTTGAGGGCACAGAGCCCCATGCAGGGCTCAAACTCACAAACTGTGAGATCATGACCTGAGCAGAAATCAAGAGTAGGAAGTTCAAGTGATGGAGCCCCCCAGGCACCCCCGTGTTGCTGTTCTCCTGTTATTTTTCCCCCCTTTGTCACCAAGTTTTGACTTTCTTGCCTCAGGTTGGGGATCCTGGGAGATACTTCTTCAGGACATGGGACAGAGTTGGAAGTCTTTGGAGGGGAAGAGCTGGAAGGTACCAGTATGATAAGAGGCTTGGAGAAGTTCCCTCAAGGCTGCAAATGGAATAGAGGTTTGGGTGGATTCTGTAAGTAATAAAGCCTGGCCCTGACCCATCACCACACACCAAGTCCCCTGGGGAAGAGGAAGGAACTCAGAGGACTTGACTATTAGGGAAGAGAAAACTTTTTTTTCCCTCTACCCTCTTAGACTCTGTACCTGAGCCCTGCGAATTAAGCAGACAAAAGGCAGTTAATAGAAGAAAAAATGTGAAATTTAAAAAATATCCTAAATTTTATGTGCACGGGGCTTCAAGGAAGGAAGTAAAAACCCCAGAGATGCAGTTAGACCTGGGGACATATATACCACTTTGACAAAGGGAGAGAAGTTGTAGACTGGCGGCTAGACCCAGGAGGGGGCTCAGGGCTTCAGGGCTGCTAAACTGTGGGAGGGTGACGAGACTGTTATGGAAGAAAAGGTCTGTGGATGCAGACTCCTCTTGATGTTGACCCTCCACCTCCTGCAATAAGGGTTGTTCTTACCTTGGGACACGAGGGGTGGGTATTTAGGCCACGTTCTCCCGTTCACTGAGGGAAATGTATGCCCTGCTTTTAGGCAGTTAAGGGGGGGCGGGGCACTTTCTGCAATGGTTGATTCTCAATTGCCTTTAGCTCAAAATAATCTTTATGGCAAATCAGCATAATTTGAACCCTTTAGAGGAGTCCCTTAGGCAGATCAGACCCTACACTCAGGAGGCTGACAGTCTTTAAGGACCAGGCTAGCCTGGGCATGAGTGGATGTTGGCAGTGACCCTGATGGGCTAAGGCTAAGGGGCCCGAAACCGGTTTTCTGGATGCCACAGATATGCCAGTGAAACGTGTGTGGCCCTAGAGATGGGGCAGGGAGAGAGACCCCAATCATGACTGAGATTGAGTCTCTCAGCACGCAGGTAAGTTGACTGAATATGATTCAGAAAGATTCAGAACGTGGCATTTTTTTTTACACTCAAGTTTTAGAATAAAAACTCAAACATTTAATATCTTTTATCTCGTTCAAAAGTCACAGGAATCTTAGGAAGTAGGTATTATTGTCACAGCCATTTGCAGGGGTACGTGAAACCTTAAAGGGAGTAAGGGACTCAGTTACTCACAGCTATTAAGGAGGTGCCTGAACCCCCAGCCTGGAAGGGAATGCCTGGGCCAGCCCCCGACCCCCAGCCTACTTTGCATAATAATCGCTGTGGCGGTTCATTTTTGAATTCTGCTAAACCTTTATTTTGAAGTGGTTTCTCGAATTCCTTTATGAGAAATTGAGTTAATCCTTAGCATCCCCTGTATAGATAGATCCACTTGGTCACCGCAGCTGGACAGCAAGGTTGCTTGGTGAACAGAGGAGTTTTTCTCGTACAGATGGACACAGGGGCCAGTCACTCGTCACACGCCCCCAAGCTCACCTGCCCTCTACCAGAAGGGGAAGAGACATTCAGGCTCAGTGTTATTAAGAAACTTAGAAAAGAAAAAGGCAGAAAGGAGGAAGGAAAGAAAGAGAAGAAGAAATAAAGAAACATCCATCTGAGAGTCCTTTGTGTTTGGTAACCTGAACAGAACAACGTGTGATAAGATCCCTGGGAAAGTGTAAATATTTCTCCTCTACCCCCTTTGGGTAGGGATGGCTTCGGGTCAACTCTGAAACAAGATGACCTATTCCACCCGCATCAATAAAGCCCCAATCCTGGAGGAAGGAAGTGGGGTCTGGTTTCCACTGTTGCTATAAAAAAAATCAGGGCTTTGTTTCTCAGGATTGCTCTTCCAGTAGTGGTAGCACAGGGCGGTTTGCTTTGGCAGGAAAAGCACCTTGTGCAGACAAAGGGTGGTTTTACGCCAGGGCCCCCTCTGCGCTCGCGTGATGTTCCGCCCCGGTGCCACTGGGTGGCGCTGAAGAGCCGGGATGGCCGGTGAGATCCGGCTCGTCCCCGAGGGTCCCAGTCGCGCAAGTCCGTCACGGAGGCAATGCGCAGAGGTGACTCGGGGGGGGGAAGGGCAGTGGGGCCGGCCTCCCTCCCAAAGCCACGTACAGTGTGGACAGTCGCTGCTTACCCTTTCTTATATAAAGAAGGAATAAACGCCTATTTAGACAAGATGCTTTTCTTTGGAAAACGGTTATTTTTGCTGCTCTGTAAAAGACCATCTGCGCGCACCTGCAGCCCGAAGGCGAGTCGCCTGCCACTTCCGACTTGCTGCCCTCAGCCCCTCCGGCACGCGCCCCCTGGGGTCTCCAGGGGCTCACCCTGTAGTCCCCGCCCCCCACCTGCCCAGACCTCAGGGGTCATCCCCTCCCCTCCGCTGCTCTCTGGGGTAACCTCCCTTAGCGATCTCCGTCTCAAAACCCAGACTAAGTTAGAAACAAGAAGGACCTACTAGCCTTCCGCTTTCCCTTTATGCTTATTCCCCGTCTTAGCTTCCTTCCTCAACAGCCGTTGGGAGGGACTTGCCTGTGAGTACTGCTTCGACTTCCTCCCTCTCACTTACCTGAATCCACCCTGATTTAGTTTCTGTCCCTTCAGCTCCACTAAAACTGACTGTGTCTATAATCCCAAATCCAGGAGATGCTTTCGTCTTGTGTCTGTTACACCTGGGACCCGCCATCCTGATCCCCTTGAACTTGGTCCTCTCTCAGCTCCTGTGCCTCACTTCCCTTGAGTTTCCTCGTAGGCCCCTCCCTTCCTCGGTCTCACCCCCATCTTGGTCCCACGGTGGCATCCGTTTTCCATGAAGCACCGTGATGGGCGTGCAAGAGAAGGCAAAGTCCCCACCACAGCAGCGGGTAAAGACGAGTCTGGGAAAAGGTGGCTGGAGTTTTCTAGCTAACCATCTGAAGCTGAAGTGCGGGAGCTGGCGGCTCTGCGATTTTGACGGGGATCAGGGTGCAGGAGAAGGCTCATCTCTGCTCCATGGGGCACCAGCTGGGGCACCTCCACGGGGATGGGCGTGGCCGGGGCAGCCGCAGACAAGATGGCTGGAGGTTGGAATTGGCTGTTGGATGGGAGCTCCCGCAGTGCTGAGGGCCAGGGGACTTGGCTTCTGTCCCCATGGGCCTCTCCATGATCTGCGTGGGTGTCCTCACAGTCCGGTGGCTGGGCTCCCGGGGAAACAAGAAGTGGGTATGCAAGTTTCTTAGGACCAGGTTAGCAACCCGGCACAGCACTTTTTTGCATCCACGGTATTCAGCCAGGTAAACGGTTGCAGGGTTCAAGTTCAAGAGAAGAGAACAGAGACCCCACCTCTGGACATGAGTGTCAAAGAATCTGGGGCCATGTTTTCAAACTGCCCCACCTAGGGTACTGCCTCTACCTGTACTCTCTCTGTCTCCTTGTTACTCTTTGATTCTGTTGCTCTGGGTGTGGGCTCAGTGGAGGTGGTCATAGAGTTGAGCCCAGAGGTCCCAGAGGAAGGCCTCCCACCCGCCTTTCTTTCTTCACCCCAACATCAGGACTCCCGGCCTCCGACCACGGCCATGCTTGTGGGGGAAGGAGAAGCTGTGTGTGGTTTGATCCCTGCCTCTTCCAGGAGGACGGAGACAAGGGTAGGGAATGATGGGGCTCCGGGCACTTTATTTGGGAGCAAGAGGGCTTCTCTGCGTGAAGGGAAGAGTTCCCGTCAGAATAGCTGGAGACCATGAGTCTCTGCTTCCCAGAGACCTTGCCCCGTGGTCCGCTCTACAGGAACAGAGCACAGCTGCCACAATTATTACTGTTGTTGCAGGTAGATTATTATAAGTTCTTTAAATTTATTTTATTTTATTTTTTTTTAATTTATTTTGAGAGCGAGAGAAAGAGAGAGCGAAGGGCTCAAAGTGGAGGAAGGGCATAGAGAGAGAGAGAGAGAGAGAGAGAGAGAATCCCAAGTGGGCTCCAGGCCGTCAGCACCGAGCCCAATGTGGGGCTCGATTCCCCGAAGCCCTGAGATCATGACCTGAGCCGAAATCACGAGTCAGATGCTTAACCAACTGAACCACCCAGGTACCCCACAGGCAGATTATTATTATTATTGGAACGGGTTTAAGCTTCCTTTTCTTGTCTTCCATTGTGCTTCCAAAGTAATAGAAATTAAAAGTCACGGGGCCCAGCCAGCCCAGGCATTTTCCTTTGAGGCTGGGGACAAGGAAGTGAGATGTGGTGCCAGCTGGGGTGGACGTCTGTGCGGCGGGTCTTCAGCTGAAACCACTAATTTACCTCCCGGACACAACCATGCAACTATAAGAGTAATGACCGCTCGCTGCAGACTCAGACTAATTTTGGGCCCATGGGCTTGAGAGAAACGTGTTACCTCCAGCTATACTGCGAGAGGGAGAATGGTAACAAGTCAGTGGAGTGGCTCCTTCCAATGACGAAGGTGACAAAGAACATAAATCCACTACGTGCCGAGGCTGGCAGGATGAGAGTGGCTCAGTACCAACAACCGTGGTGGCCTCTTTACACCACCGAGGTGCCTTTTCCTCATTCAGTCTCCTTCCTTTTGCAAGTGCGGAATTAATTTCCCTTTCACACGCATGTGCACCTGCTTCTGTCTCCATCAGACCCGGAGCTCAGAATGGCCGTCAGCCAGGAGCACTTTATAAAGTGCAGTGGATAAGGTGGACATTTATCAGAAAAGAGTTTCCACCCAAGGGGACAAGAGAGTCATTAGAAGTCAGTGTGGGATCCAGGAATTACTTCTTGGGGAATCCCTTCCATCTTCATCACACACGTACTAGGTGACCTTGTGAAGTCTGTCAGAGGCTGTGGTTTGGCTTCCTCGGGCACGTCGCAGCCTGGGTGGCCTGCGGGACCCCGTGGGATTTTCCGCTGAACCTTGATGGATGGGTAGGATTTAGATCATCAGAGAGAAAGGCGAAGGGAGTCGCTGAGGGAAGACAGGCAGGTGGCAGGCAAGAAAGGAGAGAGTGGAATGAGGTACCTTGGCAACAGAAGGGTACACACTGTAGCGTGCCAGGGACTAGGGTTCAGCTTTCAGTCCCACTTCCTAGGGCCTTTTCGCAAGACCTTCTTAAAGTCTCGGTGTCTAAACATCTAAATTCTAGGGGCGCCTGGGTGGCTTAGTCGGTTAAGCGTCCGACTTTCGCTTAGGTCATGATCTCGCGGTTCGTGGGTTCGAGCCCCGCGTCGGGCTCTGTGCTGACTGCCAGCTCAGAGCCTGGAGCCTGTTTCAGTCTGTGGCTCCCTCTCTCTCTGACCCTCCCCTGCTCACACACTCTCTCTCTCTCTCTCTCTCCTAGAAATAAATAAAAAAAAAACAAAACAAAACAAAAAAAAAAACATCTAAATTCTAAATATTTCCATATCTAAAAAGTGGGGATTAAAATAACGACCTCAATACAGTTGCGGTAAGTAAATGGGGTCTTGCATGCTTGGCGGCTGCTTGAGGCCTGGGAGTGAGGACAAGGCAGGTCATCCCCAGTAGTGACCTCACGTGGGCGCCTGGAGGACAGGGACTGATTTGCACAGAGCACAGCGCGTGTGCTGGGGAGGAGGGGTCAGTGTGAAAGACTGTGATTAGGAAGTCACGCCGAATATTGGTGCTAGAAGATTGGATGTATCGCTTTCCAGATGAGTAATGTGAACCCCAGAGAAGTCAGGTAACTCATCACATGAACGCTGTGTTCATGATTCTCAAAAATGCAGGCTCTTTGGGGTACCTGGCTGGTGGCTCAGCCGCTAGAGGATGGGACGCTTGATTTCGGGGTCATGTACGCACACTGGGTGTAGTTTCCAAAATAAATAAATAAGTATAAAAAAACTAAAAAAAAAAACCAAATAAACAAGATCTTTGAGGGCACAGACTGTAACTTGCACATCTTTGAAAACTCCTGCAAAATCTAGCACATACTGGTACATATTCTACTTTTTGAACGGAGGGCGGCATGAGCTCACTAATGAAATGTATCAGGGGCCCTTGGGTGGCTCAGACAGTTGAGTGTCCGACTTTGGCTCAGGTCTTGATCTCGAAGTTCGTGGGCCCCCATGTCAGGCTCATTGCTGTCAGTGTGTCAGCGCGGACCCCGCTTCAGATCCTCTGTCCCCCTTTCTCTGCCTCTTCCGCACTTGAGCTCTCGCAAAGATACATAAACATTAAAAAAGAAATGTATTAACTATACTGAAGGTTTAAGACTACTACATGGGTCACCAGCTAATCAGATCCAGATCAAAATGCATCTGTGTTAGAGTGTTTGGTACAGACCCAGCTGACTCAGGTGGCTGGATGAGATGCTTCCATAAACAGCTCTCGGATTCTATCTCTGTCTTTGGCACACCAATTATGGGAGGGAACCGAAAGGAAAAGAAGTTGGAAAAATGGATAATACCCAATGCCAGCAAAGATGTGGTTAAACAGGCACTCATATGTGATTCTTACGATGTTATGAATTGGCACACCCTTCAGGAAAGCAATTTTATGCAAAAATCTATGGCTTTTGGGCCAACTATTTCACACAATTAGATTTATTTTTAGACAGTATCTGAATTAAAAGGGGGACCAAGAAGAGTAGGTATCTGCATAGGGGTATGACCAGGCAGCGGGCAAAAAAATCCCTTTTCTGGAATTGATTAAAGAGGTAAATATAGTGAGGGTGCCGGGAGTCAGGTTTTGCACGCTACAGAGCGCAGTTAGGACTATGGAAAGCAGGAACGCTAGACAGAAGCCTGGGGTGAACAACTGAAAATAGAGATAGTGATGTGGACTCACAGTTGCAAACTTTACAGGTGAAAAATTTACCTGTAAACAAAGATAAATGAAGTTGAACATCTTTTTTGTTTGCTTGCCATGCATTTTTAGTTCCTTCCCTGTGAAATGCCTGTTTACATTTTTTTACCGCGAAGAAGTTTTGGAATGTTTGTAAACGTAGCCATTCGTTCCTAAAGAGCAGCGTGAATATTTTCCCAGTTCTTCGGTTTTACTGTAGCCAAATAGAATTTAACATTTCTTATGTGTTTGGGCCTGTCAGTTTTTTCCCGGCTGTTTCCTGGGTTATGTTGCACGCTTAGAAACCGCTTTCTCTTCTCCATCTCCATCTCGATGCACTCATGTTTTTGTCCCGCATGTTTCTGATTCTGCTGTTCCCATTTAAATTCTGATCCACCAGGAAGACAAGCCCTGGTGAAAGACAGGCCCGGACACCCCACATCCACCGGGGCAGCTCCGCTTTCTCCTTACAGGGGGCGCGAAGGAGCGTAGAGGGAGGGGCACGGCTCGGGGTGAGGCCCCCAGTGTCCCACAGCAGCTGTGTGAGCTTGGGCCGGTTCCCTCACCTCTCTGTGCATCCCCGTCCCGTCTGTTAAACGGAGATAACAACAGAGCCCACCTCAGAGGTGTGAGATAAGGGGTAATGAGGTAAGACAGTGTTTAGAACTGTGCCTGGCACAGAGTGTATACTTAGGAAACCTTAAATATCATGGTATCCACCATGTGCCTAGCTTTTAAGGACCTACGAGATGACAGGCATAAATCTGGGCCCCTGCCTGGAGTGGAGAAGTCCAGAAGGACAGCTGCAGGAAGGCAGGGCCAGGCCAGGAGGCAGGAAGACGGGATGCGGGGATGCAGCCTTTCCAAGGCTGGAGGCGCGGAGAGCCCGCGCTCGCTCTCGCCGCTAGGAGTCTCTGTTGCCACTAGAATCTTCTGATCGCCGACTTGCTCGCAGGCGTGCGGGCTCCTTCCCAGGATGAACTCTCTGGGGTGTCCTCCCAGCCTCTTACAGCAGCCACGTCCCAGTAGGCACGGTGTGCTTTTTTAATAAAGGAAATTAACACACACACACACACACACACACACACACACACACACTGTTTAAATAATTAACAAATCGAGGATTACGGAGAGTGATTTCCCGGCTTTGGCTGGGTTGAAGGCAGCCACTTAACAAAGGGCAGGCTGATGAATGGCCGCTGGGGGGTACGGACAGGCAGGTGGTGCCAGCCTGCCAGCGGCCAGGGCGTGCGTGCGTGTGCGTGTGTGCGTGTGTGTGTGTGTGTGTGTGTGTGTAGTTCAAGCTCTGTCTGGGATGCTCTGGCCTTCACCAGGGCTCAGGAGACCCCGGTGATAGGCGAGGCCCCAGCAGAGGTCCCCTGCCTGCCCGCGGGCATTGTCTTCCAGGTGGTGTGCACCCAGGTAGGGCGGTGTGCACCCAGGTAGGGCAGTGTGCACCAGGTGGGCTCAAGGGCGAGAAGTTCTGTGTGGTCCTCAGCCTTTCCTGCTTCCTGACTCCCACAGCCCCTGCCCGCGTGGGCCGGCTTCTGTCTCATGTTTTCTGCTGTTCTCCACCGCCAGGGCTCCATCTTCGGTACTTTCACGCTGGACGACGGGTCCTGAGTCTTCCCTTCTTCTCCACCTGGTCTGGATGGTAAAGTGCACTGGCCTGCGGCCCTGGCTGGAAGGCTNTGCCAGCCGACCAGAGCAGTGCCAGCCCCCTCACAGAACCCACCTTTGGTTTCCTCCAGAGCCCTCGCACCTGCCGACATGGCCCCCTCTCTCCTCTTTGCCAACCTGCCTCCCTCCTCTGCTCACATTCTTCATCTTCAGGAGCCGTCCTAGTCTGGCTGCTCGGCTTCGAGCGCCTTCCTCATCCCAGCGGCCGTTCAGGGGGACAGGCCGACGTGTCAGGGCTGGAAACGGTCCCCATGGTTTTGTTAGGTCAGAGAAACTAGACCTGCCTTCTCCCTTCCTCAGCTTGCCTTTCTGGGCGACTCTTCTTTCAAAACCCTGTGCCGGTAGCTAAACTTTCCTGAAAACCTGCCCCAAGCCCTTCGGGTTTCACATTCTATAGCAAATTGGTAATTACAGAGTGACTTGTCAGCTCTGTTTTCTAGACACTGTGGTCCGTGAAGGAAGAGCTCCCCTCTTATTTATGTCACTATGTTAATAAGATACGTTAGTAGTAACTTACGTATCTTTGCATTTCCAGGGCCAAACGCAGTCCCTGACCTTGGGAATTCCTTTTTTTCTGAATGCGCCTACAGTTATTGAATCACCAACTCCCAGACCATGTTTTTAAATCTCCAGAATATTTCTTTCACCTTTTAGATCTTAAACCACCCTTACCTCATCCATTGTATTCCTAGATATCTGTTCGGGAGAAAACCAAGTTTCTTAAGGATTCATGTTGGAAGTGGGTTCTCCAGCTGTTTTGTTCGTTTGTTTCAGGGGGCAGGACTCCTTACGTGTAAGAGTGATCTTGTTTAGGTCTTCAACATGGCAAGAGGAGCAAGCTTAAGAAGAGCAGACAGGGATGGAGGCCAGAAGTCCATTCCCAGCTCCGCCCCCAACCCATGTGGCCTGTGATCCATCCCAAATGGCCCCTATGCCCTTGTGGGCAATGGCTGTCATTGACTTCCGACGGAGAAGAACGGAAATGGAACGGGGGTGGGGAGTTCTAGGACAGAAGGAAGGCACTGCTGGATTTGAAAATGGGGGGCATTCTTTCCTTAGGACTGATTGTAATATCTACCTAGGGAAAATGTTGTGAATAAAGTAAGAAAATGGAAGCATGCATTTCAGAACCAAACATAAACTATTAACTTAGGCAATTGAGAAAAATGGCCTGAACCATAGATATAATCAACCTAGACCAGGAGGAGAGAATTGACTCATCCTAAGATGAGTCCTAAGTCCTAAGAAAGTTAGGACTCGGAAGGTGGAAATGGAAACCGGAAAGGGGGAAGTGTCAGTTTCTTTAAACTGATGCAGGTTACCCAGAACAAATGTAACCGGTGGTTCAGGTAACTCTGGGTGCTAGAATCGACTTAGATGTTTATTTACAGGCTGCCTATCACTTGTCCTTTGAAGACCCACCCTCTCGTGGGTCTGGCATATGGCGTCATGGAAAACTCCCATTCCAGAACCATGCTAGCCTGCCTCTTACGACAAGCCCCACTCATTAAATGCCAAGTGTCAGACACTTCCAGCGTATTACGTTTCTAACGATGGTTCTCATCTGGATAAGATCTGCTTTGAGCTCTCGTGTTATTGACTCGAATCCATTTATATCTTCAAATTCAGTGCTTTATGAAGAGTCTCCATTTGTCGTGAAATGCAATTAGCACTTAAATAACTAAAAACAAAAGGAAACAACATCAAATACCTGGCTGATTGCAGAGTTCACGGACTGGAGCCCACAGAGCAGTTACCGCCTACAGGTGTGTGTGTGTTCGCTTGGCTATTCGGTGTTCTGTTCTCATTTTCGCTTCGTTTTCAAAATGAAAACATTTGCGGGTTTCTCCTAAAAATCAGGATTTCTGACGTGTGTTGAAACACTGGAAGATGTTGGGACCCTGGCCCCCTTCTCTGAATGGGAATTCCAGGCAGGTGGCAGGCGGCGTTTAGGTAGGGGACTTCTCTCCAGTTTCTAGGCTCCACTGGCCCTATTGTCCAATACAGTCTGTTCATTCGTTTGTGTAACTGGCCTGCAGGTTACCGCCAGGATATTTATTTCGCCAATAGTTCTTCACTAGGCACAACTGTCCGTATGGAAATGCTTCCTTTCAGTGTGGACTATAACAGGGGACACAGGTTAAGGGAAAATAAAGGTGAAATCAGGTTTGCTACAATTAAAAAGATATCTGAAACAGAAAGCCCTTCTCAAAGCTACATGTCTATTAATTTTATGTACGCGGGCTATGTGCATAGTGTCTCTCCTATGTTTGTTTTATAACTGTGCTAATATTCTTAAACATGACTTTTTCTTGAATTAGAATATTCTTGCTTGCAATTCTAGAGGGGTGGTGTTAGAAGGAATTTCCAAGTTTGGAAACAAAGATTGGGGCATACTGCCTGCTTTTGAAAAATCTATATTTATAGCCAAAAGCTGTATTTTTATTGTCGCACTGAAATGCGTCTTGTTTCGTGAACCAGGATAGCACTAGAGAGTGAGTCGAAATCCTCCCTGTAATACTTTCTCCTTCCTAAGATGCTTTATAAGGGAGGAGGTATAATAAAGACATTTCAAAAGTGTTAGTTATTCACGGCCTTGCTCTCGAGCCGAGGACCTAAGAGACCCTCAAATTTCATGCCAGCCATTTGGAACGCGAACCTGAGCCCCCCCCCCACCTTCCTTTGGAGACCAGTGGGTTTGCTATCTACTGGCTCTTCCAGGACAGAACTGAGTTACACTGAAATACTACCTAAGAATTGTGGCATTTTCAACAGGAGACGCTTGAAGAGGCCAAGGCAGAAAAATAAACGTGTATGTGTTAGGGGTAGTTTTCAACAGGATATTG
This sequence comes from Crocuta crocuta, assembly GCF_008692635.1. Lineage (NCBI taxonomy): Eukaryota > Metazoa > Chordata > Mammalia > Carnivora > Hyaenidae > Crocuta > Crocuta crocuta. The sequence continues at coordinate 3,733,032 of NW_027527449.1, read as the reverse complement.
GGAAGAAAAGAAGATTTCATTTTCTCTTTCATTATCTAGGACCCTTGTCCAGTCTTTTCCATTGCTTCCCGTGGGCTCAAGAGACGGGCAAAATAGGACTTTATTATAACTTGGTGCACCCTCATGAGTTCATTAACAAATGTCATCAGAAAGATGTGCAGTGCAGTGCTTCTGAGCACAAAAAACGGGGACCCAACGTGTCACTGGAAATGAGAAGCAAGAGTCTCCGGGTCCTGAGTTCTGGCGGTATTAAGTCCGCAGAGCTGCGTCGTGGCCGCAGTCTTGCCGTTCTAGGGAGGGAAGCTACGGCAAACCCTGGAGCCTGGGAGGTGCTGTGCGCAGGTACTGCTCCCCTTGCCCGTAGGGAATGGGGTTTTCCTCCTGTCCCATCACGAGAGCCCCCGCGGGGTGTCCTGGGAGGGGGTTCCGCACTAAGTGCTCTGCATCGAGTGCTTTCTCTGCACCAGGCACTGTTCAAGCACTTTGCACGCGTCGGCTCATTCGATCTTGACCCTACCACTGCGGTAGGTACTACTCTAATCTGCGCTCTATAAATGAGGGAGACTGAGGCACGGAGAGGCTAAGTAACTTGCCCAAGGACATGTGAAGTGGAGGGGCCAGGATCCCAAACCAGACACTGGCTCCAGAGCCTGGAGCCCTGAACACCCCCTCCCCCCACCCGCAGTGGCAGGAATGGCAAAGCATGGCAGAAGGCCCGTGCATGTGGACGGACAGGTCAGCTGTTGGCGAAGGTCTGACCCGGAGCCACAGGAGTGAGGCTGGTCTTACCGAGCGGTGCCAGATGGTTGACGTGGTGCCAGATGGTTGACATGGGTCCTGCTTGTAGAGTTTAGGACAGACTTGGGTAGGAACAACATAGCCAGAGATTTCTTAGGTGTTCCGTTTTCCTCTTAGGTGAACTACCTGCTTGTATCCTTTGTCCATTTTTCTGTCTGGGGTTTATTGCTTATCTTAACAGTCTGTCTATTGTCTGCTCACTCTGCCACAAGGGCGGGTGGCTCTGTCTGTATTACCTCCTGCTGTACACCCAGCAAACACCTACTGCCTAGTAAGTCTCAATAAATATTTGCCGATGGCTGAATGAAGGAACAAGTAACTCTTTGTCTGCCATTTGCTAGTGCATTGTAGTGTGTCTTAAATTGATTCTTATGTGCCTAAGTTTTACATTTTTTAAAAAAATGTTTATTTACTTTTGAGAGAGAGAGACAGATTGTGAGTGGAGGAGGGGCAGAGGGAGGGGGATATGCAGAATCTGAGGCAGGCTTCAGGCTCTGAGCTGTCAGCACAGAGCCCAATGCAGGGCTTGAACCCACGGACCATGACCTGAGCCAAAATCACCCAGGTGTCCCTACATTTTTATGTAGTCCAATGTGTTGCTTTTTTTCTTCTTCCTAGGTTTTCCATTTAAAAAATGTTGATAAAGTCCTTTCTCAGCCATATGTCATATAAATATTTGGTTATTTTTTCTAGTATTTTTATTGCATTTTTTTTTTTAACATTGACTGCTTTAACTCACTTGTAGCTTGTCTTCTGCTATAGTGGGTCAGTGGCCGTAAATAGTTCCTTTCCAAATGAATCTTCAGTGTCTTTTTAGCACGATGTATTGGATAATTTGCCATTCCTTCTGCTGGTTTGTCTGTCCACTCCTGTGTGAGTATGGCACCTTTAAATGATTGTTCATGTGTGAATGTGATATGTTCAATGTATACATATATGTTTAAATATCTTTTAATACATGTCTGCCCTCATTATTCTTTTTTAAAATTGGATCGATTGATAGTATATGTCCTGACTATAGAATAGCTGATATTTTATAATATTCATTTGGAAACATGACTAGAGCTAGCTCTTTTCAATCAATGTTCTTGGGTTTCCCAAGAAAACGGAAAATAATGACAAACATGTGGCTTGCTTTCTGACGGTTGTAGAGCCCAGGCTGATAGCCACCAAGGCCTGTGTTCTTTACCATCACACGCAGTTGTCCCCTGGATTGGGGCTCTGGACCTAGCAGGGACTTAACTGTGTGATCTTGGGGAAGTCACTTCCTCAAGAAAAGCGAACATTTCATTAGTTTCTCTGAAATTAATGCTTAAAAAACTGACTTGAATGTTCGGTGTGGCCCAAATGATTCTGGGACCTCCCCCAAGAACTCAGCAACTTTTCCAAAGTAGGGCGCATCCGGGAAATAGGGGATGAAGCAAAAACTCAAGGCATTGCCAGTAGTGGTTCGTATACCCATACATCTTTACCACACTTAGCCACCAAGTGGTGAGCCTCCTGAGAACCCGTTCCCACCCCCGGGATGAACCAGCCAAATCCTGTTTTCTCTGCTTTAAGTCCTGCGGCCCTATTATATATGATCCCCTCTTGCTACTGTATTCTTTCGCGCTTTAATTTTTGAAGCTTTCTTTCTTTATTTTCAATCACAGCCTCTCGTGGATATTCTCAGACATGAGTGTGTTCCCGTACTCTCTGCATCTGGTGGGTTGTCCTCCATTTTACAAACGGAGGGCCACAAAGACCAGACACAAGCGGACCAAGGCACAGAGACTCAGTGTCCCGTGCTAGCCACAGAACGCAAGAGTGCTGACTCGGAATCGAGCGCTCTGCTCAGCGACCATCACACCGTAGACTGGGAAACTAATGACATGACAAAACCCCAGTGTGGACGTGTGGAGATACGTGTGTGTGTGTGTACCCACACCTTCATATCAAGGCCGACTTTAAAGAGAAAAGAAAGCACAAACTTGCTGACTGTTCAATGTATGATTATAAGAAGGTAAACTGAATCAATCAGGAAGGGGAAAGATTGATGCAAGTCCCAGAGACGAAACTAATCCCGCTCTGATATAACCAAATCTACAGCCATTGCTACTGTCCCCCGCGGTCAAAGCAAAATGGTTTTTGACAATCAGATTGACAGAGGCAAACACTTATTAATGGTTCACTCTCAAATGGGGAGGGTGTCAACTATAGCATCTTGGTGATCCATTCTGGCCAAGAGTTTTGCTCTAATTTATTTATTAATGAGAGGGAGGAAAACAATATGGTGCCACTAAAGTACACAAGACAGAGGAAGGAAGGAAGGCAAGAAGGAAGGAAGGGAGGGAGGAAGACAGAAGACAAAAATCATGAGATTGTGGCATGGCAGGCTTAGTAAGGAATCGAGGTAAATGAGAAGAGATTTAATTCAGATAAATGTAAGGTAATATACCTGGGGAGAAATAATCTTCAGCAAAATGAATAAAAGGGAAGGCTGCTGCTGAGGAAACAGTACTTTAGAAAAAAGAAAAAAAAACAGGCGGTAATCCTAATTCCTCGCCAAAGATCGAGTCCCTAATATCACTGCCACAGCCAAGGGTGATGTTGTCGTGGCCTGTGTGTCTAGAAGGATCCCTTAGAAAACAGGGTGGTAATAAAGTTGCCTGGTACGGCCTTTGTCTGGCAGTGATTTTCACTATGAAATGTGCCTGCAGACTTGCCAGGGGGAGCGCTCATAAAAGGCCATAAAAACACTGCTGACTGTTGGAAGCAGAACAGGCAGAATCCTGCGCGGGAGGTGGGAGCGTCAGTGGCTTCGTGAGCATCAGTGGCTTTACTTAAGACGTCAGACCCAGTTGGGCCCACATCTCTTTAGATGGGGATTTAAAGCCGGCATTGGGTTTCACACTATTTACTCTGCTCTATTTGTCTCCCCGTGAGAAGAGCCACGTCCTGCAAACGTGCTTAGTGGTATTTTCATTGGATTCCTGGCATATTTAGATCCCAACAAAGGAAAGGGGTGGGGGCTCTTCTGAACTCAGGAAACTGGTGTTCAGTCCACAAAATGGAAGTTCTTAGCCAGCATAAAAAAATAAACTCAGCGTTAAATAGGCAGGGAACTCGCTTCTGGTTTGGGTAGTCTCTTGATCTTTGGGAATTTTTGTATAGTTCAACATTATTTATAGAGAAGAATAAAGCTGGAATATTAACCAAACTAAGACATCACCTTAGAGGCAGAACGTCATTTCTGCTACTTTACCAGCCCTTATACCTCAGTTTCCCGTCGGTAAAGAGCAGCTCTGTGCGGTACCTCAACCAAAGGATAATCCGTCAAAAGGATGAAACGCAAAAGCCGTGTGAGGCTTCTCTACATAAATGAGTTAGGCAATGTCCTCCCTGAGGTGCCTCAAAGTTTGTTGTTGGGTTTGCTTGCCGTCGGCATAAAGGCTGATTCAGCACTGTCTCTCCTGGGCTCTCCATGTTGATGTGGCCCGGGATTTACATTTCAGTTGTTCTCAAACTTCCCTGTCTACTAGAATCTTCTGAGAGCTTATTTTAAAGATTTTTTAAAATGTTAATTTAGTTTTGGGCGCCTGAGTGGCTCAATCGGTTAAGTGGCTGACCTTGGCTCTGGTCATGATCTTGTGGTTCATGAGTCTGAACCCCGCATCCAACTCTGTGCTGACAGCTCCGAGCCTGGAGCCTGCCTCAGATTCTGTGTCTCCCTCTCTCTCTCTGCCCCTCCCCTGCTCATGCTCTGTCTCTCTCAAAAATAAATTTAAAAAACATGTTAAAAATTTTAAATGTTAATTTATTTTTGAGAGGGAGAAAGCACAAGTAGGGGAGAGGCAGAGAAAGGGGGGAGAGGATTTGAAGTGGGCTCTGTGCTGACAACAGACAGCCTGACGTGGGGCTCGATTCACGAACCATGAGATCATGACCTGAGCTGAAGTCAGATGCTTACCTGACTGAGCCACCCAGGAGCCCCTGAAAGTTTATTTTAAAAAGCAGATTTGGGGCCTGTCCGGCTGGCTCCGTCAGTGGAGCATGTGACTCTTGATCTCTGGGTTGTGAGTTCAAGCCCCATGTTGGGGGTAGAGGTTACTTAAGAATAAAATCTTTAAAAAAATAAAATGCTGATTTGGGAGCCCAGATCCAGAGTTCTGATGAAGTATGTGTGGGGTGGGACCAAGAACCTAAATTCTTAGCAAGCATCCCAGCATATTCAGATCGCGGCCTGGCCAGCCTGTGTTCTAATGGCCTGAGGAAACCCGGCTGTGGTCCAGCAATAATAAAGAATTATTTATTATTTATTATAAATAAAGAAAATCTTTATATAATAATAAAGTATTTATTATTCTATAATAATATTAACATTATTATAATATTATTAATATTAATATATATTATTAATAAATAATTACTTATTATTTATTATAAATAAAGAAAATCTTTGTGTGGATTTGTGTTTCCGCCCCAGATCCATTCATCATGCATTTCCTTTGGAAGAACAGCCCTTCCCCCTGCTCATTTCCTGCACTTCAGGCGGGTTTCATCGTCCGGACCAGGGTGACCCCGGCCTGGCCGGTCAGGGTGCTGGGTCCTCTTAGCCACAGTGACTGGCTTGGGGATGAAAATGTGACTCTAGGCCAAGCAGAGTATGTCTCCAGGCTTATCCAGAAACCATTAGGATTTGAATCCAGGGTCTGGAGATGCGGGAGTCAGTGCCACCGTGAGGGGAGTTCCTATTTCATCGATCGAAAGATGGAAAGAGAGAAACTGAGTCTTGGCAATATTATTTGAGCCACAGGTCTGACCAAACCTAAAGCCAGGTGGATTCACCCCTGCATTTTTCAGTTTAAATGGGGGAAAATTCCGCTTTTCATCTTAAGCCAGTTTGAACGTGGTTTGCTGTCTTCTGCAGCTGTAAATTCTATCTGATGTTGTCCTTACGGCAAAGCACCTTCCAGCAATGTTTTTGATGATCAGATAAAACATCCTATAATCATTGCCTTGAAAACATATATGTCAAAAACACATATGTGGTAGGAACACTTTGGAATTAAACCTTACTTTGGGTAGGAAGAAGCTGTTAGGGGATATTCAGAAAAAGGCCAAATAATAATAATGCCTACTGTCTGGTGACTACCTCTGAGGTGCTGGGCATTGGGCTTTTATTTGATACATTATTTCTAATTTTCACAACAGACCCAGAGTGGGTAATATCTTCAGTTAAGGATGAGGAAATGGAGACTCAGAGAAAGCATTTAGGGTCACACAGCAGGAAATGGTAGAACTTGGACTTAAAAGCCTTCTCCCAAGGGGCACCTGGGTCACTCAGTCAGTTAAGCATCCGACTTTGGCTCATGGGTTCGAGCCCCACATCGGGCTCTGTGCTGACAGCTTGGAACCTGCTTGGGATTCTCTCTCCCTCTCACAAAATAAATAAATAAACTTAAAAAAAAAAAGCCTTGGGGCGCCTGGGTGGCTTAGTCGGTTAAGCGTCCGACTTTCGCTTAGGTCATGATCTCGCAGTTCGTTGGTTCGAGTCCCGCATCGGGATCTGTGCTGACTGCCAGCTCGGAGCCTGGAGTCTGTTTCAATCTGTGACTCCCTCTCTCTCTGACCCTCCCCTGCTCACGCTGTCTCTCCCTCTCTCCTAGAAATAAATAAAAAAATATTGAAAAAAAAAAAGCCTTCTGCCAACAACAGCAGCCTACCTGGGAGGCTCCAAGGTCATGCAAGATTTTTCCAAACCTTTGTATGTCTTCCTGCCAGACCACAGCATACCTACTATTCACATTACTAGCTTCCCCTGCCTATGCACTGACGTGAAAGTTCCCAACCTATTCTTCACCAAGATTTGTGTCTTCTTTTTGAAATTGTGCCTTAATCATCCAAGAATCCCTTCTTGTGAGTGAATGAAGATGGTTCATCCACCCTGAAGGTGCCCTCAGCATTCCCCAGAGCCAGATGTCTCCCTCCAAGGTCACGTTTCCGGTCCTGAAGGGCATTGCTCTAAGTGGATTTGCACTTTGACACCTCTCCCCCCACACCCCACCGTGGCTGGCAGATTCATCAGGCCAACGCATGCACATTCTGCTTCCCCTGTGTGTCATTCTCCTTTCCTTCCTTTTTTTTTTTTTAAGTTTATTTATTTTGAGAGAGAGAGAGAACGTGAGAGAGCGTGCACACACAAGTGGGAGAGGGGCAGAGAGAAGGAGAGACAGACTCTCAGGCAGATTCGGCTGCACCAACGCAGAACCCTATGTGGGGCTTGAACTCACAAACTGCGACGGTGACCTGAGCCAGGGTCAAGAGTCGTATGCTTAACCGACTGAGCCACCCAGGCGCCCCATTCTCCTTTCCTTCCATGCCAGTCCCTGGGTTACTTGCCCCTTGGCCACTGATTCTCCTTCTTTCTCTGCTCCCAGGCTGCTCAAGTCTGCAGGCAGCCTGGCGAGAACTCAGGTGATCTTGGTCACGGCCAGGGCTTAGGGCAGCAACAGCGTTCTGATGAACCTTTCACTGCAGGTCGAGTGCCCGTCCCTTTTATGCTTCATGTGCCTCTTAAATTGACCAAAGTTATTAAGAAAGATTATTCTGAAAGACACCTGTGATATAGCTGCTAAGTTCAAAACGGGCCAAATAACACCAAAACTTAGGGTCTCGCTTAACCTTTTCCCCCAAAGGTGGCGTAACCACAATCAGGAAAGGCATGATCCTTTGGACTTGCTAGCAGAACAGACCTGTGAGCCTTCACCTCAAGTGCCCGAGGCTCTCAGGTTTCTGGGCATTTGGGCCACCTAGCCGCGGCCCCTGCCCCACGCCATCCCCCTGACTCCCCACATCCGCGGGAAGGAAACAGAGTGAGGACTCCTCGGCCTTTGGTGTATTTCCATAGCTTTTGTCCTGTGGGCTTGCAAGAGGGGCTCTGTTGGCATTCTGAGGGGGAAAGTGCTTGGTCGGGCAGGGCTGTGAGGCACACTGCAGGACACTAGCATCCTCGGACCCTGCACATTGAGTGCCAATTCGTAACAAAAGCTAATAAGAAATACTCCTTCCTATACATTTGCAAGCACTCCCTTGGGGAGCGGGCGGGGCACACTGCCCCTGGTTAGAAACCATAGACAGTGGGTGGCCCAGGATAACAACCTTGCCTGGGGCTGGGGGTGAGGAAGCCAATGGCCCAAAGCCCTCTGAATCTTCCCAGGCTCCGGGCTTCTGGGAGCCAGCCTCCAGCTAGTCCAAGGTCTCTCCTCGGACTATCGAGTGGTGGTGTACAAGCTTCTAGCAAAATGCTGCGCCGAAACAGGCACTCCATAAATAGTTGCTAATCAAGGGCCACGTCCTGCTCATTATTAAATGCTCATTGAGACCAGAGATTTCACATCCTGTCTGTTGTGAAAAGCCCTGGGCGGACTTCATATAATGCCATGCCACCGATAAGCGCTCAGGAAATATTAATTACTATTGATGAATGCAGTGACTACTTTAATTTGGATGCAAACAACCAAAAGGAGCTAAATACCCTTGACTCTTTGCCTCTGTTGCATTTGGAGAGACTGATTAATACAGTCGCAACAATTAATTACTTGTCTTTCCACTCTGGCGCCTAACCCTGGGGTGCATTCAGGTCACCGAGCAGTTGTGTGGGTGGGTGACAGTTGAGCCAGAGAGCCAGGCTATTGGCAGCAGGGTTAGACTTTTAAGATATGGAAAACTTCATAAATATGCCAAAGTAGGAGACCAGAAACCAGGCCAGCTCAGGCCGGGCCAATAGATGGGGTACCCCAAGAGGCTGGGAGACCAGAAGGTGGGAGTTACTTTGAGCGCGGGGGTGGGGGGGCTGGGGTAGGGTGGGAGCCAGTGTGGTGTGCCCCTGCCCAGGCCCCCACACCCGGAAGCCCCAGTTTCACCTGAAAATGTGATCGCTATCTTGCTGAGTGCAAGCAAGATCAAATCTGTGAGCTGGGATCCACATTTCTATCATTCTTCATAAGTCAGACCAGAGATCCTTGCCAATAGGTACGCTGTGCGGGTTTGATTTCCCAGGATGCCCGCTGCAGCGCGTCGGACCTAACAGCAGGCTCAGTGATTTCTCTACAGAAGCGTGAGAAAAAAGTCCAAGGCCGGACTAAAGCCTTATAGAGAATTAAATTCACCCCTGTGAGTTTTAAAACAAAAAATAAACTCCGATTGTCCTGAGCAGTCACGGGTTTACCTATGCAGAGCTGCCTTGCTGCTGAATATCCAGGTGACCTGGGTTCATTTGCAGATTTGCAGATTATACTCTCATTTTGTTCAACTTCTATACAAGAGACAATAACATTTGCCAACGGCTTAGACCCGCCTGGTCTGACTTTCCTCAAATATCCGGCGAGATTAAATCCATTTTGTTCTAAAGAGAAAAGTAGAGGGAGTGGAGGATTGTGTTTTAAGTACAAGGCGTACCTCCCCTTCAGCTTACTCCCCCTCCACCCAGCCCGAACGGCAATTCCTTTTTAATTAGCCAGGAGTGTTAAATAACAAAAGACAGCTATATTTTCTTCTTCCTTCCCAGGTGATCAGGATTTGGATCAGTAAATTTTGGCTGTTCGCCTTTCCCGGATCTGGGGTGACAAGGACCCAACACAGGATATCTACATTGATTTTAATGACTTTGCTGGAGGTCACTTTGGGGGAAAAGTTTCAAAAACAACCCCCACAGTGGTGAAAGCAGACACCTGTGTTCCGTGTGACGCCCGAGGCACATTCATATGTGAATGTGTGTGTGACATGTACATTCTTAGGAAATGTCACGTCAAGGAAAGCTTGTCACCACAGAGTAGCATGAGGGTACCCACCCCAGATGACCGGCCCTTTTCTCTGACTCCTTAAATCAGGGGGTCCTCTGGGGGTGCTCTCTGAGGTGTGGGAAATAATAAGATTGTTTGCATATGTGTAGGAAAAGGAAAATACAGCATGTTTTTAGTTCAGTTTGTATTTTTTAGCTGGACCGCAGGTTACTCTAGCCTTCGGTTTTTATAATTATTTCCTTTGAATCGGTTTTGAGTTTTGGCTCTGCGACTCAGCAGAGACCTTGGGAACTTTTCATAAACTCTCGGCTCTGTTTTCTCATTTACAAAATGGGAGTGTCAGGGGCGCCTGGGGGCTCAGTCAGTTAAACGTCCGACTTTGGCTCAGGTCATGATCTCACGGTTGGCGGGTTCGAGTCCCAGGTCAGGCTCTGTGCTGACAGCTCAGAGCCTGGAGCCTGCTTTGGATTCTGTGTCTCCCTCTCTTGCTCACTGCCTCTCCCCTGCTTGTGTGCCCGCGCTCTCTCTCTCTCTCTCTCTCTCTCTCTCTCAAAAATAAATAAATAGACTTTAAAAAAATCTTTAAAAAATGGTAGTGTTAATACCTACCTCATTGTGTTGGGTGAGCACAAAGGATAATGGGCACAAAGCACCCAGCAAAGGGTCCCCACGCATAGCAGAGGCTCACAATGACAGATGGTCCTTTCTCTCCGGGCCACAGCTGCTGGCAGGCAGGGGCTGCTGTCACCGGGGCAAGTGTGAGGACACGTGGGAAGGACATGCCACTAGAACGCTCTGCTGACCATGGACGTCCTCGGAAGCTAATAGGAAGCGCTGGGGTGTGCGTGGGGACACTTGGGAGAGAACAGGCTTTCTACTGCGTCACAGACCGCGGGGGATGGCCTAATGCTAAGGGAACGGGCGAAAAGTGGGGCCAGACAGTGCCCTGAGGAACAGCCCCGGCAGCACCTGTGTGGAAGCGCAAGTGGAGAGGGAGGACATGGACGATGACCTCCAGCAGCCACAGCACCCAGTGCCCCGCAGTACTAGACCTGTGCCTTCCCCTCACCCTCTGGCTTAGGTGCTGGGGCCGTGCTTAGAGCCGACTTGCTGGTGCTCCCCACCACATCTGCACGTAACTGTAGGTGCTTAATAACGATTGATGACTGATGAAATGAATGAATGACACTTTCAGCCTCCTGAGAGCCCAAATTTGCATTTTCCTAGCTTCTGAGAAAAAGTGGACATTTTGCAGGGCTCCAAGTTCAAAGAGTCTATTTTCCTGAGGTACTGCCTCAGAAATCCTTTCAGAATTCACTTTGTAGCAGCCGCAGGGTGGGAGTGGAGGGTCCAAAGAGAAGGTTTGAGGGGCGCCTGGGTGGCTCAGTCGGTTGAGCGTCCGACTTCGGCTCAGGTCATGATCTCACGGTTCGTGGGTTCGAGCCCCGCGTCGGGCTCTGTGCTGACAGCCAGCTCAGAGCCTGGAGCCTGTTTCAGATTGTGTCTCCCTCTCTCTCTGACCCTCCCCTGCTCACGCTGTCTCTCTTTCTCAGGAATAAATAAAACATTAAAAAAATTAAAAAGAAAAAAAAAGAAAAGAAAAGAAAAAAAGAGAAGGTTTGATGCAATAAAATGGTTCCGGCATGCCTTTCGTGGTAAAATTCAAGAACGGTTTTCCTGTGGAATGAAATAGGGTCAGTAAACTTCCAGAATCTCAAAAAAAAAGTCAACAAAAAGCCAATTTCTCTGCCCTCTTTGGCATTTGGCACATACCTGATCAGTGGACGTCCTCACCTGAAACTTTCCTTTAGACTTTATCTTTTAGTTTTGTTGCTGGAAGCACGGAGTTGTTTTGAGCCATGGCCTTCCTTCCTTCTTCCTTCCTTCCTTCCTTCCTTCCTTCCTTCCTTCCTTCCCTTCCCTCCCTCCTTCCTACCTTCATTCTTTACATTTATTTATTTTTGAGAGACAGAGAGAGGCAGAGCACAAGTGGGGGAGGGGCAGAGAGAGGGAGACACAGAATCCAAAGCAGGCTCCAGGCTCCGAGCTGTCACAGAGCCCGATGCAGTGCTTGAACCCATGAACCGTGAGATCATGACCTGAGCTGAAGTCAGATGATTAACTGACTGAGCCCCCTAGGCGCGCCGTGAGCCATGGCCTTAAGACCATCTCTCCATCTTTGCCAACAAAAAGCCTTAATTCTTTTTATCTTAAACTCATCAAAAATATGAATGAAGCCATAGCATTATCTGCACAGTGAATCTGCTAGAATATAGGACTATTGAAACTGGTTATTTTTTTTAACTTCTTTAAATGTTTGTTTATTTTTGAGACAAAGACAGAGCATGGGCGGGGGAGGGGCAGAGAGAGGGGGAGACACAGAATCCAAAGCAGGCTCCAGGCTCTGAGCTGTCAGCACACAGCCCAATGTGGGGGTTGAACTCATGAACTGTTAGATCATGACCTGAGCTGAAGTCGATGCTTAACTGCTGGAGCCACACCAATGCCCCGCAACTGGTTATCTTTTAAACAAGTGTCCGACTTTTAAATCTTTCTTTACGACAGTACATTTATAGCTTAAGGAATAATTGGACAGGCTGTTGCCAATTTTTTGCAAAATAGATGCTCACAAATGTGCCTACAAACACTGGCTTATTTATAAGACCATGTGTGGAGCTCTCACTTGAGCAACAGTTTTCTTTTGTTTTATTATTATTATTATTTTTTGTTAATTTATTTTGAGAGAGAGAGTGCGTGTGCACACAAACAGGGGAGGGGCCAAGAGAGAATCCCAAGCAGATTCCTCACTATCATCCCAGAGCCTGACACTGGGCTCCGTCCCACAAACCATGAGATCATGACCTGAGCCGAAATCAAGAGTTGGACGCTTAACTGACTGAACCACCCAGGCGCCCCAAAGCAATAGTTTTCTGTTGTCCTCCATGGAGAGGCAGAACGGACCCAACAGAAGTGTATTTTTGGAGGCTAAGGAGCTTCCCATGACTCAGCCTGGGTCGCTGCTAGAAAACTGGTGTCCTGGTGACCCAGCAAAGCTCCTTCTGCAAAAAGGAAGCTCATCGAAGGAGAAGAAATTGAGCAGGAAGATGCTTCGAATGCTGTGGGGCAGTGAGCCCTTCTCCTCTGCCCTTAGCCCAGTTTACTTCACACACACATGTCTGGAGAAAGGAAAAACTACAAGTGAAAAATGGAAAGATCTGCTTTAACCTACCCTGTAAAACACAGGAGCTGAAGCAGTCATGCTCTGAGAGTCCCTTTGGCACGGCTTTCCATTCCATGGTTTGGGAGCCATGAGACCTCAGGACCCCAGGGGCATCACCTACAGGGAACCCTGGAGACCAGCGAGATGAGGCACGGTGCCTGGTGGCGCGTGGCAGCCCTAGCCTGAAGTGCAGGAGCTGGCGGAGCGCGCGCCATGTGGAGGCGACACACCAGATGCTCCCTGAGCAAACCCAGTGTTCCTCAGGTGGAATCACCAGGAGGCGGCACTCCTGCGGTTTTGAAAATTGGGTGATTACTCTTTGTGTGTGTGTGTGAGTTTGTTTATTATTTATTTATCTAATCTCTACACCCAAAGTGGGGCTTGAACTCATGGCCCCAAGATCAAGAGTTGGATGCTCTTCCGAGGGAGCCAGCCAGGTACCCCCAAAATTGGGTAATTAATCTTAAGAGCACCTCTTCCAAACTTTAGTAAGACCTAGAACAACTGGGGTTTTAGCATGTATTTGGTAATCATCTTATACCTTAAGGTAATACTATAAGTAGTGGTTACATTTCTAAATGAAGAAGAATGGAAGGGAGGGAGGGAGGGAGGAAAATGTGGCCAGTTTCTCCCATGATAAAGTTTAATTGGCTAAACACTGTACATTTGTTATTGGAAAAAAGGTAGAACTCTTTCTGTTTTTAAACCCCTAAAATATAGTTAAACATAGCAAAGTCCTTTGCAAACAGATAACTGGCCTGCAGTGCCTTCCCACAATCACCCAAGCTGTTCACCTTAATCCACGTGCTCACTGAGGGCTCAGAACTCAGAACTTATTTAAGGCTGTGTACATTACTCTGTCCCTGAAATATACCTTTTTTTTTTTTTAAATGTTTTATTTATTTCTAGGAGAGAGAGAGAGAGACAGCATGAGCAGGGGAGGGTCAGAGAGAGAGGGAGTCACAGACCGAAAACAGGCTCCAGGCTCTGAGCTGGCAGCACAGAGCCCGACGCGGGGCTTGAACCCACGAACCGCGAGATCATGACCTAAGCGAAAGTCGACGCTTAACCGACTAAGCCACCCAGGCGCCCCTGAAATATACTTTTAAAACCCTAGATGGGGTGAGTAGGATGAGAAGTCCCAGCACCGAATGAGGAAGGGCAGGATGATAGGTGGGAGAGACTAACCAGCATCTATTAGGTGGGTCTTTTCTTTCTTCCTTTCCCTCCCTCCCTTCTTCCCTCCTTCCTTCTTCCTTCTTTCTTTCTGGTTTCTTTTCTAACCAAATGTTGATAGAGGCATTGGCTTATTTATTTTTTAAAACAATTTATTGAGGTATGATTGGCGCAAGGAGCTCTCCATATTTAATGTACACAACTTGATGAGTTTTGAGATAAGCACACATCTGTGCAACCACCACCCCCATCGAGGCCAAAAACATGGAGCCTCAGAGTTTTGCAAGTTGCTCAAGTCATACAGGCAGGAAGTATCAGCTCCAAAGCCCATAAACCTGAAGTTGTACAGGGTCATCGGCCAAGGTACAGTCAGGAGGAAGAGGAAGGAGGGGAACAGGATGGAGTGAGAGGGGGTGGAGGGCAGGGGAGTGCTAAGTGGTGAGAAGTCACAGGTCACCACGGAAATGGGAGAAGTCTGTGACTCCAAAGGCAGATGCTATGCTAGTGAGGAGGAAGAGAGGCAGAAAGAGAATTCCCATAGAGCCAAGCTGGTGTGAGAGCAGGGAAGATCAGAGAACATTTTCCCCGGGGCCAGGGTGGAAAGTGGGAACCAGGAGATGGGTGGGGGAGTGAGGAGAGTCCAGAGGCCCGGGTGGGGAGGACAGGACCTCCTGTTGTGCTTGTTTTGGAGAGACCAGCAGGGATAAGAAAGTCAGGCTGAGTCCCTGGCCACACCGGAAGGACATCTGTCCCCATACGAGCCTTGCCTCGAAGAATCATCTTGATCAAATTTTCCACTTTTATTCCTTAAAAACTTACCTCCTGAATGTTGAAAAGCCTGGAGTCTGCAGGCCAATAGCAATTTCTGTCATTGTTCTTAAAAGATGAATTTCTAGAGTGTTTTAGTTTTTATTTTCTATGCAGAAGATACCTTTTTTTTTTTTTCCTTTACAAACTATTCAACCCTGGAAATGAGCACGTTAAGGACTATGCATTCTAGGAATTCCCTACAGGGTCCTAAGAACCTGGAGCGAGTGTTAAAAAGATCATTAAGAGCAGAGCATCTTTTCATTCCCTGGAGTTGCTGGTAATTTCTGTTTAAAGACCTAGACTCTAGCAGAGTTAATATTTACAGTGAGGTAATATATTATTTACATGGACCCCAGACACCAAAACATCTATAAATTCACACATAGTTAACCTCCTTCTGCTCTTTCCTTTCTTTACTTGTTCAGTCAATTCAAGACCTAGACTATTATCAGATATAAAGTTCTTTCAATAATTTCACCCACAAGCCCTTTAAAACGAAAATTAACAAAAAAAGGACTTGTCAAATTCTCATTTAACATGAGGGACCTTTACAGATTTTAGTAGTGGGTTCTTGGTAAGGTAAATGATAAAAGCATGAAAGACAAATAAATTATCATTTTGTCTTTCGGAGTTACAGACACATTGCAGAGGAGGAAATGGACTTCGAGGGATGAATCTTCCCCCAGAATATAACAGCTTTTCCTAAGGATTTCCAGGGATAAAGGAGTGTGTGTGAGAACAAAGCTAATCTCAAAGGCAAATTATCCTGCTTAACAATATGTGCGTTCATTGGGGCGCCTGGGTGGCTTAGTCGGTTAAGCGTCCGACTTTCGCTTAGGTCATGATCTCGCGGTTCGTGGGTTCGAGCCCCGCGTCGGGCCCTGTGCTGACTGCCAGCTCGGAGCATGGAGCCTGTTCCAGTCTGTGACTCCCTCTCTCTCTGACCCTCCCCTGCTCACGCGGTCTCTCTCTCTCTCCTAGAAATAAATAAAACATTAAAAAAAAAATTAAAAAAAAAATATGTGCGTTCATTAACATGAACTGACAAATTACATATTACACAAAAATTCTTTTCTTATTCATCTGTTTTGAATTTATTTTTTTAATGTATGCACAAAGAATTCCTAAGTAAGTGTTTTGCACCAAGTTGTAAAATCCTGCACCTGCTGTTTGTTTTTCTGCACCTTCTGCAGCGGCTCAGTGAGTTCAAGTCAGGCTGCCTGTGTGTCCAGGTGCTTGGGTGTCTCAAGATTTCCGCGTTGGCTTAATCCAGCCCAGGCTACGTGACCAGCTTACCTCTAAGGGACAAGAACAGAGAGAATCTCCTGACTTAATTCCACAGCAATGAGCGCAAGTGGACGGTTATTGGGAAGGCCTGTTGGGATCAAGGTGGTACACCGATTTGAAAGCTAGAGGAATCCGCAAAAATTTTATGCAAATGCTTATAGCATGTTATTTAGAAGGGCCAAAAATGCTAGCTCAACTGTCCATCAGTTGATGGATGGATAAGTAAAATGTGGTATATCCACAAAGGAAATATTGTGCAGCAATAAAGATAAATGAAGAACTGATGTGTGTTACAACATAGATAAATACAAATCACCAATATCAAGAATGAAAGGGGTCATCAGCACAGATCCCACTCACCTTAAAGGAATAATAGGGGGTATTATGAACAACTTTATGCCAACATATTACTAACAATTTAAATGAAGTTGGACAAACTCTCTGAATAACTTATAAAACAGATACAAGGTTGGGTGCCTGGCTGGCTCAGTTGGGTGAGCATCCAACTCTTGATTTCAGCTCAGGTCATGATCCCAGGGTCATGGGCTCAAGCCCCATGTCAGGCTCCATGCGTGGAGCCTGCTTGAGATTTTCCCCCACTCTCTCTGCCCCTCTCCCCCACTTGTGCTCTCTCACTCTAAAATTAAAAACAAAAAAAGGATACAGGATGACACATTAAATTTGAATAGTTTTATATATATTAAAGAAATTTAAATTATTATAAAAAACCTCGGGAAGAAAATTCCGGGCACATATTGTTTCACTAGTGAATCCTATCAAATATTTAAGGGAAAAATAATTTTAAAAAAAGAGTAGAGGGAAACACTTCTAATTCATTGTATGAGGCCACCATCACCCTAACACCCAAGGCTGACCAAACATTACAAAAAAAGAGGCCAATATCCCTCTTGATGATAGACACAAGAATCCTCAACAAAATATTAGCTAATCAAATTTAGCAATATATAAAAATGATAAATATCAAAAACAAATACATTTACCCCTGTAGTGCAAAGTTGGTCTAACATTCAAAAATCAATGTGTAATTTATCATTTCTATGGAATAGAAGAAAGACACTACATAATTATTTCAACAGATGCAGAAAACTTATTTGGAAAAAAATTAATACTCATTTGTGGTAAAACAAAGACATGAAAGACTATCAGCCAAAAAGGAAAGAAGGGGATTCTACACAAACCCTAGACAAACAGCGTACTTAAGGGTGAAGTATTCAAGTGGTTTCCTGCCAAGATCAGGAACAAAAGATGTCCAATGTCTCCATGTCGATTCTATTCAAGGTCTTAGCTCTTGCAATAAGGCAAGAAAAATAAATAAAAGGCAGAAAGATCAGAAAGAACTGAAATCGTCTCTCTTGGCAAACGCAGATGGTAGCTGCTACCTGGGATGCCCAGAACAAATAATCCACATGACCTCGCGTATGGCCTGTGGGAACCCTTTGCTGAGGCTTCTAAACTAGCGACCAGTTAGTACTCAAGCCCTCAAGGCTTCAATAACCATTCTGCATGGAGGTTCTCCTATTATAGAGGCCCTGCATTTCTGTGTGCCCGGGTCTCAGGCACCATATAACCCCCACCTTTCATTCCCTTCCTGGTCTGGGGCAATCTAATGACAGACACCACAAAGGTCTCCTGCTGTGGAGGCACTGACCCCAAATCAACTTCCAGGGACTTATTCTAGCCTTTTAGCTTGACAGGCTTTTAGCTTGACAGTATTTTAATTTTTGCTTTAAAGGGTCATTCAAACAAAACACAAAAAATTAGAAAAAAAAAGGGTCATTCATATGTATTTCAAGGAAATTAAGACNGGAGGCACTGACCCCAAATCAACTTCCAGGGACTTATTCTAGCCTTTTAGCTTGACAGGCTTAGACAGTATTTTAATTTTTGCTTTAAAGGGTCATTCAAACAAAACACAAAAAATTTAAAAAAAAAAAGGGTCATTCATATGTATTTCAAGGAAATTAAGATGAAAAATAATCTTTTGTATTTAACCTGATATTAACCATTTTTCCAATTCCTTCCTGAATTTCTGTGTGATAAAATTTTCCTTTGCCTGAAGAACTTACATTAGAATTTCTTATAGCACATGTCTGCTGGAAATGATTTCCCTTCGTTTTCTTTTAACTGAAGATGACTTCATTTTGCTTTTATTCTTTTTTAAGATTAATTAATTTATTTTAAAAAATTTTTAAATGTTCATTTATTTTTGAGAGAGAGATAGAGCGTGAGTCAGGGAGTGTCAGAGAGAGGAGACACAGAATCCGAAGCAGCCTCCAGGCTCTGAGCTGCCAGACAGAGCCTGACAGAGGGTTCAAACTCATGAGCTGTAAGATCATGAACCTGAGCTGAAGTCAGGCACTTAACCGACTGAGCCACCCAGGCACCCCTCATTCTTTTTTTTTTTTTTTTATGTGTTTAGATACATTTTGAGAGAAAGTGCATGTGTGTGCTTGAGTGGGGGAGGGGCAGAGAGAGGAGAGAGAGAGAATCTCAAGCAGCCTCCATGCAGTCAGTGCAGAGCCTGACTCAGAGCTTGATCACTCGAACCGTGAGATCATGACTTGAGCTGACACCAAGAGTCTGACACTCAACTAACTGAGCCACCCAGGCACCTTTTGCTTTCATTCTTGAGTGATATTTTCACTAGATACAAAATTCTGGGGTTTTTTTTGTTTTTTGTGTTTTGTGTTTTTTTGTACTTTGTAGATGCTGTTACACTATCTTCTGACCTCACTGTTTCTGATGGGGAGTCAGTGATAACTTGAATAATTGTTTCCTCATGTCATTTTTCTTTGCTTTCAAGGTTTTCTCTATATCTTTGGTTTTCAGCATTTGACTATGCTATCTATATGCCTGGCTTTCTTCATATTTATTCTACTTGAGCTTCCTTGGTTCTTTTGAATCTGGAAATTCATGCCTTTCACCAGTTCTCAATCATTATATCTTCAAATTGTGCTTGGCCCCATTTTCTTTCTCTTCTTTTGGGACTCTGTTACATATATGCTTAACGTTCTGATATTGTCCCATAGGCCTCTGAAGGGCTGTTCATTTTTTTCCCAACCACTTTTGTCTCTTTTCTTGACAATTTTGCCCCCAGGAAATGAGTAAATGCGATGGAATGGTTACACTGAAGAAAGAAGTGCTGATTACCTTCTGTTGATCACTGGCCATGTTCTTCTGTCATCTACATTTTGCTGTTTAGTCCATCCAATGGATTTTTGTTTGTTTCAGATATCACACTTTTCTTTTGTTTCAAGTAGTACATTTTACTTTTTCTTTTGTTTCAGGTATTGTAATTTTTTTTTTTTTTTTTAGAATTTCAGCTTGATTCCTGTAATGGTTAATTTTACTTGTAACGGTTAATTTAACTTGACTGGGTCACAGTGTCCCTATATTTGTTCAAACATTATTCTTGATGTTTCTGTGAGAGTCTTTTGTGATGAGATTTACATTTAAATCAATGGGCTGCAGCACCTGGGTGACTCTGTTAAGCATCTGACTTCAGCTCAGGTCGTGATCTCACAGTTCATGAGTCTGACCCCTGCATCAGGGTCTGGCTGACAATTCGGAGCCTGGAGACTCCTTCAGATTCTGTCCCCTCTCTCTGCCCCTCTTGCACTCTCTCTCTCTCTCTCTCAAATATAGATATTTAAAAAATTTTTTTTTAAATCAATGGGCTTTTAATAAGGCAGATTGCTCTTCATAATGTAGGTGGATCATATCTAATCAATTGAAGGCTCGAAGAGATCAAAAGCCTGACCTCCCCTGAGCAAGAGAGAATTCTGCAGGAGATGGGGCTTTCAGACCTCATCTCACTATGGTATCTTCTTAGATCTAAGGCAGACTGACTTTGGACTTAATCCTGTAACGTAAGTTCATCCTTGGGTCTCCAGCCTGCTGGTTCATCCTACAGATTTTGGACTTGCTAACTTCCATAATCTCATTAGCCAATTCCTTATAATAAATCTCTTCTGTATATGTGTATGTGTATGCATATGTGCATGTTTAGGCATATGTATATGTGTATCTGTATGTGTGCATATGTGTATGTGAGTATACGTGTATGCATATGCATGTGTGTATGTGCATGTATATATACGTGTATGTGTGTGTATATGTATATATATACATACACACATCCTCTTGGGTCTGCTTCTCTGGAGGTAATGACAAATACAGTTTCTATCTTTCATTCACTGTGAACAAGTTCTCCTTTAGTCTGTGAGCATAGTTATTGTAGTTGCTAACTTCAATATCTTGGTGATCTCAAGGTGGATTTTTTATCTTGAAAATGGGTTGAATGTCCTTACATTTTTAGTATGTTGGGTAATACTTGGGCTTGTGCATGTGTTGTGAGGACTCTGGATATACCTCTGAGCTGCGTCAGTTTTATTGTTGCATAGCCAGGCAAGTCACTTCAAATTCAAGCTGCAAAGTCTGTTTTTTGGGAGGCAGCTGAAATCTCGCTTCAATTTTTTCTGTCCTTAGCTGGGCTCCTCTCTGTCTGCTCCTGGCGCATTTGGATAAGAAGTCAGCAAGAGATTTGGGCAAAGTCAGACACAGAAATGTGTCTCCCTTTCCCTGGCACTCTCCTTTCCCACATTCCTCTGTCACTGTCCAGTGGCTGTATTTGCCCCGAAGTTGTCTACTGTCTCTTTAGGGAAGCAAAACTGCAGGTTTTCTGTCGGAATTTCAGTAGGGGTCACCACCGTCCTGGTACGCCCAGAACGGAGAGTTTTCCTGGACCACGGGGCTTCCAGGGCTGAAGCTGGGACATCTCTGGAACACCTGAGTTGGTTGGTCACCCTAAGTTGTTGCAGACTGCGGTTGAAGACATGGAAACAAAGAACTCACCCAGTGCCATTTTTTTTCTTCCAGGAGCTATTTTTGGTCACTTTCCAGTGCCTTTAAGTACTGGGGTTTTTTGTTGTTGTTTCTTTGTATTTTGTCTGGAATGCACAGCTTTTAGCTATCATCTGTGGGAGAGCTTTGGTCCACTAGGGGTTTGTTAGTCATTCCCAGAAGCAAATGTCCCTTCAGTCTCTCTTACCTGACATACCGCAAACTCTAGTCCATGTCTTTTCCTCTGCTGGGCCGGACCCCCCATTCTCCATAGGCAGTCTGTCTTCTTCCTCTCCTGAGCTACCTTCCAAGTCCCCAGTCTTATGAACGTGCCTCTCCAGGATGCTCCCTGAAATCCCTACCCCAAGAGGCAGGTTCAGTGTGCATTACTGATCGACCTTGGTCAACATCACGAAGCAATTAATGTCCACAATGCCTGGGCTCTCTTCCATTCATGAGCTCATCTGACCCTTATTGCAACCTCTGCAAACAAGGCATTTTCCTCTCCATATTGTAGATAAGACACCGAAGAGTCACTGAAGGTATTATCCAAGATCACAAAGCTGGCAAGTGGAAAAAAACAGAAAACAAACCTCTTTGCCTAGCTCAGTGCTCTGGACCCTTATCACTCGTGGCTAGTAGGACAGTGTAAATAGATCCTTCTGAATTAGCATCTTGAATCCTATCTCCGTGGATACTACCTTGCTTCTCTGATTGGCACCAGAGTTTCTGGCACTAATTCCTCATTTCACATGTGGGGTCTCTCACGTCTTGGACCAAAGGACTGTGGCTGTTCAGAGCCCTGGTCCAGCTGGGTGGTGGGTCAGTGATCATCCCAGGTGGGGATGGACAGCTAGGAAACAAATACTTTGACAAAAATTCCCAATGCCCATTATGCATGAAATTGTGCTGGGCAAAAGCCTTCTCTAAGATAATAATAGTAATAAGAATAATAACAATAATACCCACAGCCTTATATATATAAAGGAAAGGGGAGGTTTTTCTGGGAAAAAGTTTACCAGCAAGGGTGTAAAAAGATGTTACTGTGAAAGTCTCTCTGGTGAAACGTCATGGTGCTTAATTCTACTGTTACTTTCTTCTCTGTGGCAGTTTGAGTGTCTTCAGAGGGGCCCTGAGATTTTGCCCCAAGGAAAGGAGGAAATTTGGAACATGTACATTGGGAAAAGTACGGCTGCTGAGACAGAACTGCCTGGGAGGCACCAAGCACTAACATTCATCTCCACTTTCCGGTTAAGATCATGCTCACCCGGTCACGTTTTCCCCCAGAATTTTATTATAAGCATTTTCAAACAGAAAAGTGGAAAGGACTTTATACTATTGGCTGGCTCTATCACTAACATTGTACTCTGTTGTTTTGCTGACATATCTCTCCACCTGTACATCCCTCTATTTATTTTGCAACTCGTCTTAATTTTTATGTAATTAAAAGGAAATTACAGACATCAGTACCCTGGAAGTTTTTGAGCTTAAGTTTTATTTCTCCTTGGGTCACAGAGCCTGTAAATTTTTTTTTTAAGAGTAAGAGCTTTAAAAAATTTTTAAAAAATGTTTTAACTATTTTTGAGAGAGAGAGAAAGAGAGAGAGAGAGAGAGAGAGCATAGCAGGGAGGGACAGAGAGAGAGGGAGACAGAGAATCCCCANTTTTAAAAATGTTTTAACTATTTTTGAGAGAGAGAGAAAGAGAGAGAGAGAGAGAGAGAGAGAGAGAGCATAGCAGGGAGGCACAGAGAGAGAGGGAGACAGAGAATCCCCAAAAGTCTCCATGATGTCAGCACTGAGCCTGATGCAGGGCTGAAACTCATGAACCAAACCATGAGATCGTGACCTGAGCAGAGATCAACAGTTGAACATTTAACCACATGAGCCACCCAGGTGCCTTGAACTTGTAAAATCTTTATGTTTGTTTAACCCCTACCTCCCTGTCTCAAAGGGCTTGTTTCATTCATAGAGGGACCCCTCTGGGCTCTTCCCTTTTTGGTCCTCGTCTGTGTCGATGTCCATCACTCCCCGAGCATGTCTTGGGAGCAGAAACTCGTCTGGGGGTGGGGGAAATCTGGCTGTGCGGGAGGACCTCGCCCCTCCCAGGAGGCCACCTGTCTAGAGGAGGAGCCTGGGGGTTAGGCGACAATACCCAGCAATGCCCACTGCCCATGTATAGACAGGAGACTGTGATTTTAAAGTAAGAAACACAGAATCCTTTGGAATTTCCTAAGTGACGAGAGGGATAGAAGTGTCTTTTGGTCTGTTAATGAGGTGACTTTTGGAGCCCATCTAAGGATGGGAGCTGGTGGCCAGGAGAACCAATAATGTGATTGGACGCTTTGAACTTTTAGTCCCACCCCCTCAACCTCGAAGGAGGGAAGGCAGCAGAAGGTTGAGTGAGTCACCAAGGGCCAGTGACTTAATCAGTCAGTCATGCCCATGTGATAAAGCCTCCATTCACCCCCAAAAGGTGAGGGTTCAGAGAGCTTCTAGGTTGGTGAATACGTGGAGATGTGGGGACAGTGGTGTGCTCAGGGAGAAAATGGAATTGAGGTCCTGAGATACAACCTTTTCTAATACAGACGGCTTTTCCTGAATTATATCCTTTTATAAGAAACTCGTCCCCTAGGAAGTAAAATACTTCTCTGAGTTCTGTGAGCTGCTCTAGCAAATTAATTGAACCTAAGGAGGGGGTCGTTGGACCCTCCAATCTGTAGCCAGTTGGTCAGAAGCACAGGTTGAAAGAAGACTTCAATTACTTCCATTTTGACCTCAAACTTCCTTATTGATTAAGTTCCTTTGCAGTTGATCTCTTAACACAGGCAGAAGGCACTGCAGGCGAAGCATCCCCTGATGGGAACCAAATCCGCTTCCTCAAGCAGTAGGGACTGCGCCGAGCCAGCAAGACCCCAAGACAGTGATCAACCTGACCTTCACTGCCCACCTGCGGTACCCACTGACCTTTGCCCCCACCTTTTCCTGGACGTCTTTTCAGCACTTGGGAGACAGTCGTTAGGATATTCGTCTGCTGCCTTCCCCGGGGTTGGCCTCACTGAAATAAATCCCTTTCTTCTTCCACCACCACCTCTCTCTCTGCCTTTGGATTTTGTCAGTGATGAGTGGCCCATCTCGGTCTGCTGGAACGTCCAAGCCAGCTGTTCTTACACCGCTGTGCCCCGGCTACGAGGTGACAACCTGGACCTGCCGGTTCATCTAAAGGTGGACGGGGCAGACTTGTAGGACTGAGCCCTTCTCCTGTGGGATCTGAAGCTGTCTCCAGGCAAATAGCGTTAGAACCGAGTTGAATTCACAGACACCCAGCTGCTGTCCGAGAACTGAGTTGATAATGTGGAAACACCACCCCACTTCCGACACACATTGGAATAACTGGTGGTCAGGATCTTAGCTGGTGTCAGAATCCTCAACACCCCATGCACATCACACACGTGCACATACACACACACACACGCGTGATCACTGCCAGCAGCCCCATCAGCGCCCACAAAAGTCGGGGAGCCATCCATTGGCCACAGTGATGCGATTTCCAGGCTTGCCCCAAAGTGGTTTCTGATATTGGTGGCGGCTTCTCTCCCGTCACTGGTGGTAGGAAAGGACACCAGCAGAAATATCTTATTCATGAAGACATTCTTCTGTGTCTTGTACCAAAAACATTCATCAAAACCAAAATCAGAAAGAAAAATTGAAATGCACCATGAAATAGCTTTCTTCTGGGCTCAGCTGGCTGATTTTTATGTTGTATGAATTCTGGTTAATTTTTCTCATCGTTCTGGAGCCGCTGCTAACAGAAGACAGGCTGAAAGCCCACACATTCCCGTCACACTGTTCCCCTCGTTTGCTCTGACTGTATTGTTCTTTCCAATTCTTCTCCATAGGCTTCTGGGCCCACTCCTCAGGGGCCACAGTTCCATCATTTTTACCTATTTTATTTCTGAAATGTTCACTACTACAGTGTCTCACATTTCTTAAAATCTCCAAAGCATTCATAACCAAGAGGCTTTCTTTCCCTTTCTCTCCTGCTCAGCCTTCCCAAGGAGCCAGAAGCATCTTCTGCACATCCTGCTTAGAGTTGAGGGTAGACCCGATTGCTTCGTTTTCTTCCTAATGAACCAATCCATTTACCCAGACGATCTTACACTTCAGTTCTCACAAATCTAAGCATGGCTGGCACCTGTGAAGTAGAGGAATTCTTTGTCAGAGTCTTTTTCTTCGGAAACATTCACCAGGGGATAGTAAGTTCTTAAAGGAAATGCAAACAACAATTTAGTAAGGAAGAAAAACCCCATTTCTCATAGATTTTACCCACTTTTATTTCCTTCTCATTCATGTCCTGCCTGTTTAGAGGGTTTCTTCAATCTCCCTTTGAATATGGGAAAATGCCAATTAACAGAAAGGGTAAATATCCCCTAAATCTTCAATAATATCTAACAAACATGTGATTTTATTCTATTCCTGACAATTTTGATGGTTTTATGGATTAATGGATCTTCCCATTGAATTATTGAGCATAAGCCTTAAATAAAAACATCTAAGAAGCCTTTCTCTGGTTCTTTCCCAGCCACAGGACAGGCCAACCTCGAAGCTCATTTCCTTATCAGTACACTCACACCCTGCGATTTATTCCCAATGCACGCTCACCAGAACTGCACTCTGCCGGAAGGGCTCGGTGCTCTCCAGCCCACATACTGTCAAGGCCACCCCGTGGGGTAAGGGGGCCCTTCTCTAGTCTCGAACAAAATGCTATCGGTCTCTCAATTGACTTACTTCAGGTCTTCTTCAGTTTCCTGATTCTGCTGACAGACGACTACGTTGGCGAATGCTTTGTTCGACACACTAACAAAAAAACCCATTTTCTTTGTGTGTGTGCTTTTTTAAAGTTTATTAATTTACTTAGAAAGAGAGAGAGAGAACGGGAGAGAGGCAGAGAGAGAGAGGATCCCAAGGCTTCACACTGTCAGTGAGGAGACTGACTAGGGGCTCGAACTCATGAACCTGAGCCACCCAGGCATGCCTCTTTTTTTTTTTTAAGCTTTTAATTAGTTTGTTATTTTTTCTTTTTCTTAAGTTTATTTATTTTGAAAGAGTGCTGGAGTGGGGGAAGGGCATAGGGAGGGAGAGAGGGAGGGTCCCAAACAGGGTTCGGCACTGTCAGTGCAGAGTCCGATGCAGGGCTCGATCTCACCAACAGTGAGATCTTGACCTGAGCTGAAATCAAGAGTCAGATGCTTAACTGACTAAGCCACCCAGGCGCCCCATGGTAAATATTTTCTAACTCCACAATTATCTTCCATAATATCTAAAAGCATAGAACTTTATTCTACTCCCAACAGCTTTAGATGGTTTTGTGGGTTAACCACAAAGACCTTCTTACTGAACTACTGAGTCATTGAACTTGAGAAGGCAGAAACAGCTCCTGTGCAGAGGTGGAAGATGAAGTGGAAGTTTGGCATCTTCCACTTCCACTTTCCCCCTGGC
The DNA here is from genome assembly GCF_008692635.1 of Crocuta crocuta. Taxonomy (NCBI): domain Eukaryota; kingdom Metazoa; phylum Chordata; class Mammalia; order Carnivora; family Hyaenidae; genus Crocuta; species Crocuta crocuta. The sequence continues at coordinate 3,706,598 of NW_027527449.1, read as the reverse complement.
ATAACCGGGGGAAAATTCTGTTTTCAGTCATATTTCCCCCCTGGTTATATTCTAGGCTGGTGAATAGGGGCTGCAGCAGACTGGGGATTGAAGTGACCCGGACTTCTATAGTAGGATTAACATTTGAAATAAAAGTATACCTAGTGATCTCTAATATCTGGGTTTGGTCCTGAAAGGTGGTGTATGAATTCAATTTGGGTCGTTGTGTAATTTTCTCATTTACTTACACCATAGATTTTCGGTTGCTTTACCTGGGCATCTAATTATCCTTAAAAAGTAATTCTTGCCAACATTTCTTTCTGTTTTTCTGCTCATAGGCTTCTGATAAGTAGCTATTATTCTTTTAATGAATGCTTACAAATGTCTCGGAAACTGCACCTGTAAGAAGACGATGCTTTTCTAAAGCCTTACGTTATTTCTTTTAGACAACATTTCTCATGCTGGAGTTTTTCTAGACAGAGCACACCTATGCTGAACCGTCTTGGTAGGCCCGCCTCCACTAGGGCACTGGGAAGGTTCTGGTTATCCGTTCCACTGTAACCAACCGCCGCAAAACATAGCGGCTTGAGACGACCATGTATTTCTAGGTCTCGTGGTTCAGTGGCGTAGCTGGGTTCAGCTATGCGACTTGACCTTGGATCGCTCATGCAGCTGCAATCGGGTATCGGCGCAGCTGGGACTTCCCGAGCCTCCGAGAAGGCTTCTTTAGCCGCACGTGGCATGCCGAGGCTAGGGTGGCTGTGAGAGCCGGAGGCTGGCGGGGCCTCCTCACTGCAGAGCCTCCTCAGAGTGGGAGAACTTCTTCCTGGCGGCGGCTTCCCCAAGAGATGCCATGTGACAGGAGCCCGGTAGACGCCGCAAGTCTTCTTCCGAGGTAGCCTTGGAACTATGTAGCCTATGGAACTGAGGGGGGCCAAGCCGGATTCAAGGGGACAGGGCTACGCAAAGGCACGGACACAAGGAGGTGTGGCTCATGGGAGACCCACATTTGGAGTTCGGCTACGAGCCCCTGACTACATGCCTATTGCTACGTGTTCAGTGTGTCATCGTGTTTGTAAAGTGGGTTAACTGGGGCTAATGCTACTTCTTCCAGTGGCCTTTCTGGGAACATCTAATGTAATAATGATAATAATAATACTGGTGTTAATAATGTCTACCACTCATGGAGCGATTACACAGAGAACTGTGCAAAAGCACCCAAAAAATTCCTGCTCTCCCGGAGCTTGAATTCTAGGCGGGGACAAATGCAATACAATAAAGTAGAATATACATAATATGTGATAGTGATAAATGCTACGGAGAAAAAAATAAGCAGGGGCTGAGGAAATGATAAGTTGAGGAAATGTGGCCTGAAGCAGTTTTAAACAGGCTGGTTAGAGAAGGCTGCCCTGACAAGGGAACGACCGAGCAGAGATCCGAAGAATATGAGGGAGTGAGTCTTATAGTAAGGGGCCCACGTGGCTGGGACTCAGTCGTGGTGATGGGACAGGTGTTGGGAGACAGGGCCCCTGTGGTGGGAGGCTTGGGGGCTGTGATAGTCCCCTAAGGCCTTTCACTTGGTTTTTACTCTGAATGTCAATGGGAACCCATTGGAACCCCAAAGGGGAGCCATTTGAGCAGAGGAGTGGCTCTCTCAGCAGAAAGGGAGCCACCAGGCAGGGGCGTATGCGGTTTGGCCCTGGGTGGTGGCTGCAGAAGCCATAGATACTGAGATGTCATATTATGGCTATATTTTGAAGGCAGGAAGCAACAGGATTTGGTTACAGATTGGATTTGGAGACAGGTTCCAGAGAACACTGCTCTGAGAAGTTTTGGCATAAGTGAGATGGAGTGGGGAACTGATGTGAGGTTCCAAGGGGCATGTGGCTTTCTAATTTTTTTTTTAAAGATGTGAATAATATCTGGGGCTGGCTCAGTCTGTGGAGCGTGCGACTCTTGATCTCAGGGCTGTGAGTTCGGGCTCCATGCTGGGTGTACAGATTACTTAAAAACAGTATTTAAAAACTGTGAATAATGTTTGTGTGCTGGTGGGAATGGCCCAACGGAGAGGGAAGAGCTGGTGATGCAGGAGAGAGAGGGGCTAATCGCTGGCGGGATGGCCTTGAGTGGGAAATGTGGATTTAGGGTACGAATGAGGGGTCCTTGAGGGGGGTGCCTGGACAGCTCAGGCAGAATAACAGTGGAAGGGCCAAGTTCATGGCAGGTGGGGGGATGTGGGGTGGCACTTATGGGACTCCTCTTCCGATTGTCTCCACCAGAGCCGCAGAAGGGGTTTGGGGAGGTCTGGAAGGGGGACTATTTGCAAAACAGCCCCCCAAACGCAGGAGGAGTGAACCCAGGGGCAGGACGCAGGGCCTGTGAGAGACCCTTGGGCTTTGAACAGCGGGACCAGCAGCATGGCTGTGTCTCCAGTCTTGGCAGCTTCGTGGTCGTGGGAGCACTAAGAGAGGACGGGACAGGTGGCTGAGGATGTTGGCAGTGAGTTCAAGGGAAGGAAGGGAAGGGACGGGGGGTGGCACTCTGCAAGGCAGAGCCTCCGCCGGGGACCTGGGCTCTCAGCCAGATGAGGAAAGGGGGGGAACTTGAATGAGGAGGAGCCATGGAGGTGATGAGCCATGAGGGATGCTGTGGAGCCTGAAATACGGCCTCAGGGCTACCGAGGGGGTTCCCTACCCAGGTTCATGGGTATCTACACAAGGTGTATACCCAGGTTCCCGCAAGCTTTTCTAAGTGGTCTAAGAATACCTTCTGGGCCTAACAGGAAAACCAAATCACATATGTCAATAACAGACCCTCAAAACCAACGAATAGAACTACAAACCTTTTAGGGTTTCCGTCTATAGGGTCACCACTAACTGCTCAGCCCGTAGAGTCAGCAAGGAAGGCCTTTGAGAAATGGCTGGCTGCGACCCAGGCCCCGGGGCCACCGCGTGTGGGAGCCACACCCCTACCCAGGACCCACTCCCCTATATCGGACCCCCCTCCCCCACCCCAGACCTTGGGGCCACTGCCTGTGGGAGTGAAATCCCTACCCAGGATGCCCCCCAATTCCCTGCCAGACCTCTTCTCCCTGGGCCCCCAACCCCCTCTCCTGCTCGAAGTAAAGGCGGGACCTAGGACTGGCTGCAGGCAAGGGCTCCTGGGGCGAAGCCAAGCGCCCCGCCAAGACCTGGGCCTGGGTGTTGAGAGAAGCCGAGATGAGGCAGGGAGGGCTGCTCCACCCAACACTCACCGGGATTGCGGATTTCGGATTCGGATGCGGATGCGGATTCAGCTTTGGAGCCTGGGCCTCCCACAGTCTCGGCGTGTGGAGCACTTTCCCTGCCAACGCCTGGCACTCTCCCCAACCCCCATTCAGGCGTCAGCTTTCAGCCTAAACACTTGCTCAAACCTGCCATCAGTTTGGGGGCCGCTGCATGGGGCAGTCTTCCCCTGGAGCACTGCTGCCACACTGCTCCTGGTGTCTGCTCACCGCTCACTTGCTGCAAACAGCAGGGCCCAGAAAGGCGAGCCTTTATCTCTGTTGTTTGCAGCTGAACCCCCAGCCCTAAAATACTGTCTAGATCACGGAGGGACCCCATACGAATGGACGTGTGAATGATGAGTCTTCCCCACAACTACCCCGCACCACCCATAGGGAATTGCGTCTCTGTGAGGCCCACTTGCTCAAGGTTGCAAGGCTCGGAAGTCTCAGACTTGAACCAGGGCCTCTGGTTTCTCACCTTCTCTGCTCTCTGGTACCCTGGGTGAGGATTCCAACTCCAAACGCTCAGACATCAGGGAGCAAACTGGTGAGGGTGGGGGTGGGGAGTGGGGGGGCTCAGTCTCCGTTTTGCCCCACTGTGAACCAAGTTTCAGTTCCAAGCTGCGCCTGTCTTGCTGGCCTCCGCCTCTGACCTTCAGGGACCGAGAGCAAAGAATCTGGGTATTTACTCTGGACTTGATCTGAGGCAAAGCGACAGTGAAGATTGCTTTGACACAATTTCAGGAGCTGGCTCTCTGGCTGGCTGCTGTCCGCTTGCTGGTTGCGGAAGGTCATTACCACGGTCCGTGTCCCAAATAACGAGGACTGTCAAGCTTCAATAACTTGCACAGGACTGGATCTGCTTCGGAATCCCCGCAATGTGTTTCCGACCCTGCCGGCTCACACGGGGGCTGGGGACCGGGGCGCCCTGCCGGCCTGACTCCCAGGGCTGCCTCAGTGGGCCTGAACTGCAGGGCGGGCGCGTGCTGCCTGTCCGCACAGCCGTTGTAAACCATCTGTGCCGGGGTCAGGTTTATCTTTGCATGGATTGCTTCAGGCTTGGGCATACTGTGTGGTTTCTGCACAGACAAAGACCGGGATCCTAACTGTCAGAGCCAGGGCACAAATAACCCAATGATCCGTGAGAAATTCACATACAAACACACAGGAAAGTACAATAATACAGGAACTGTATTGACATTAATTTTAAAAAACCGGAGACAATGCCCTTCCGACGTGGCTCAGGGCTCCAGGTAGCAGGTCTGCTTAGAACGGCCTCCTTGTTTCCTCGCTGGGCCCGATCGCCAAGGAGGCCTCGCCTCGTGAGAACAGCTGTGGCATAATTAAGTCAAAGGATGGTGGCCTTCTCCCGTGGAAGTGTGAACATTCAGGAAGAGCTAAGGTAAAAACAAGAGCTGAAAGTTCACTCTGCACTGTCAGAGGACGATGCCCTTGGGCAGCAGCCCTGGAGTCAAGGTCAGGCTTTCCTTTTCTGTATAGTTTCTTGAAGGGAGAGGTCCAGCCACTTTTTTTTTTTTCCTTGAGAGACAGAGAGGACACAAGTGAGCGAGGGGCAGAGAGAGAGAGAGTAGTGGAGTTCACATGGGGCTCAAGCTCACCTGATGTGGGACTTGAACTCAACAACTGTGAGATTATGACCGGAGCTGAAGTCAGATGCTTAATGACAGAGCCATCTAGGTGCCTGAGGTCTGGCCACTTCTCAGCTTATCACTGAGCGAGGGGTTAGAGGGAAGGAGACGGGATCTCAAAAAAGGAGGAGGAAAAAGAAAAGAAGAAAAAGTGGAAGGATATCCTTTTATGGAGAAAGATGAACCCCTCCCCCTGTAGTCACGTGGCTTTGATTTCTCTGCTAAATCCAGTGGGTGAACCTCTCCATCCCTCCCCCACCCCAAAGAAAAGCCCAGCCCGAGCACACACACGTGTTTCCTTTCGTGGTGTCTCTTAGTACGAAGAAGACAAGCTGGCATTTTTGAAAGGTCTCTGACAAAGGAAAGCATAAAGGAAATAGCTACAGAAAATATCAGTAGTATAGAAAATCAGATTTCCAGGAGGGCCTGGGGGCTCAGTCAGTCGAGCATCCGACTCTTAGTTTCGGCTCAGGTCGTGATCACGAGGTTTTGTGAGTTCGAGCCCCGTGTTGGGCCCTTCCCTGACAGTGCAGAGCCTGCTTGGGATTCTCTGCCTCCCTCTCTGTCTCTGCCTCTCCCCCACTCATGCTACCTCTCTAAAAATAAATAAATAAACTTTAAAAATTTTTTTAAAAATCAGATTTCCCAGAGATGGATTTCTTTCTTTCTTTTCTTTTTTTTTTTTTAATATTTTTATTTATTTTTAGGAGAGAGAGGGAGAGAGAGACAGTGTGAGCAGGGGAGGGGCAGAGAGAGGGAGTCACAGACTCTGAAACGNAGATCATGACCTAAGCGAAAGTCGGACGCTTAACCGACTCAGCCACCCAGGCGCCCCCAGAGATGGATTTCTGATCCTACCGTGATGATATTCTCACTCCGCAGGATGGTGCAACTTGACAGGCGCGAGGGCTGTGCCTCTTGTGATGGCCGCCATCTTGGTGTTCATCACCCAGGAGCTGGTCTTGATACTTGACACTGAGGAAAGCCCTGCTCCCCACGTGCTCTGTCACTCAAGGCTGGTTTCCATGTAAGGAATTCACCCTGAAATAGATACAGTGAACTATTCACCTTTTGGTAGGACTTGCCCACCCCGCCTCTTAGAAGATGACTTTCCAAGTCTGCAGATCAACTAATGTAAGAATAACTGAAATATATCATCACTTCCATCTTCCTGTAATGACACACATGAGTTTCTCCTCTGAGGAATGGAGGCCTTGCACAAATGAGGAGCTTAATAACTATTAGTTGAGTGAATAAATGAATGACGTTTTATTTCTCAGATTGATTTACAGAACAGAAATGACTGACGTGCCTGGAGCCCAGCAAATGGTTAAATAAGCCTCTTGTGGGGTTTATCAGCGTCCGCAGGCTCTTCTAGACTGAATGGTTACTTAAATCCTTTCCCTGGTTCATTCCCTCCTTCCATCCACCCAAAGCCTTCTGCATGGATGTGTTTTGTGCAGCAAGAGTAGGGAACAAGGACATATCGGTGAGAGGCCCTCCTCTGAGCTCTCCAAAGCAGGGATGGGCATTATTCAGGGAAAGTAGGGCTGAGGGCAGTACAAGGGATCAATTGCACTTGTGAACAGTTTGCTGGAGTTATGAGATGTAAGCATACCTTTGGGAAATGAAGCAATTAGTGTTTTGAAACCGTACACACACGAAGGTAGCATTGCTAAGTGTCTTCTTACAAATGGGTCAGACAATAGAGAAGTAACCTGGAAACCTGGCAGTTCAGAATGAATTCCTGTGAACACAACAACAAGAAGTGATTTGGGGTTGGCAAAGATTGAAAGGGATGTGGGTTCACAAGGTTGCCAATGCAAGTAAGGACACAGGGGCTTGCAAACTTTTATTAATTTTTTTTGGGGGGGGGTACAAGTGAGTGAGGGGCAGAGAGAGAGCGAGAGAGAATGAGAGAGGGAGAGAGAGAGAAACGGGGCTCAGCAGAAGTGGGGCTCATGCTTAGCCAGAGTGGGGCTCAAGCTCACACATCATGAGATCATGACCTGAGCCGAAATCAGATGCTTGATCAACTGAGCCACAGGTGTCTGCTTGCAAACTTTTTAAAAGTGGATGCCCTTGGAACCAAAAGATTCCATACTTTCCTCATGAAGACAGTCATCACACTTTATTTGCATTTCTTATTTAATACCTAAATTCTCTACCGGACTCACAGCCCTGAAGGAGGGACTGTGTGTATCTTGATTATTGAGCTATGCCAAGTGCCAAGAGAGAGTTCTAGGAGGCACTCAATACATGTACCAAGGAATTAGTGAATACCTCCCGTTTCTAAGAGGTAGCCCCAAAATGTTGATAAATGGCCATTTACCTCTTCATGGCTTCTAATATGTCTAACTAAATTAAAGCATCTATTCAGGGACCCCTGGATGGCTCAGTCCGTTAAGCTTCTGACTTCAGCTCCAGTCATCATCTCACGGTTCCTGAGTTTAAGCCCTGTGTCCGGCCCTGTGCTGACACATGGGAGCCTGGAGCCTGCTTCAGATTCTGTCTCTCCCTCTCTCTCTGCCCCTCCCCTGCTCACACTGTCTCTGTCTCTCTCAAAATTAAACAAACATTAAAAAATTTTAAAAAGGCATCTATTCAATAGAATACCATGCAACCATTTAAAATGATGTTCCAATAAGTAAATAAGAATATTAAAACAATAGAGACAGAGAGGGAAAACAACGTTCCATACTTATGGACACAGGGAAGTGTTCACAATCCAAAGCCATGGAAACACAAAGCCAGTGACACAACTATACACCATCTATTGTGGTGTTTTTGTAAAGTAGAAAAGCTGTGGGGTAGAAACCCAGGTATTTTTATTTTCCTCTTTGGGCTTCTGTATTGGCTGGCTTAAAAAAGTTTTTTTTTTTTTTTTTAACAAATTCCTTTTTGTAGTGTGAAAAGCCAATGAAACCACTTCCATTTTGAAAACAATGTAATTGTTGGTTCCCATTTGGCCTTTCTCCACACACATGGGGCAATTATGTGTTGGTCCCGGAAAGGAGGAAAAATAGCTTCAATTAGAGAACACCAGAAACTCGCACCTCATTAATTGAAGGAATTAAAAAGAAGGAATTGTGTCTGCTAGAGGCTCTCTCCTTTGTAGCAAACAAAAGGACTCTGAAAAGCAATTTAAAAAAAGCCAAAGAAATAAAAATGCATCACAGGCCGCAAGTTGAGTTGCCCGAGGAAGATTCAGAACGGCAAATCGGGACATGATGAATCGCAAGGGTTTTTTCCCTTTCGATCCAACACATAATAATGCATAATTGCAGCCCAGTGTCACCTGCCTGGAGGCCCCAAGTCCCCCAGTCCCTCTGCAGTCTCTTCATTTTTTTTTAAATATCCAAACCCTCACTCAAGAAGCTGTGCCACGCTCTGGCTAGAGGATGTTGTTGACCTCAGCAGAATGAACAAGGGCTCCCCCGGATTTGGGGGTAGGGGTATAAGTTTATGTTCTCACTGTCATCTCTTGCTACAAATCCCCGCTTTTGCTGAATCTGGGTGACCTCTCTTCTCACTCCCCAAGGCACTGTTTTGTCCTCCCCGACACGGCTCCCTCCCGTTCCCCAAAGCACCAGAATCCGATGACTGTGTGGGGCCCGAGGAGCCCCCCACAGCCCCGCTCAGAGTAGATACTGACTTGCAATTAATGGCCCAACATCACACAGCCCTTCATCCCTTTGCGTTCCTGCCATGGGGTCCTTCTCCCCGGTTGTCCCTCATCTCACCGTGTCCGTGCCTGCTGTCTTATGTCCTCAGCCTGCCTCTTTTCTTCTAGATGCTTCTCTTCCATATCTGCTCTTCTCTCCATCTTCCAAGCCCACGAAGTCTGTTTCCTGTAGAAGTGCTGGAGGACCCTGCCTACATTCTCCGTACTTTAATTTTTTTTAAATATTTATTTATTTTGGGGAGAGCACAAGCAGGAGAGGGACAGAGGGACAGAGGGACAGAGGGACAGAGGATCTGAAGTGGGCTCTGTGCTGACAAGCTGGCAGCAGCCTGATGTGGGGCTCGAACTCACGAACCGTGAGATCTTGACTGAGCGGAAGTCGGAAGCTCAACCCACCGAGCCACCCGAGTGCCCCACATCCCTCATGCTTTGTTAAGGAGAAAGATTTAATTTCCTTACTTTTTGCCCTCCCCTGCCAGTCTCGACCCAAATAAACTCCACTGGGGGCTATATGTCTTCTGACCAAAAAGCCCCCACATATTTTCTTAAGCATGCGTGCTGCCTACATCGAGTAGTGCCTTTTCCCCCTAGCATGTGAAAGATCTACGTTAATTAAAATTTTTAACTGGTAATTTCCTCTTCTCATTGAAATATAGATAGCTATCAGGTGTCAGAGGTGCTTAGCTACGTGGGTATTTGCTACATTTCTGTATACACAGGCTTGTCCCTGNGAGTAAAACCGGAGCTTTCTTTAAGAATCTGTTCCCATTTCTGTTGTACAAGCTTCAGAGGTGGGGAAGCAAAACAGGAACATATGGAAAAGGTATTTTGCGGTTTGGTACAGACATTTCGTAAGAGATCTCAGAGCAGCTGTGTCTCAGAGAGTCTTTGCCAAGTAGTCTAGAATCAAGGAAAACAAGAGTTTCCATTTGGATGGAGGTCTTGGTGGCTGTCCATGGCCCTCAGAGAGGTTTCAATCTCTTGTTCCTTGCAGATGGCTCCTGGGATGTCCCCCTCCCCCATCAGCTGGGGTTTCTCTCTCTGAACTCTAGGGAGAGGGCACCCCAGGTCCCGGAGAAAGATAGTGTTCTTTGAAGTAGCGCCGGGATGGACAGTTATAATTCCTCCTCTGTGTATTGCAAGCTGTGAATAATTTAGAGTTGCACTGCAACCCTTACTGGCCATTGACCGTTCAGCAAATCTCTGCCTTTCCCCGTCTCTCTGCCTTGGATGGCCCCGAAAACATTTACTAGAGCATCCGGCATTGAGTTTGTGCCTAAGCATTCAAGAAACACAACCGGAATTGCCCGAGAACACGCGTGTGCATTGACTGCAAGCAGCATAAATAGTGTTTCGGAGTCACGTCTGGGAGGCATGATGACCTTCTTGTGGGTGTCCGCGTCCCGGAGGGACATTTATAGCAACAGCGAAAAGGCCAGATAATAGCCTCATTTAGAACAGCCATTTAGGACCATAAATACATTTCCTCGAATAAATCTGCTGATTACGCACGCGTTGCCTTGACAGCACAGCCAAGTGGTTTGCCCAAAATGCTGCGAAAGGCCCCACCGCACGTTCATCCACATCAGGGACCTCAGAGGCAGAAATACGATCGCCTGGCCCCTCTCGGAAATGATTGCACAAAATGAGGAGAGAAATGGGGGGCAAATCTCGCAGGAGCCAGCATTTGTTATCTAGCCGGTTGCCTATAGGAAATCATAATCACTGCTTCAGGAAAAATCGGCCACAATTCAAGAGCCAGAAAAGCATTTCTACAAATATCTTTGAGATGACAAAAGGAAAAGAAAAACACAAGTTGTCTTTCAGAAACACGATAAAGATGAAGTAGACAGTGAAATGCTGGCTTGTTAACCCTTCAGACGGTCAACATGTTTAAAATTTGTTAGAACTTCTCCTTGGGTTTTAGGATGCAGTTTAAATTCCTTGAGATAACGGAAAAGACTCTGCATGTGTTAGCTGCGTCCTCTCTGCCACCAGGGGTCTTTCGTGATCTGCCTCTAACCATACAGAGCCATCAACAAAGGTCTCTTGCTCTCTGGACTGTTCTCCCCTCTCCTAGCCACACCTGCTTCCCTTAGTAAAATCTTATTTGTCATTAGGAACTCAGGGTACAGGTCATCCCCCCTGGGAAGTCCTCCCTGAGTCTCTTCCTCCAGCCCTGACTGATTTGGTCCCCCCGGCTCTGACAGCAGCCCTGGTCATCTCGTGTGGTTTTCTTGTCTTTCTTCCAGGAAGCTGAGAGAATGGGCTGTATTCCTAGTTCTGGAATACAGTCGGTGCGGGGTGAACATTTCTTAACTAGTAAGAGACAACATGTACCATGTACCAGGCACTAATCTTAAGTCCTTTACATGCCCTATCTCTCTGAGTCCCCCCACTCCCCACCCAACCTTTGCCACAAAGCCTTATGGGGTGGAGACTCATAATAACTTCATTTTATAGGGAGAAAACTAAAGCACAAAAAGTGTCAGTCATACCATTAGTAAGTGTTGGAATCAGGATTTGAATTCAGGCAGTTACACTCCTGAGCTCCTATTTTTATTTTTTTTTTACTTTTATTTTTTGTCAATGTTTATTTATTTTTAAGAGAGAGAGAGAGACAGAGCATGAGTGAGGGAGGGGCAGAGAAAGATGGGGAGACACAGAATCCGAAACAGGCTCCAGGCTCTGAGCTGTCAGCACAGAGCCCGATGCGGGGCTTGAACTCAGGTACAGCGAGATCATGACCTGAGCCGAAGTCGGATGCTCAACTGACTGTGCCGCTTAGGCGCCCCATGAGCTCCTATTTTTTTTATTTTTTAAAAACATTTATTTTATTTTTTGAGAGAGAGGGAGAAAGAGACACAGAGTACAAGCCGAAGAGGGGGAGAGAGAGAGGGAGATACAGAATCTGAAGCAGGCTCCAGGCTCTGAGCTGTCAGCACACAGCCGGACGCACGGCTCATACCCTCAGGAGCTCATGACCTGAGCTGAGGTCAGACATTCAACCAACTGAGCCACCCAGGCGCCCCTTGATGTTATTTCCTGAGGGTGGATGAGGTCAGGAGAAGCTAGGGTTCTACTCTAACACACACCAGAGCCTGGCCCCTTGCTCTCAGGAGCCAGATGCCTATAATATGGCGTCTGTGGGGAGGTGGTGAAGGGGTGGGATGGGGATGGGAGAAGCCACTGTTTTTCTTTGACATCTTCTTGCTCCCCTGACTTCTTGCCAGTTTGTTCCTTTTGGGGTAAATAATTGTAAACTGCAGGGGTGAAGCTATAAACAATAAGCCCCACTTGCCCTTATTACTGTGACTCAACCATTAATGTTTTAGAAAAAAATGCCTTCTCTCTCCAGCCTAGACATTCTTCAGACAGAAACTTCCATAGATTTCTACCACATGTGCTGGTGCCTCAGGCACAAAGTATCAGTGGCTCTTTCACTGCCCCCCCTTCTGGACTCTGACGGTCCATCACTCAGGTCCAGGTAGGGGTGAAGTGAGAGGTACCAACCGAAGGGTGCCTGAGGTCCCAGCTGGGCTCCAACAGGGCTCTCCTTGGGTGTCCCCAGAGACAGTGGCTGCTGGGCACCTCTGGAGATGGGCAGAGGGGCAGAGCTACAGACTGTGTCCTTTGGATGGTTTTAGTGCCTCAGCCCCAGAACAGAGCTTGGGGATTAGTAGGATGTAGGACGTTTGTTTCCCGTGGAAGGGAAGAGGGAAGAGAGGAGGGTGGGAAGGAAGGGAGGAGAGAAGGAAAGAAAGATGGAGGGAGGGACGGAGGGAGAAAAGGAAGGAAAGTCGGTCCAGAAGGATACACAGACCTGGGTACTGAAGAGGGGAAGGTTAGACACGAGACACGAAGAGCCACGGGTCATGAGAACCTAAGGTAGACCACAGCTGAGGGTGGGGGTGGCCTTTAGGGTGGTGGGTTTTATTTTCCACATGTTTCCCCCAGGCTGGATTTCTTCTAGGTCTCAGGGCCATGTTCATCCTCCTGGGTACAGGACTTGGACTTTGTGATGAACAAATTGCTGCACTGGGATTTTCAACAACCCCCAGGTCCCACGGTGCCTCTTCTCTGAACTCACCCAGCCTCTCATGGTTCAGATCTGCTCATGAGGCTGCTTGAAACACGAAGTGAGCTTACCGCAGGTATATTTTGATTTTAGGCAGAATTTGTCTTTACGCAGAGAATGGCTTAGAGATTTCAGAACGGGCTATGGACTTAGTTCACTGTGGTTGGGTTCCCACAATCTCCCCACAAAGGGCTCCTAATGAGATGATCTCCAAGCGTTACCCAGTTGCTTATTTATTATTTTTCCCGGGTATGCCCGGATAGATGGCAATGACGAACCTGAACTCTAATTATTTTATCACAAGGAGGTCAGCTCAATGTGAGATCTCATGGCTGAGACCCAGAAAATATCATAACTCACTCAAGATAAGGTCAGTGTCATGGAGTAAATCACAAACTCTATGGTTAGAACAACCCTCCATATACGCTAACGTCCATTGGCAGACATGTTCTTAATCAGTTCTTCCAAACAATGCGTCCTCTATTTGAAGGGTTTGCTGCTTTAATCTCAGACAATAACGGTCATTCACTTTCTCAAGCCGGCAGCTGCCTTCCCCTCTCTACTAAAATTCCTTAATTGGAATCACCCTCCCATTGACCTAATCCATTCATTACAAACTATTCCAGACAAGCTCCTGATAACCCCGTAGTCGAGGTGGCTCTGTTTTTCTCTTATTTAAGATGCTTTTCCACTCGAGGAAGCTCTAGTCACTGTTCTGAAAGCTCATTTCTTTTGTCCTCACGTTCATAATGCACAGCTTTGCATTTAGCAGCAGACCTGGGACCACTCGATCTTGGGTTTTCATTAGTTATCCAACAAGGCTGATTAGAGCTGTGCTAGGAAATGAGTATTCTCCTACGCTCTCGATGGGAGTGTAAGTTGCTGCAACATTTCTGGAGAGCAGTTTTGTGCCATGTGTCAAAGCTTTAGAATTAAATCATTAATGAAGAATTAATATTAAATGCTAATTAACTATAACTAACATTAGATAGTAATATTAAATAAATTGTTAATAATTTAAAAGCATTTGTTCAAATAAATGTCTGGAAATTTATCTGAAATAATCACGCCTGTGTCAAATGATTTGACTACGAAGATGCTCACTGAGACTTTTTTTTTTATAAAAGCAGAAAACTAGACCTGCCGAAATGCATAATAATAAAGGATTAAATTAATTCATGAATTATGAATACGTTTTTAGGACAGCACCACGCGATGAGCTTGACGAGAGCCGCAGGGACAAGGCAAGGATCCAGGGTGGGCCAGCTGCTACCCACCTTGACCATCCCCCAGAGAGGCGCGGAGGCCAGGGAGGGAGAGATGACCAGAACGTGTCAGCAGAGACCTCTGCGGAGTGCCCTGCGGAGAGCAAGGACCGCTGGTCAAGAACAAGGCCAGCCCAAGGGACCTTGTGCAGACTCTCCTTTCTCTCTGATCTCCAGCTCATCTCCTGTTGACTGAGTTAAAGACCACGGCAAAGGTAAGGGGTCCTGTGAATGGCACTCATACAGGGCAGATGCAGACGGGGAGGGGTGGGCAAGAGCGGAGGGGGCCGGCGTATTCATTTCCTGGGGCCGCCATGTTGAAGTACCACAGACGTGGTGGCTTGAAACATAGACACTTAATCTCTCACGGTTCTGGAAGCCAAAAGTCTAAAATCAAGGTGTCCACAGGGTTGGCTCCTTCTGGAGGCTCAGAGGGAGAATCTGCTCCACACCTCTCTCCTGGCGTCTGGTGGCCATTAGGCATCCTTGATGCTCCTTGGCTTGTAGACACGTTCCTTTATGCACCTGCCTTCACGTGACCTCTCCTCTGTGTTTCTCCTTTGCTTCTCTCCTCTTCTGAGGACATTTGTCACTGGATGTAGGGCCCACCCAGCTCATCTGGGACAAACCCCTATTGAAACTGTTAATGTAATCATACATGCAAAGACTCTTTGTCCAAACAAACTCACATCCACAGGTTCTGAGCAGGTCTATCTTTTGGGAAGGGGATCATTTAACCTCCCACAGGCAGCCACATGGTATCCGGAATAACCATGGGGAGATTCGCATGCAGACACATGGGGAGAGGGCCAGTGGAGCAGGAAAAATAGATGTCATCTTATGCCCTGCCTTTTTTTCCTTTTTTGTAAGAAAACCATGCATGTGTGTATCTAAGCATAAAAAAGTAATTGTGAGAAATACCTAGGAGCGTTCAGAATGGCTCTTGCTCTGTGGTAAGATTATAGATTATTTTTATTTTCATTATTCATTCATTCACCATTCATTCATTCATAGTTTCTCCATTAGGAGAAGATGATGCTATATTATTTTGTACTATGAAAAAGGAAATAACAAGCAGAAAGGGAGAGAGACAAAGAAATAAACACTGAGTGAGAGCCAGCGTTATGACCTGCGTGAAAGAATGACAGGAGTTTGCCCAAATATAAATACAAGAAAGCCTCCACGTGTGGTCATGTGTGACCCGCGCTTCTCTGCTAATAACACCAATGGAAAAGGGCGGGGTGCTTGGGTGTCCTGTCATTAAGCGTCTTACTGTGACTCAGGTCATGACCTCACAGTTCGTAAGTTCAAGCCCCACATTGGCTTGTGAGTTTGAGCTCCACATAGCGCTGTCTGCTGTCAGCACAGAGCCTGGTTCGGACTCTCTGTCCCCCTCTCTCTCACTTGCACTCTCTCTCTGTCTTTCTCAAAATAAATAAGCTTTAAAAAACAAAGAAAAGAAAAGAAAAGAAAAGAAAGGAAAAGAGCATTCATGCTTTGTTTTTCAAGCCCAAAAGCACTTTTACTGTTTTCTGTGGGATCTTCACCACTAGCTTCCGTCCCATCCCAACAAAGAAAAAAGGCCACATCCTGGCTCTGAGAGAATGGATTTCACTGTACTTGTTTCCATGGCCAAAGCCAGGGCTGGGCGTTCCTGTGACCACAGGTGCCTCAAGGCTCTGACATACACCTGGCCTTGGACCATGGCAGCGTAACAACTTTTCTTCACACAGAGCCTGCATCCTGGCCGGAAGGTTCTGATGCTGAGTACGCCTCTGGGGTTGAATGGGGTCCCCAAGTGCTCCTGGCCTAGCCCTGCCCCATCACTCAGGGTCTCAGCAGACATTCTGCTCTTAGACAACTCACGTCAAGACCTAATCTCCTATTCGTTTTGGTGTTTCTTCAGAACTTATCAGAATATCTTTAGGAAGCAGGAATTGCAAGTACAAAAGCCCTGAGACAGCCACAAGGAGAAGGCGGGAAAGTCAGAGGCGTAGAGATGTGAGAGGAAGGGAGTCTAACCGCAGGGTCTCCATCAAGAAAAGGAAGCAAATAAAGTGTTTTGACTTGAAATGACTTAAAGTCTCTCTTTTTTTAGAAGACTTTATTTTTCTTAAGGACAGTTTTAGATCTACAGAAAAATTGTGATCATAGTATATGGGGCGCATGGGTGGCTCAGTCGGTTAAGTGCCCACTTTGGCTCAGGTCATGGTCTTGTGGTTCGTGAGGTCCCTCCCGATGTCGGGCTCTGTGCTGACAGCTCGGAGCCTGGAGCCTCTTTCAGATTCTGTGTCTCCCTCTCTCTCTGTCCCTCCCCTGCTCATGCTCTGTGTTTCTCTCTTTCAAAAAGATAAATAAACATTAAAAATATTTTTTAAAAATTGAGAACCTAATATAGAAATTTCCCATATATCCCAGTTTCCCTTACTACTAACATCTCACATTAGTATGTTACATTTGTTGCAATTAATAAATAAAACTTGATGCCTTATTATTAATGCAGGGTGTATTTAGACTTCCACAGCTTTTATCTTATCTAGGATACCACATTGCATCTAGTTGCCATGTCTTTTCAGTGTCCTCTGGCTGTGGCAGTTTCTCAGATGTTCTTTGTTTTTGGTGACAGGGACAGTTCTGAGGACTGACTATTGGTCATATAATTTGGAGGAACCTCGACTATTAGAATTTGTCTTACATTTTGTTTTGTTTTGTGTAAGTCTGCCTGTTGGGAGGCAATGGATTACAAAGGCTGGGGGGAGTGGAAGGCGTGTGCTTTATTCCAGAAGGACATGAAAGGGAAGCAAGGCAGTGATCAGGAGAGGATGGGTCCCAGGTGCATCTGAAGTTAGAGCTGCCAGGCTTTGCTGACAGATTGGATGTAGGCTAGGAGAGAGGGACACAAGGCAAGGCTGGAAGCAGAACTTCGGGCCTGGGAAACTGGAGGGTGGTGTTTAGGAAACAGACAGGACCGTGGGAGGAGTGGACTAAGAGAGGCCACCGACTCGGAGGGGCCTGCTGGCCACTGAAGAGACATGGGGGTAGAGCGGCGAGAACCAAGATGCAGGCGTAAGATTGGGACCAGTCAGAATATAGGTACTGATGAGTAGATGCGGTTACCAAATGTAGACAAGAAAGAAGGTCCAAGCACTGAGCTCTAACACATTCCAGTGTTGGGAGACTGCAGTAGTTTCTAAGGGCTGCCACGACAACGTGCCACAAAGTGGGTAGCTTCACGCAACAGAAATGTGTAGTCTTACAGTTCTGGAAGCCGGAAGCCTGACATGGAGGTGTCCACTGGGCTGTTCCTTCCCAGACTTCTGGTGAAGGCTGGCAATCTTGGGTGTCCCTTGTCTTGTGGATGCGTCACTTCAATCTCTGTCTCCGTCTTCACTTGGCCTTCTCCGTGTGTCTTCTCTCCGTGTCACCTCCTACCAGGACGCCCAACGTGGTGGCTGCTCCCACTGATCTCATCTTACCTAACCAATTCCATCTGCAATGACCCTGTTTCCAAATACAGTCACGTTCCGAGGTACCGGAGGTTAGACTTTCCGCGTGCCCTTTCTGAGGAATACATTTCACCTTGTAACAGAGACCGGCAAGGATCCGCCAAGGAGCGAGCTGGTCCGGAACGTAAGTGCAGAAGAGGTTGAGGAAGGGGCGTCACGTGCAGCTGCTGGGTCACTATGGAGAGGAACGCACCCGCTGCAGGTGATGGGTGGGGACCAGAGCCTGATGGGAATGGCTCCAGAGGGAAAGGGAAGAGAGAGAGGTTGGGGAAAACAAGTGTAGACAAGTCTTTTTAGTAGTTTGCTCTAAAGGTAAGGAGAGACAGGGGGTGGTCCCTGGGAGGGTTTCGTTCTTGTCTTGTGGGGCAACTCTAGGAGGCTGATGAGCAAGGCCCAGCGAAGGGGGGAAACTGAGGATACCAGGGAGGGCGGGGGAGTTGCTAGGGAATATGGGATCTCATGGTCAAGGGCGGTGACAGCCCGCACATCCTCACAGCAGGGAAGGCAGAGTGCAGACACTGAATATTTACAGGTGACGGGTGAGGCGCGCAGGGGTGGCCATGTATGCGGGCAGAGTGTGCGGAGTTCTCTTCTGACCGCTTCTGTCACTCAGTGAATTAGGACGGGAGGTGATTCCCCAGCAGCCCCCGTGGCTCAGTGTGGCCGGTGGGAGGGACCAGGAACTCAAAGGTTTCCTTCCAGTCACACAGTTAGGGGACGGACCCAAGTAGAGTGCAGGTCTCCTGGCTCTTAGGACAAGGCTTCTCTCAGTGCCCCACCCCTGCCTTGTGCCACTTAGAGAAGACATTCGGGCCGAAGCTCCCCCCACTGCCTACCAGCCAGGTGACCTGACACTGTCCCAGGCCAGCCGGGCAGCGGCCCCCTCAGCCTGCAGGCCCATCTCCGGCTCTCGGCTCTCG
This sequence comes from Crocuta crocuta, assembly GCF_008692635.1. Taxonomy (NCBI): domain Eukaryota; kingdom Metazoa; phylum Chordata; class Mammalia; order Carnivora; family Hyaenidae; genus Crocuta; species Crocuta crocuta. The sequence continues at coordinate 3,688,251 of NW_027527449.1, read as the reverse complement.
CCAGCCCGGTTGTGTGCTTCCCTCGAGTTAGCTGTGTCTCTTTTTAAACCCGCTTAGGGCCATTTTCCTTTGGTTTTGACTCAGCCAGATCTCACACACACTGATTAAATATGAGTGGCGATGAAGTTCATTTCTATGAAAACGTGGCAGGAAAAATGATCAAGGTGAGCACCTCCCGATCGGAGCAGGTATTGCTGAAACGATCATGACAGGTGAGGGGAAAGCCGTCAGGGTCTTGACGTCTTCTGCATCCGAAACGTCCAAGTGCTTTAAGTTTTCACTCCGCTGCAGAGAAACCAGGCGCAGGGGTGGCGGATGCTGCGTTCGAGGCTGGTTTCTGCACGAGAGCACGGGGACGCCCCGGTCAGCGGACACACCGTCACGAGCAGCCTGGCCTGACCTCACAAGGGGAGTCTTACGTCTTTGGAAGTGAAATGATCTGACTAAGGTGAACGTGTATCGCTTTTCACGATTCCCCGCTTCGAGGCTGTTTCCATGAGAGGACTAACTACCAGCGCTGATCTTGTGGGCATGAGGGCTCCCGCTCTCCTCAGCCAGCTCCCCTTCCCCTGTCCCCCCCTGCCCGGGAATCTGCACAGGCCAGCCGCGGCCGCGGGTCACACACATCCCCTTTAACTGCCCTTGGTGGCATCTGCCTCTGAGTCAAGCCCACACAATCGTTGACAGTGAGGTGACAAACTTAGATGCTCACAGGGGACAGGCAGGTAGCATGAAGGAGCATATAGGCCAGGGGTCACAAAAATCGATACAGATGCACTTTGCTTTCCTTTCAAATGTGTAGAAGTACTCGTTACACCTACAGATAAATGTGCCTCGCCAGGGCTCTTTGGGGTTTGTGACTCTCTGCCTTAGGGCTCCTCTCTTCCCTGCCTTGTTTCCCAAGAGGCACCAGGAGTCGGCCCTGAACCCTAGTGGGCATTACCTATCCACGGGCTGTGGTACATGCAGAACACCAGCTTAGGCTCTCCAGGAGCAAAATGTCATAAAAGAAAGATCAAAAAGTGGGACAACATAACAGCATCCAAAGCAGAAGTATTGGAACAGATGGAGGAAGGCTTTAAAACACTAATTATTTGGGCGCCTGCGTGGCTCAGTCTGTTGAGCGTCAGACTTCGGCTCAGATCATCAACTCGAGGTTCGTGGCTTCGAGCCCTGTGTCCGGCTCTGTGCTGACAGCTCAGAGCCTACTTCGGATTCTGTGTCTCCTTCTCTCTCTGCCTCTCCCCTGCTCGAGCTCTTTCTCTCTCTCAAAAATAAATAGAGACATTAAAAAATTTTAAAACCCTAATTACTTATATTTATTTTATAGAAAATGAAGCTATTGGCAACATAAAACAGAGATAAGAAGGCATTCATTTACAAGACCCGAGAAAAATGATTAAGTATGAGAACTTTTCTAGTTGAAATAAACAACACAGTAGGTGTGGTGGAAGGGTTTGGCGTCAGACGGTGGAAGGTATGAGAAGTTGTCTACACATATCAAAAGAACAGATGACAGGAACCCTGGGGAAAGGCAGGTGGCCTGGTGCTTTCACGAAGCCCTCTGGACCTCCAACAGAAGCCAGAAAAATTTTTAATGTGGTTTCTCTGCATTAAAAAATATTATTTTTTTAATTTTTTACGTTTATTTACTTTTGAGCGATAGAGAGAGACAGATCACAATTGGGAGAAGGGGAGAGAGAGGGAAACACAGAATCCAAAGCAGGCTCCAGGCTCTGAGCCGTCAGCACAGAGCCTGACGTGTGGCTCAAACTCACAAACCATGAGATCATGACCCAAGCTGAAGTCAGATGCTTAACCATCTGATCCACCCAGGCCCCACCCCTCAATTTTTTTTTAAAGTTTATTGATTTATTTTTGAAAAAGAGAGAGGGAGAGAGGGAATCCCAAGCAGGCTCTGCACTGTTGGCACGGAGCCCGATGTGGTGCTTGAACTCACGAACCATGGGATCATGGCCTGAGCTGAAACCAAGAGTCGGACTCTTAACCAACTGAGCCACCCAGGCACCCCAGATTCTCTGCATTTTAAAATATTAGCTCAATTTTAGTGAAATACTGAGAAAGCCAAACAAAGCACACAGTCTCAGTCTGTGGATTCCTGGTTTGCGAATTCTAAGGCACATAGCTGTGAAGTTCTGATTAGCCCAGTTGATTCGTAACATGTGAGCTACTGATAGTCTACGTGATAATTCTTTTTCACACTGAGGATCAATTATAGCCTGACTTGAACTGACGGTGGTATTAGCCGCACATCTGACATGCAGTAGACGTCCATCATTTAAAGCCTAGTTTGTAACAGGTGCTTTACATACATTATTCCATCTAATCCCCCTGCAACATCCCTGTGCGAGAGAATTATTATCTCCATGTTTCTATAAGCTGAGGCTTAAAGGAGCTCAGCAGAGCTGGGGCATACCCTGGGTTCCGCGTCTTGGTTAGATGCACCAAGGTATGTTTCCACCAGCTTGAGGGGTGACAGGTGGGATGGGAAGCCTCTTACCTGAGCAGACGGCGCCCCTTACCCCGGCGTACCACACAAATAGTACAATTTTCTAGGTCAGGGCTGAGAGAGCGAATACACAAATGGACAATAGACAGACCATATATAAAAACAGAACTCTGAGCTGTAATCTCAGTCACCTATTATCTCTAGTAACCTGTGCAGGAAGCCAGTCTGCTCCCTGTCAAGCAGACCACTGTCTCTAGCCCTGGTTAGGAAGCCAGACTATAACCCCACAGCAGTCAGCTTCAAAGGGCCAGGATTTGATTGATAACTGACAACTTCTCACATTTTTGTCTCCAAAAAGAAATCCAAATAGGTGCCCCTAACCAGTTGTATGGAATCTCTGTTTCTCGTTAGCCCGCCGACAGCTTCCCCAAGCCAGCAGCCTCCAAAATGACAAAGGTTTACAAAATGACAAAAAGTAGCCATGCTCACGGAGAACTTTCGAACAGTAGTGAAGAATATAAAGAAAAAGTGCAGGTGGCCCACCGCACCCCCTCCGGAAACCCGCATCCCGCAAGAACTTCTCTGGGGCCTCCTTTTGAACATCTTCTTTACAGGTAGAAACAAACACATAGTTACAGTCACATTCACACTCCGGTAGAACAGGACTACCACCTCACAGAGGGCTCCCCCCTGCCTGGTTCTGCCTCTGCAGGCACCCCTGCACCCTGTTCGCACTCTGGTTTGCCCCAGCGTTGGGGAAGTTGGGAGCTGCTGAAGGTCAAAAGGAGAAAGTCGGAACCAGAGAGGAAGAGAGGGAAATTTCCACCATGACCGCCTTGCCGGCTCTCCCATCAGAAGTTTTCTGTATTTATCCAAGTAATGTTTGCTGAGTGTCCACCGCGTGCAGGCAGCGTGGGATGCCCCGGGCGTTGCGTGAGAGGGACATCAGCCCTGGCTCCTGGGGAGGACGGGGAGGAGGGCGGTGTGCTTGGCTTCCCGCTCCTGGTGAAAGGCAGGAGGGGAGGGCGGAGGGGTGAATGCAGAAGTCTCTTTGCAGCCCAGGGAAGAAACCAGCCTCCAGGAGCAATGAGCTCTCGTAGGGGTAACAGCGCAAGGGGGTGAGGGCGGGGGGCATAGGCAGTGCTCCTGGCTCCTGGCTCGTTTGGCACAGGGGGTGGTGACTCTGGGAAATTACTTAGAGAAGCAAATGATGGGGGTCGGCGCAGGGGCTTCCTGAGGATGGGATGTGCTCTTTATCACTCGGCATGTCCTGTTCTAAAACTCAGAGCGTGGTTAGTTGAAATTCCAGTGAATCACACTGGTGTCTATTCACAGAATTTGTAACTTTCTGAGGGCAGAACCGGGATTTGTAATATGATAAGAATCCAGAAATTTTAAATGGAATTTCTTCCGAAAGTTCAGGACAGAATGAATGTCTCTGTAGGACCAACCTCTGCGAGAGTCTTTGGCTCGCAGGCAACGAGGGAGTAGATACAGTGGATTTCATAGAATTTTAAATTTTGTGCTTTGAAGAACACCATCAAGAAAATGGAAAGACGACCCACTGGGTGGGAGGAAATATTTGCAAATTCATATATCTGATAAAGGACTCGTGTCTAGAATATATAAAGAACTCTTTGACCTCAATAATAAAAAGACAATCTGACTTAAAAATGGGCAAAAGAGGGGCGCCTGAGGGGCTCAGTCGGTTAGGCCTCTGACTTTGGCTCAGGTCATGATCTCGCGGTTTGTGGGTTCGAGCCCTGTGTTGGGCTCTGAGCTGACAGCTCAGAGCCTGGAGCCTGCTTCAGAGTCTCCTTTCTCTGTCTCTGTCTCTTCCTCTCTCTGCCCCTCCCCTGCTTATGCTCTGTCTGTTTGTCTGTCTCTCTCTCAGAAATAAATATTTAAAAAATTTTTAAAAATGGGCAAAAGATCTGAAGAGACATTTCTCCAAAGAAGATTTATGAATGGCTACTAAGAGCATGAAAAGATACTCAACAGCACTTATCATCGGGGAAATCAAATCAAAATCACAGCGAGGGGTGCCTGGGTGTCTCAGTCAGTTGAGCATCCACTCCTGATTTTCAGCTCAGGTCATGATCTCAGGATCGTAGGATCAAGCCCTGTGGCAGACTGCGTGCTGAGCAAGGAGCCTGCTTAGGATTCTCTCTTTCTCCCTCTGCCCCTCTCCCAGCTTTTGCACTCTCTCTCTCTCTCTCTCTCTCTCAAATTAAAAAGAAAATCACAATAAGTTACCACCTCACACTCACTAGAATGACTAGAATACAAAAGACAATAATAAGTCTTGGCGAGGGTATGGAGAAGCAGCTGAAGGAACGTAAAATGGTGCAGCCACTTTGGAAAAGTCTAGTGATTCCTCAAAAAGGTTAAATGTAGAGTTACCATATGACCCAGAAATTCCACTGCCGGGTCTATACCCGAGAGAAATGAAAACATGCATCCATATAAAAACTTGTACATAAATAGTCATAGCAGCATTATTAATAATAGCCAAAAAGTAGAAAGGCTCATCAACTGATGAATGGATAAGTAAAAGGCAGTCTATTTGTACAATAAAATGTTATTTTGCCATGAAAAGGAAATGAAGTGCTGTTCCATGTGACAACATGAACATGAGCATTGACAACATCATGCTAAAGGAAGGAAGCCAGATTCAACAGACCACATATTATATAGGTCCACATAGAAAATATGCAGGGTGGGCAATTGACAGAAAGCATATAAGTGCCTAGTTTTAGGGGCGATGGCGGGGGAGTAGGGGTGATGGCTAAAGAGTATGAGGTTTCTTTTCGAGGTGATAAACTTGCTTTAAAATCAATCGTGGTGATAACTTCACAACTCCACGTATATTAGGAACCACTGCATCATATTTTTAAATGAGAGAATTGTACGGTGTATGAATGATATCTTAATAAAGCTGTTACCACAAAAGTAGTCTTTGCATTGGAATTTAACAGTAACAGAACGAAGAAAAGAGAGTCGGTGGTGACTATTTCCTGAAAGCTCTGGTCTGCACCAGGATGGGAGCCCATAAGCTTCTTAGTTATTAGACCCTACGTATCCTAAGTACTGGCTTGTTGCTCATTCATTTCCTTGTGAGGAACCCTTTTACATTCTGGTGCACTGAATGCCAGTCCAGGTGGACAGATTGTCGTGGAGGACAGGAAGCCATCTTGGCATTCTAAATCAAGCTGGAAATTTCCTGCCTGCCTTGGTAATTCCTGCCAGCTCTCTGTGGAGCAGAAGCAAGATACACAGCCTCCCTGGCATTGGGCTGTCCCCCAGTGCTCGGAGAACAGAACTGTGTGCCTTCCGCCTGAGGCCGGTGTGCAAGCCTGGTATGCATGTCCGAGACGAAGCGACATCACCACCAGCAGTCAGCTGTTCTTGGGTGGGGTCCCCGGCCATGGCTTAGGGCCCCCCTTGCTCGCAGGTTTGGGTTGTTTTCCTTCTAAAGAGATGCACACACATCTGCCTCTTAAAACTGTGTTTTATCAATGATGAACTTGAATTTCTATACAAAGAAAGGAGCCAACGAACATGTAAAGTAAGTTCATTTCCTTTGAAGTTATCTTGAAATGTGTATTGAATACTTACCTACTTTAAAGAATATAGTTTCACTCAGCACACGCAGGGTGCCTTTAACTTCTGTCGTCGTTTAAATATTCCGATCTGAGTGCACTGACGTGGTTCATGTATGTCCTTGTTGTTAACGGCCACGGAGTATTTCATATCAACGTATAATTTGCTCAGCCATTTCCCCTTTTCTGTGTGCCTGGCCCCATTCCAGCTTTATACCACGTTAAATTGCAGCTGCTGTGTACATATTTGTATGTATTAGGTTTTTTTTTTTCTTAAGCATTATTTTCTTGCAGCATATTCCCCAAAGTGGAATTACTGGGTCAAACAGTTCTGTGGCTCTTGTTACATATTGTCCAATTTTTCTCAAGGAAGAGGAGAAACACTATAAAGAGCCACCAGCCGGGTAAGCATGTGCTCATTTCCTTAAAGTCTTGCCAGCATTGTCCTTTATTCTATTTAAAAAAAGAAAAAAAGGTTGTGCTAGCTTAATAGACGGGAGGTTGTTTTAAGTGACATTTCTATCATTGCCGGGAGTTTGAAATCCATCAGCTTGGCGTGGCACCAGATGTCCAAAAGTCTGTGTCGGGATCCCAGCAGGAAAGCGCATGGTGAGCCCCACCCGGGGAGGAAGACGGGGCTCAACGAAGAAGCGCCCCATCAGCATCCGATTGCATTTTCCCTTTAACCTAAGTGACTTGTAAGAGAACCTCGTACCATGTGTGTGAGGCACACAGTTGGCACTCCATGGACACAGACTCCACATGCTTTGTCCCTGAGGATAGACCCCCCCCCCAAATTCTGTATGGTCGTCTACACCCACGACCTTAAGCGGTGCTCTTTACCCACTTCTCCAGAGGGTGGTTGGGGTTCAGCTGCCAGGTTTGGTTCTTACGAAGACGTGGAGATGTTTTGGTCCCGGAGGGGCACTCTGGGAAGCCACACAGGGACTGGGCGTGTGGCTCTGTCCCTGCTTCTCCCCACTTGCAAAAAAGAGAAACTTCCACCCTGTTTGTGTGCTGAGGCTGAAGCCCTACCTCAAATATCTCCTCTGCAGCAAACAAGATGGCGCCTAGAGCCATCCCAGCTGACTGTGCCTGCTGATGGAGGTATGGTTTGACCCACTGGGCACTGCTGGCTACTTCGGTTCTGGTGCATCTTCCTGTCTGTGGGGATTCTCAGGGTTAACCATGAGATGATCCCACCTGGAGAGCCATCCATACACTGTGGGGTTTCTTGCCTCCCAGACCCTCAGACCCACTGGTTCCTCAGCCAGGACGCCTTCCCCTGCTCACAGCTCTTGCTAATTCCTGTAATTGTGGGTCATCTTTTCCAAGAAGCTCATTCCTGACCTGCTGTTCTGCATTAGGAGCCGCTGTCTGTGTTCCCGCAGCATCCTGCCCTTTCCTCCTCCTCACACGTGTCCCACTGGACTGTGTTGTGCCCTGTTTCCCTAGGACCAGTGCAGTATCTGGCGCCTGGTTTGATGTGGTGAAAGAATGGGTGAATCAATGAGAGGACGAACTAATCAGCCCTGGTACTTACTAAGGTGGCCTCTGGGGCTCACAGCGTCCCACAGCCCAGGGCACAACCAGAAATCTGTGAGACATTCTAGACAAGGGAGCCCGCAGGTGCTCTTCATGTCAGAGCCCAGAGATGAGCCTGACTCCTGGCACAGGAGCAAGGGAAGGAGCGGTCACCAGGGACTTGCTAACAAGTTCCAAACCAGCACTAATAACCCAGTTTTCGACCAGCTTGATCTAGTTCTGATGCAGGGCTAACCCTCCACAAGACCTTGGGATCATTACCTCTAATTGTAATAACCGTGAACACACCTACCAGTGTGGGGACAGATCTGACTGTGCCCATTTAAGGGAAGAAAAGAGGTGATACTCTGATTCTGAGATACCCCTTTCTCGTCTCCCGAAAACCTCCCAGATCAGCTTGCGTCCGGACCCCTTAATTACCCTAACCTCATACCCCCTGATGTTGAGACCTTTTGGGAGAAGGTGCCTTTAGAGCCTGACCTCCCCCTCTCCATTCTCTGCCCGTTGAATAAATTACCTGCTTGCTGCCAAATACTGTTTGGTTACTTGGCCAAAGGCATTGGGTAGGGAAAGAGCCTACCACTTTGGTGACAGGGCTGGGGGTTGGCAGACGACTAGTTTCACAGTTATCTTTCTGCTTCAGTGAAATTAGGATCACTTCCTCCACACATATTTTAGCCTCTCGTCTTTGTTCTAATGGCTTTTATGAAGTGAGAACAGAAAATACAAAATAAACAAAAATCCATGAATCACCACCTTGTTTCAAGGAAACAGCTTTCTTTTTCTTCTAGGTTGATCTACAAAGACCCTACCAACGAACCGTCACACACGTACCCCATCCACAGGTGGTCCAAGTCCTCTTGTTACCACCCTATGGGGTTTAGTCCACAAACGTTAATGAGCAAATGCAAAGTTCCAGAATCTCTGAGGTCTGAGGTGGGTGTCCTCACATTGGGGGTGGGGGTGGGGTGGGATCAGTGCAGAAATTCTAATCTGAGGCAACTGCAAGGAATACAAAACCAACCAAACAAATAACCGTAGATTTGAGCTGAGAGTGGTGCCCAGTCCAGGTCTAAGAACAAGGATGATGCCAAGCCAAAGCTTTCAAGGATGTAGCTGGTCGAGAGGAGAGCTGAGGGCTGGGGCCAGCAGCTTTGGTCAAGGGGAGGCTGTACGGTCAAAGCCTTGCATCAGGTGGTCACTGCAAAATCATCTAAGAAGAACCAAATGCACCAGGGGGTAGAAAAAGCTTCCAGAAAGGAGCAGAATATGGCCATTGCCTTTCAGGACTTCCTCAAACATCCAGTCAGCAGGGAAGGCAGAGAGAGAAACAGGTCACTAGTCATACCCACAGAACAGACTGGGAAAAGCGACAATTAATTCCCATCCATGACCATTGAACTTTTTACAGTGATGGTAAATATGTGAAAAATAACTTTATTTATCAGCTTAGACATTAGTCCTCGCTTAAACAAAGAGTTTACTTTTTATGTCTTTGACATTAAAAATGATAGCATAGACCAATGGAATAGAATAAAGAACCCAGAATTGGACCCACAAATAGATGGCCAACTAATCTTTGACAAAGCAGGAAAGAGCATCCAATGGAAGAAAGAGTGTCTCTTTAGCAAATGGTGCTGGGAGAACTGGACAGCAACGTGCAGAAGAATGAAACTGCACCACTTTCTTACACCACACACAAAAATAAATTCAAAATGGATGAAAGACCTAAATGTGAGACAGGAAACCATCAACATCCTAGAGGAGAAAACAGGCAATAACCTCTTTGACCTTGACTGCAGCAACTTCTTACTTGACATGTCTCCAAAGACTAGAGAAATTAAAGCAAAAATGAACTATTGGGACCTCATCAAGATAAAAAGCTTCTGCACAGCAAAGGAAACAATCAGCAAAACTAAAAGGCAACCAGCGCAATGGGAGAAGGTATTTGCAAATGACCTATCGGATAAAGGGTTAGTATCCAAAATCTGTAAAGACCTTATCAAACTCAACACCCAGAAAACAAATAATCCAGTGAAGAAATGGGCAGAAGACATGAACAGACACTTTTCCAAAGAAGACATCCAGACGGCCAACAGATACCTGAAAAGGTGCTCAGGGAAATGCAAATCGAAACCACATTGGTGTAGCACCTCGTACCGATCAGAGAGGCTAAAGTTAACAACTCAGGAAAACAACAGATATTGGTGAGGATGTGGAGAAAGGGGACCCTCTTGCACTGTTGTTGGGAATGCAAACTGGTGCAGCTGCTCTGGAAAACAGTGTGGAGGTTCCTCAAAAAAATAAAAATAGAATTACCCTATGACTCAGCAATAGCACTACTAGGAATTAATCCAAAGGATTCAGGAGTCTTGATTCATAAGGGGACATGTACCCCAATGTTTATAGCAGCGCTATCAACAATAGCCAAATTACTGAAAGAGCCTAAATGCCCATCAACTGATAAATGGATAAAGAAGATGTGGTTTATATACACAATGGAATACTACTTGGCAATGAGGAAGAATGAAATCATGCCATTTGCAACAGCATGGATGGAACTGGAGGGTATTAGGCTAAGCAAAATAAGTTACTCAGAGAAAGACAGATATCGTATGTTTTCACTCATGTGGAATTTGAGAAATTTAATGGAAGACCATGGGGGAAGGGAAGGAAAAAAATNGGGGGGGGTGTGGGGGGGGGGGGGGGGAGGGGTGATGGGCCCTGAGGAGGGCACTTGTTGAGATGAACACTGATGAGCATGATGTAAGCAATGAATCATGGGAATCTACTCTCAAAGCCAAGGCACTGTATACACTGATGTTAGCTAACTTCAAAATAAATTCTATAAAAACAAATAAACAAGCAAATAAAGATTAAAACATATTTTTAATGAGAGCATAAACCAATCTTTTAATGTAATCTTCAAAATTTTAAAGTCGCACATACTCTGTGGGAAAGAGATGAATCAAAAAACCAAACGTTTTTGCAACAATGTTGTTTTGCAGAGTTTTTAACTGTTTTAACCAACTTCAGATTCTTCTAAGAAGTAGTAGGTTAGGTGGGATATAAAGTATAAAAAAACTACTGAGTAAAACTAGGCTCCTTGGTCCTACTATTATGTCTCTACCATAGGTTGTAGCAATTTATAATTAAAGTTTACATTTTTTTCAGCATGTCACATAATTAAAGACAACAGCAACTACCATTTCTCAGACAGTTAGAGATATAATCTGTTTTAATTATAATTTTCTAAAACCGTTTCTCAAACTGGGAATCACAAATGGCTATACAGCTACAGGATTTTAATTTTGTGGTTGAGTTTTAGTGATGCTTTTTAAAAACTAGTACTTACAGAAGACAAAACTCACCAAGATAATTTACATTTGATGTTTTTAGAAAAAGATTTTACATTTCTTAAGTCTATGTTTTCACAAATTCTGAGAGCTCTACAAAAGAATTATTTCCTTATAAATTCCTCAAGTTTCAAGAACACTGCTGGGATTCATATCCTTATCCTTCAAAGACCATTCTTTTCTGGGTTTGAGGTTCAAATGAATGATGTATTACCACCGTGTCTTCTATTTTCCAATATCTTTTTGGCATTCAGCTAAGCCCCTGGTTGTAGAAGATCTATTTCTATTTTAATTTCCTGATGCACTGTTGTTTTTTTTACAGCAGGTAAAATTGGCCAAGAGAGGGTTTCCGCCCCCCCCAACCCAGGACCATGGTTTTCTTCATCATTGTTAAAAATGCAAGTAGGAGCCACATGGATTCCATGAGGGAAGTAAAATACATTTATCTTTTGCTTACTATAAGGTTTGTGGAACTGTTTGAGAGCTTCACGTTGTCACCCTTACAAAAATAGCATTCAAATTACGCAAGGCGTCACTCTTGCATTGGTCGAATGCTGAAGGCAGATAGGATAAAATGTAGACCAGGAAGATTTAGTCACAAAATCTGGTAGGGTGAGCTGGACCTTTAATAAGGAAATATCAAGGAGTAAGATAGAGAATTCCAACCTGGAATCACTCTCTCCTGGCAAAGAATAAACCACTTAAAATTAAGAATATTCAAATCCCATCCAACTTCCTGAGCTAAGCGCAAAGACCAATTTGTCCCCTTCCCCAATCAACCCATTGCTTCTTTACCATCACTGGCCCTTGATCCCCTTCGAGGCATCCCCTGTAATCTATTCCTGGCCTAGGGGACTCCCTATCTTTACCTTCCATGGTAGTTACCAGGTGCATGTCTTCTCTTCCCTGCAAGATCATATACTGTCTTTTTTTCTTTTTTTAGTTTTTTATTTAGAAAGAGAGAGAGAGAGACAGAGAGAGAGAACCCCACAACCTGGGATCTGAATCAAGAGTTGGATGCTCAACTGACCGACCCACCCAGGCGCCTCAGGATTTAGCTCATTTTGGCAGGAATTGCTGCCAGCCTCCTCTCTCTTGTCCTTGGGGCGGTACCCAGTTGCTGAAAGAGGCGGGGTGCTTTGTGGAAGAGAGGAAAAGGGTTACTTTAAACCCGAGCTTCCCTGAAGCATTAGTGCAGCCATTTTGATTTTTGTTCGGCTTTATGCTTTTATTTATTTATTTATTTATTTATTTATTTATTTATTTTTGGCTTTTTTTTTTTCTTTTTTGGCTTTATGCTTTTAAGCGGTTTCAGTAACAAGGAGCTTCTGAAGGAAAAGGCCACGACAAAAACCGCATCACTGGGATCCACGTTATTTGCTCTGCCAGGGGAATTGTGAGGGAAACCTCCTTCGGACTCCCTTAGCGCGGTGGTTTAGAGAAACCAGGATGGAACAACACGAGAGGGCGGGGCGGCGCCTGCTTGGCCCGGAGCTGGAGACACCCCTCCTCGAGGCCGCTCTCAAGTCCGGCAGACACAGTCGGGGACACAGATGGGTCCCCAAGAAGGCTCACTGCTCTGGAAAGGTCTGTGAGCAAGTGACCTGAGCCCCTCCACTCTGCTCCACACTCTTTGAGATTTGGGGTTCAGGCATGATTAAAACAGAGCTTTCTCCGGCCCAGCTCCCCAGGGCCCACCTGCCCTGAGAAGGGCCTTCCCCCTCCCCTGCATCCAGGGACACCCACCTTGTGGTGGTGATCTCTCCCCTCTTCTGGGGAGCGTCTGGGTGCAGTGACCCTGTCAGGCTGGGGACCACAGTTCCCAGAAGCTTAAAACCAGACAGGGATGGCTTGTAGGTACTTAACTCATTTGATTGCTTTTCCAAAGATGGCTTCATTTAGGCACTGGATTTGTATTTCCAGCCAAAATGCGTTAGACTCGTTCCTTGAGGACGGGCACCATGACTGCCTGTGATCCCCACAGCCCCCCGGGGCCCAGCCCTGTGGCCGCAGATGCTCAGTAAACACTTGTTGACCATGTGATTGAAGAGTTCTTTCGTTTTCTACAGCCTGTTTTGTTGTTTCTGTTGTTGTTGTTGTTTAAAGAGAGGGAACAGAACTGACAGCTCACTGGGCTGCCTAGTTCCAGGGACAAGTATTTCTACAACATTCTATATAAATGGCGCTCCTTGAGTAGTGACCTGGGGAAACCTGACCCAGGCAGCGATGCAAATTCAGATTTTACTTTTTGGTCACAGATATTCCTCATTTCGTAACTCCTGGCTAAGACTGGTGTGGGTCCTTAGTCTGATGTTTCCTTTAAAGTCATTCTAGGGGCGGGGCGCCAGGGGGGCTCAGTTGGTTAAGCGTCTGACTTCAGCTCAGGTCATGATCTCCCGGTTCGTGGGCCTGAGTCCTGCACTGGGCTCTGTGCTGACAGCTCAGAGCCTGGAGCCTGCTTCAGATTCCATGTCTCCCTCTCTCTGCCCCTCCCCAGTTCATGCTCTGTCTCTTCTCTCTTAAAAATCAACAAACATTAAAAAAATAAAAGTCATTCTGGGGGTGCCTGGGTGGCTCAGTTGGTTGAGCATCTCATTTTTTATTTCAGCTCAGATCATGATCCCAGGATCATGGGGTCGAGCCCCATGTCAGGCTCCACACTGAGGATGGAACCTGCTTTGAGATTCCATCTCTCTCTCTCCCTCTGTTCCTCCCTGCACCCAACTCTCTAAAATAAAAAAAATAAATAAATAAAATAAAGCCATTCTGGAACACAGGACCGGAGCCCCCTCTGTTCACGGAAGCCGGAGCTCCCTAAGGTTGGGGAGTGCTGATCATGTGGGGTCCCCTCCCTCCCTGAGTCCAGGAACTTGTCAGTGGGAGTCTACACCCAGGTTTTGCGAAAGTCAGCCACAGGGTCAGAAAGGCTGTAAACAGATCCTGTGGCCCCTCCCCAGGGAGTCACAATCCCAAGGATCCTATTCATTTACTGAAGGCTTGAAGTGTCCCATGTATTGTGTCCACCATGGCGAACCTTGCACTTAGTGAGCCTCTGCTGTTCTTAAAAGGTTTTAAAAAATATTTATTTATTTTTGAGAGAAAGAGAGTGAGCAGGGAGGGGCAGAAAGAGAGAGAGAGACAGAGGATCTGAAGCAGGCTCTGCACTGACAGCAAAGAGCCCAATGCGGGGTTTGAACTCACCAACTGTGAGATCGTGACCTGAGCTGAAGTAGGATGCTTTAAAAAAAATTTTTTTTTCTGATGTTCTTGCTTTTCATCCTTTTTCTGAGTAAGCTCGTCCCAGCCCAGGGCTTCAACTGTGGTCTGCTGGTCTCTCTCAAAACTCCATCCGCAGCCACAACTTCTCCCCTGAGCACAAGACCCCTAAGGCCACAGGGCTGTGTCACAGGCACATTGACTCAGTTCCGCCTGCCCCCACCCTCCCGCCTGCGGCCCCAGTAGCTCCCGTCTCGGTTAGAGGTGTCACAGTCCATCCAGTGATATTGAAATGTCTTCCCGTCCACGTGACAGGTGACAAGTGTCTAGTGCTTCTGCCCTGACTGGTCCCTCTCCCTCGGGCTCATTGTCAGCCTCTCGCATCGAATCATTCCGAGCTCCTCTTCCTCGTGGGACAAAACGCATGTGTCTTCACATGAGACCCAAGGTGAGGCCTTTGTCGCACAAAGGAGTCTTGTCTGCCCCTCTCTACACGGCCCTGTGGCGTTAGACAAGGTGCTCAGACCAGCCAGGGGTGGAATGTTCTCCTGTCCCGGGTCCTGAGCCCCCAGGCCCGATTCTCCGCCGGTGCCTCTCTCCCTCTCACCTCTGCTCACTCGAGCTCCTCTGCTCTCTCCCGGAGGCTGGTGCCCCTCAGGGCTTCACTGTGCGCCTTCTTCTCTTCCCTCACAACCCCCATCATCCCCGTGCATCTCGGCCACGCTCTTCAATGCCATCTGAAGGCCAAAGACTCCCAATGTAGGCCTCCAGCTCAGATCTCTGAGCACACGATGCGTTTATCCAGCCTGGGCTGAGATCTCGAGACGGAGGCTTAACCAACCGAGCCACCCAGGGGCCCCAAGCCTGTGCGTTTCTTAATCAGGGCCGAGCACAGTGTCTCCCTCATAGTAGGTGCTCAATATGTATTTGCTGAGTAGCTGAATGACGGTGACCCAGCTTTGTTTTTCTAGTGTCACCTCCTGTCACACCCGCCCACCTCATCGTCCCTCAGGCTGCTCACCAGGACCTGGAAAGCGGGGCTGGGGTGGTCCCAGCCCGGGCACCACCGCAGCCCTGCCTTGGCTCCCCTCACCTCCACCCGGGGTCACCCCCTCCCGCCCCCCTGCTCCTCGTGAAGTCCAGTGCGTGGCAGGCGCCCGGTTCTCATCTGCTTGGCACTGGGTCCCTCTCCAGGGAAGGGACAAGCCCTCTGAGGCGTGGGGGACCCTCCAGGGCTGGGGACTGCCGCCAGAGCCCAGCAGTGTGGGAGAGCGCAGGCAGCCACGGAGTGATCTCGTGGGACATCTGGGAGCCGGGGCTCCGTCTTGGCCCTGGTCCTGAGCAGGTGCCCCAGTCTTCAGGTCTCAGCTCCCTGTGAAACCAAGCTGCTGGGGGGGCTGAGGTGTCGGCTGCCTAGAAGTCTCTAGAAGCTCAACTCCTTACGAGGAGGCACCGAGTTCTGTTAACTGCAACCCAACTGAGCCGTGAGGGCGGTGAGGCTGGATTCATACCCAGGACTTGGAAAGAAAAGAGCCCAGTTAATCCTGAGACTGAGGGCTTTTCCTTTCTATTTGTGTAGTGGGTGGAGACGTGTCCTGCATTCCTCGCTGTGAAGCCTCTCCGCCGTGACTGTTTCTTTCTTTTAATGAATTTTCCTTATTGATTTTATTTTTGAGAGAGAGCACAAGTGGGTCAGGAGCAGAGAGAGAGAGAGGGACAGAAGACCCAATGTGGGCTCTGCGCTGACAGCACAGAGCCCCACATGGGGCTTGAACTCACGAACTGCGAGATCATGATCCGAGCTGAAGCCGGACGCTCAACCGACTGAGCCAGGCAGTTGCCGACTTCGCGGCCCTAGAGGCTGGGTCAGTCAGCTTCGTGGCCTCAGCCCCGCGGCAGGCCGAGGTGCACTCAGCACCAGCCCTGGCTTGTGCGGGGGGAAGCACTGTGCTCCGTGAGTGCTGGTAGCAGGCAGAGCCTCTGGACAAAGCGCAGAGGCAGGCATGACAGCGGCGGAAGACGGCTCCTCCCGCACTGAAACGATTAAGGCCTGGGGTTGGTGTCGGGTGGGTTTGGGCTTCCACCTTTGCTCTCCCTACGGGAGGCTCATCGGCTTACTTAAGTCTCAGATTCCTTACCTGTTAAATGGAGGTAATAATCGAGTCCACATCGCAGAGTTCTTGTGAGGATAACTAAGAAAACACAGATAAACGCCTTATCCTAATGCCTGGCAAGCAGTAAGTGCTCATTAAATACCAGCCATTAGCCTTATCCTTTATTCTGGGTTTTTTTTTGCTCATCAGACGCTGCAGGTCGGGAGGCTCCCTTCCTTACCCAGCCAGAATCGAGGCCTCACATTCGTTTTTTAGCCTTAGTTTTCTTAAGGGTTGGATCAAAACCTCAGCTGGGGCTTCGGAGGACAGGAGCATCAGACGGCTGGGCTCCGCCCCGCACACCCAGCTCTGAAAAAGGGCTTGGAAGCCTGCAGCTGGAGCTCCGCACACCCGCTCACGCCAAGGCCAGGTGGGATCGGTTAACAGGGACTAGGCTTCCTCTACTTCCCTGAATGCCATCGCCTGAAACCGGCTGGCTGCTCACGGTACCAGAGCAAGCGTGTGTGGGCGGCCACAGTGGGGCCTCAGGGACGGGCCACGCCTCCTCCCCATCTGCGCCCCCGATACACACCCCTGCCACCGGCTTCACTGCGTTCACCCCCAGGCCGCCCTGAGCACGGCGCGGCAGGCGGGGGTGGGAGTCACTTCGTGGTGCTGACTCCCCAAAGATCAGAGGAAGCTACTGGCTGCAGGTTGGAAGGCCCAGGCACACGTGTTCACACTTGAAGAGCAGGAATCGTTTGTTTTTGCTTACATAGACACATAGAGATATTTTTCTTTACGGTATTTGATGTCCTCTCCCCTCTCACTCTTATTTTAATTCCAGTGGGCAAGGACTGGATCGTTTTCCTTTTCTCTCTTATCAAAATTGTTTGGTGAGAGTTTCAGGGATGCTCAACTAATAGGCTGCCTGGCAATGATAAGTCAAATGAGTCATTTTGGGGATGGATAAATGCTACTATACATTTTAACACAAATTTTTCTTTTTTTTTTAATTTTTTTAATGTTTTATTTATTTCTAAGAGAGGGAGAGAGAGACAGCATGAGCAGGGGAGGGTCAGAGAGAGAGGAAGATACAGAATCCAAAGCAGGCTCCAGGCTCTGAGCTAGCTGTCAGCACAGAGCCAGACGCAGGGCTCGAACCCACTACCCGTGAGATCATGACCTGAGCCGAAGTCAGATGCTTAACCGACTGAGCCACCCAGGCGCCCCGCAAATTTTTCTTTTAAACCAAGGGTGTGTTAAATGTCTGCAGGACCAAGAGTCTCAGAGCTGGTGGTGTTTGGGAGATCAGAACATAAAGGCATAAGGGGGGAGGGGCCACCTTGAGCAGAAAAGCAAAGATCAAGAGGTAGGTGGAGAAGGGAGGGGGTGGGCAAAGGCCAGAGCCATCCGCCCGCCTCGCCACCTTGTCTGCAGCCTGCAGTCCCAGGCTTAGCTCCTGGCTGCAAGGCCAGTGGTCCTGGTGCTCAAATGGTAAGCTCCAGAATGTTTGAGGATTCCCACAGAATCCTGCAAACCCAGCTCCCTGGAGCGACTCTGGTTTGTCCGGTCTGCGCAGGGGGCAGTGGGGAGCTGCAGTGCTCTCGTGCTGGGAAGGAAAGGTCACGGCCTCCCAGGGCAAGGCGGCCTCTTTATTCCATTCCATCACATGTGCACGCACGCACAGGCACACATGCACACACGCGTGCACACTCGCACACATTGTGATATTCAGAATCACCTCCTCGTGACGCTGAACGATTGCTCTCTAGAGCTCTCTGCGTCCTTGCCGCCTCCCGGAAGGAAAGGCCTAGCTCACCATCAGCCCAGCTCCTGGTGCTGAGGCCTTGGGACAAATCGCTCGCCCTTTCTGGACTCTTACATCTTTGTGCAAACCGAAACCGCCTTTTATTTTAGTATATTGAGGACAGCAGTGTACCTAAGGGATTCTGAAAATCTGT
This sequence comes from Crocuta crocuta, assembly GCF_008692635.1. Taxonomy (NCBI): domain Eukaryota; kingdom Metazoa; phylum Chordata; class Mammalia; order Carnivora; family Hyaenidae; genus Crocuta; species Crocuta crocuta. The sequence goes on along the minus strand of NW_027527449.1, from coordinate 3,670,005 downwards.
AAAAGTGAAGATCTTTTTTTTTTTGTTTTTAACATGAAATGATGACAAAGACTCAAGGAAGCACCATTCCCCTAATGACTCTGTGGCTTCCTTTGGTCACATCACGATCGGGGTTCTGGGTCTCTCCCATCTCCCGTTGAGCAACAACATAAAGCCTCTTCTCTGACCCTGGACTAGAGTCAACCACCAGGTTGTGAAGGCCAGCGGTTGTGTTTCAGCAGGTTAGGATCCTCCGGGGCAATGGCTTCATTTGAAGAACCTTTCTGTCGTGTCCCACGCAAGCCCGTCGGATCCTACCTTCCCGCTGTGGGTGCAGGAGCCCCGGGGCCCCTTGCAGAAAGGGGCTGGGTTTGTGGGGCCCCGGAGCAGCCCTGGGAATCCGGAGCATGTGACCTCTTGTTCCAGCCCGGGAGGCCCTGGATTCTCTGAGGGGGTCACGCTTTGCAGAACTATGCTCTCAAGGTGTGGCCTAAATCGAAAAGACAAACAAGATGAAGCCTCCAAGGTCAGCTCCCATTATGGCTGTTGTTTTCACACCAGAGCTTTTGTGCCGGATGGTTGGGAGTCTTCCTGTCCTGGTAGTGCTTTGACTCTGTGGCTTAAAGGACGGCAAAGACAGCCCAGCTTTGGACACACACATACAAACACACACACACATCCCCGATACTGAGAAATCCTGCTCTATCCCAAGTCCTTGACATAGATGGAGGAAATCTTAAGAGCTTTCCAGGATCCTCCCCTCCTCACTTAGCACCTCTGGGCATCAGTCTTGGGTCTTTTTCATTTTAATTAACCCAGTGAACCAGCCTCTACCTTTCAAAGGAATCCGAGGAAACTTCCCTGCCAAGTCCCCACTGAGTGCCTGTGACACTCAAGAAGGAGGGCCAGGCTCTCATGTAGGTTAAGGAAGTCCAAGGAGAATAAAGATTATAGGGAAACAGTCTACCTTTCTTTACAAGGTCTTGTTTTGCATCCCTGAAATCTCAGATTCGGCTATTACAATGAAGTCCTGTTGCGGAAAGAGCTGGCCTTTTATCACCACTTAAGATCTAATTAATCCATATTGAAGCACAAAGATTTCTGTTGTGTTTTAGGGTGAGGGGTCATAGAGCCTTCTTTGTTCATCCTTAGACTTATAACCATCAAGCATTGGGGATATAATTTTACCAAGCAAATTGGAAGGTAACAGATCAAATCCTTATCAGAAAGCCCAACTCATAGTTTTAACAGGGTCCTTCGTCCTTTACATGAAACATTATATTCGAGAAGAACAAAAACGCATTTCAGAGTTTCCAAAGAGTTAATGGCCAAAGCTTATATTCCGGGCAGCCTAGGACCAAGACCCGTCACACTACTGTCAGCCACGAAAGCCAGTGGCTCCCATAGGGGTGGCCGCAGTTGTAACATTTGTTGCAATGGCGTTAGTGCTTCGAGTGATGATGCAGTTTGTTGGACTTTTATTATCTTTGCTGGGTTGGGTTTTGTCCGTTATTACAACTTATCTGCCACATTGGAAGCACCTCAACCTGGACTTGAACGAAATGGAGAACTGGACCATGGGACTCTGGCAAGCCTGCGTCGTCCAAGAGGAAGTGGGGACGCAGTGCAAGGACTTTGAGTCCTTCCTGGCTCTGCCGGCCGAACTCAGGATCTCCAGGATTTTAATGTTCCTGTCCAACGGCCTGGGGCTCCTGGGCCTGCTGGTCTCCGGCTTTGGCCTGGACTGCCTGAGGATCGGAGAGACGCGGCCAGGCCTCAAGAAGGGACTGCGAGTCCTGGGAGGGGCCCTGCTCTGGGCGGCAGGCGTCGCGGCCCTGGCCCCGGTGTCTTGGGTGGCCCACATGACCGTCCAGGAGTTCTGGGACGAGACCGTGCCGGAGATCGTGCCCCGCTGGGAGTTTGGGGAAGCCCTCTTTCTGGGCTGGTCCGCCGGGCTTTCCCTCCTCCTGGGAGGGTGCCTGCTCAACTGTGCGGCCTGCGCTCCCCAGGCGGCTCCGGCTTCGGGCACCTATGCGGCGGTAGAGACGCAGACTCAGTGTCTGTGCCTGGAAAATGGAACGGCAGACCCCAGAGTGTAAGCCTTTGGCAAGAGCAGAGGGACGCGTCTTTCCACATCAACCGACAGGACGGGACGGGACGGGGGCGCGTGGGGTCTACGCTTGAAAGGGGTCTTTGTCATGTAACTAAATCTGTGCTGCTCCCGTTTTCTCGCCAAATAACTACTTTTCTAAACTAGATCCCCTCTTCCTTCCCAAATCTGGAGAATAAAGAGGCAAGTCTTCCATCTAAAAGAAGATTACATGGGAAGCATTACATAGGGATAAGCAAAAATAATTTCATCGATCTGGTTATTTAAATCAAAATGTGGTGGTGGCTGCCCCTTCTAATCAGAATTAAGCTTTGATGTGTTAAATTTTATATTAGGAACGTTGTTTTTGTTTTTTTTGTTGATAGCTGGGAATAATAATAGTTTCTATTTCCTAAGGAAAAAACCCCCCCAATCTGCAATCTTTCAAACATTCTGCATTAGCAATACCCCCTGGTAAGCCTATCCCAGAGTTTTATTTCCACAACAATGACCTTGGTCTTCTTTGAACACACGCAGTTTGTGTAGGAGATGACTAAGGACTTTTAGGCTTATGGGTTTCAGTATATCGAGGTACTCTCAAGATTCAACATACCGGCCAATCCCTCCTGTCTCTTCCTTCCAAAGTTTCAAAAAAAAAATTCCAGAAATATTTTGCTTGAGATCCAGATATTTATGGTTCATCTCCTCAATAAAAACTTTCCTTTGTTTGGTTAAAACTGATAGACATGGGGATATATACATCAGTAGTGAACCAGAAGGGATGTTTATCCTGACCTTCAAAGTCCTACTGGTTACCTTCTCCATGACACAGAAAGCATATTTAGGGGGAAAAAAAAAAAAAGGAAGTGTGCACGCACATGTGCACGAATCTGACAGAAAGGCATGTAAGTAAGTAGACCTGATGTTTGGGGTTTGGCGTTCGGTATTGCTTCCTATGTTATGTGGTGTACGTAGCTAACGGGTCTTCAAAAACCAGACTTGATTTAAGATCTAGAGAGATTTCTGATAAGAAGTATTTCTTGAACTTACTTTTAAAAAGCGGTAACATTCACTATTACCATGACACACGTATTGAAATGGGAGAGTGTTAGGTAACAGGTGACAATCTGGACGGGTGCAATCAGTCATATAGAAAGCAGGTGGTGGGAGCTGAGGCCAAACTGTCGGCAAACATTTTGCATCGGGACTTGTTAATTCTTCGACTTGCTAGAAAGCTTGGGAACAACGCGAAAGCCATTTAGATGTTAACAATGAAAGGAGGATCAGTCCTACCCAGTGTTATTTTGGAGACAAACTGCGACTACGGAGTCAGCCCCTGGGACGTGGACACGGTGCTGGCCACACCTTGGCATTGCTGGCTGGCAGACTTATTTCCCTCTATCCTTTTCTGAAACCTAGTCAACACCTTTTCAAACAATAGCCACTCTGGCAAGAATCCTCTACACACAATGAAGAAATCGTTCCCAGCTCTGAAGTGATAGCTTAAGGTGTCACAGGTCTCTGCGCAGCGCTCGGAAGGCAGGAGTGAGTCTGGCTCAAGCTACCGGGGGTCTGCGATGGCTTTGGCATTTCGAAGTGTGGCACAACTAGCTGGAATTTCATTCTCTTTGCTGGGATGGGCTTTGTCCTGTCTTACAAACTACCTGCCACAATGGAAGCACCTCAACCTGGACTTGAACGAAATGGAGAACTGGACCATGGGACTCTGGCAAGCCTGCGTCGTCCAAGAGGAAGTGGGGACGCAGTGCAAGGACTTTGAGTCCTTCCTGGCTCTGCCGGCCGAACTCAGGATCTCCAGGATTTTAATGTTCCTGTCCAACGGCCTGGGGCTCCTGGGCCTGCTGGTCTCCGGCTTTGGCCTGGACTGCCTGAGGATCGGAGAGACGCGGCCAGGCCTCAAGAAGGGACTGCGAGTCCTGGGAGGGGCCCTGCTCTGGGCGGCAGGCGTCGCGGCCCTGGCCCCGGTGTCTTGGGTGGCCCACATGACCGTCCAGGAGTTCTGGGACGAGACCGTGCCGGAGATCGTGCCCCGCTGGGAGTTTGGGGAAGCCCTCTTTCTGGGCTGGTCCGCCGGGCTTTCCCTCCTCCTGGGAGGGTGCCTGCTCAACTGTGCGGCCTGCGCTCCCCAGGCGGCTCCGGCTTCGGGCACCTATGCGGCGGTAGAGATGTAGTGTCACCGGCCGCACCTGGAGATGAGAAAAGCCCATCTGAAAATCTAAGCCAGAAAGAATCAGTGGCAGCCACTCATCGAGAAGCTCGCGCCTCTCTGGGTTTGGTAGGATTTCCTGTTGCACACCTACCCGTTCACTGTGCTTTTTACTTTCCTAAAATGCATTTGTTTTTTAAACTGTGGCTACTGGCTTCTTAAACTGTAATTTCCTTCTAGGACAATAAACCACTGTTATCTTCTTTCTATTCTGAGACCAAAACCATTCAAGACTTAATAGTAATCACACTCATTACTGTGGATGAGTTTTCTCAATTTTGAAATAGATTCAGTGATCGCACAGGACTGGTCAATAAAACATTCTATTAGTGCTTCCGTATCTTTGAAGGGGTCACTCACAGTACAGATCATTTTGGCAACTGGAAATACTACTGCTGATCGTCTGCTGCTTTCACATGCGTAAGATCCCCTATTAGACTGAAATTAAAGTCCCGTTGCATTAGTTATTGAAAATGTATATTAGATTATAGTAAGAAATTGCTGGTTCTTGGAAAGCCCAGGAGGTAAGGGGGGGGCGGGACCCATCATCTCCTTTTTATTCAAACACCTCTGTGCCTCTATGGAGCCTTTCCCCAAAGCCGGCCACGCTCATTCCTGCCTGCAAAGGAGGGCGGGGTCTGGTGTACGGGAAGATCCACGTAAAACCTACCACACAGGCGTGCTTTGCCTCCTGTGTCCTGTGCTCTGCAGGGGACGGCTGGCACCACCCCTGTCCCTGTGGAGCAGCCACGGTGGGGGTGGCGGGAGTGCAGGTCAGGGCCGGGGCGAGCTGGCCAAGAGGCTCCCAGGACCACGGCCTGCCGGCCAGCTGACCAGAGGGCTAGCCGGGGTGGGCGCGGATGGCAGACCTCACCCTGGAAGCCCCTTCTTTTACCCCCACTCTGAATATAGGCCATTTTTATTTCTATCAGCAATCCATATTGCTCAACTGCTTGCTGGCTTGGGAAGTTCCTCGTGACAGATTTTACATTTGCTCGGTACGTGGCTCAAGTAAACTCTGGTTTGCAGCAATCAGGGAAATTAAACAATAAACGACACTGAAATAAAGTATGAGGCAATATGCATCTTTGTTTAAAAAAAGAAAAACACTGAACTTTTTTCCACCCACACACACAGGAAAAGTGCAGAAACCAAAGTTAATCTATGTGATGTATTTGCATACTTTGACAAACGAGACAAATTAGAACAGAAACATATTCAGAATTTAACCTGATTAAATATTTAGTTCAGTCCTGAGCTTTTGATATTTAATACAATATAGATAAAGTAATAGCAAAAAAAAAAAAAGATTTTAAATTTGATTTGCATGCCACAGAGATTCAGCTAAACTTTGTTCATTTGGCTAGCAATATTTTTTTGTACCTGTAACTTAGATTCCGATATACAAAATTATAATAACATACTGATAATTCAAAATTGAGACCTAAATATTACATTCTTTTTACCCTGTGCAGAATAGATTCTACCTTTAAAAAATAGTATTTATAATATTAAAATTCATATTGTTCATACAGTCTTGTGATCAAGTTATTAAAATGTTTTGTCACTGTGAATCATTTGGGTTAGTACAAATAGGACAGAATTGTGAAAAGCTGCCTGTAAATACATAACACTATTGCTGATTTTTAAAGTGTGGAAAAGGATTATATTAAAATAAGTTCACTTCTCATGTTAGAAAGGAGCACATCTTGTAAAATAAAACCAGAAGCATCTTGGTCACAACTGTTAACTACCAGCCTGAGACAGATTTTATTCTTGTATTCTTGTCTGAAACTTTTTTGTTACAAAGAGTGAATAGCTAATCTGAGGAAGATTATTTATAAAGGTGTAAATAGTCCAATATAGCCTCTTCTGTGTCAAACATTTAAAATGGCCAGAACCGAACTATATATTAAACAGAACATAAATAAGACCGTAAATAAATAAATGAAGAAAATAAAATCGTACGGTACAACTACACATAATTCTATAAACATTTTCACGGTCACACTACGAAGCTGAAAACGGCTGACCTTCATTTAGCTCTATATTAAATAAACTTCTGTCTTTCACATTTGACCTTGACAAGGGTGAACGGCATTCCTGCCCTGGTTTTCCTTAGTCATCTGATAGAAGGCGCAGTCGCGAGGCTGGTTTTTGTTCAGAGTGGTGTCACATCCAGTTACGGCTTCAGGGACTTTTAGAGAGAAGTGGTGGGACAACTTGGGAAAAAGTAAAGTTCTAGGCTCAGGAATTGCTTACTTCGAATTTGGATTCTGCTAAAATGAACTTTCCAAAACATGTAATAATTACTTACAAGAAACTGAAAACTCTTGCTGAGGTTGCTGAGAAATAGAACTTATTTTTTTTTAAGGGCTCTATCCCTTTAAGAGGATTTTGTATTTCTCAAAAAACCCCAAATAAACATGTAGTTTGCTATGTAAGATGGCTAACCAAAAACTGCCTCTTCCAGGAGAACTGACTGATAAGTATGAGTTAAGTCGCATAAATGCTTTTTATTTCAAAAGCCTTTATGCGGGCAGAGCAGGCGAGTTCGAGTTCTGTGTAGGCAGTGCGTGGGGCCGGTGGGCTGACAGACAGTCTACACGGGAGGACCTGGAGCCATTTTCTCTCTCGACATTAGTTCATTGAGAACTGTTTTCTTACACAACTGCTGTGGCTGAGATTTCCAATCAACAATCTCCCCCCAGGCACACTCTTCTCTTGGCCCGCCTCGCCACAAATTGCAGACAGGATCCCCTAAAAACGAGAGCTGCAAGATAATTTCTAGCAAATGTTAGAAATCTGTTTAATAAAGTGAAAACAAATTTCTTTTTGGCAACGTTGATTCAGCCAGGACTCCCGGTTTCCCCAGGCGCGCGCTGCTGCGGGTCCCTCCGCGTGGCGGGTGGGGACCGGGGGCATCACGGTGGCCCCCGCGTGGCGGGCGGGGGGCCATCCTCACACTCAGGCCACAGCATATGGGCGCAAGCCGGGACCCCGCAACCCCTCGTAGCGCGGACACGAGCCCAGCTGCGTCAGAGGCGGCCGGTGCTCCGGGGGGCCCGCTGGCGGTGTGCAGGCTCCCCGCTCTCTCCCTTCCTCTACCCTGCTCTGGAGGTGGCCAATCACAGGAGCGCTGCTCCTTGCTGTGCTGGGACCCTCACCGCAGTCTGCCTTCTGTAGACTAAAAGAAAAGGACAAAAAGGAAGTTGTTTTAAGGAAACAAGGGCTCCGACAGAGGTGGCGGCCGTGAGCGCAAACGCCTGTTTCTCAGGTGGCGCCGGAAAGGCGTTGACCCTGGACTTGAAGCCGGCAGGGCTGGCCTCCTGTACACAGCACCGCCCGGCCGGGGGCTCCGCGGTCTGCTCACCGCACAGCCAAGGAAAAGCAAAAATCACCTTCTGCTCGGCCGGGCTATTTCTCAACGGCTGGCTCACCGGGACAGGCAAGGGGTGCTGCCTCTGTCCCACTTCTAGAAAATATGGCCCGTGGGCAATACGCAGGCACCGGACGTTCGTGTACCCGATCAGCCCGTTTTGGTTATCTGATTTCTTTTCTCTTTTAAACATACAAGAATTACATTCAAGGTACTTTACAAATTAACATGTTGAAAATCTGATGCGAAATAAAAGCTCTTTAAGAGTTGATAGTTATGTAACAAAAAGAACCCCCCCCTCCCCCCCGCCAGAAACAAACAAATGCTCAGTCTTGTGCCCTCCCTAAGAAAGGACAGGAGACCACAGGATTTCTTCAGGGACGTGTTCACACATCATCGGCCGGCAGGGACGGGATGCTTATCTTCGCCCTGGTGAAGTAGGCGATCTTCTCCCTAGAGTCAGGGGTGAGAAATAAATGGACTTGAATATGATGCTGAAAATACTCTGTGACCCCTGAAAATTGTCCCCAGAGCTCTGCAAGCCTGGACAGGAGACCGTTTCCTTGGGCAGAACGCCATAAAATCAAGATCGCCGCCTTCTGGGAGAGGACACGATGAAGGAGGGTGGCAGCTCGGGCTCCTGGCAAATCACCCGCAGACTGAGGCGGTACACGCCTTCCCGGATCTCCAGGGTGGGGCGGTTTGCACACCATCAGTTAGGAGTGCTTCTGAACTAAGTCGAGAACACAGGAGGTCCAAGGTCCCAGGGAACTTCTCAGGGCCCCGTAGAGAAGTACATGGTATCAGGAAAATCCTTCAAAATCCATACCGTCCTGCTAAGGTAGGGGTGGAGCAATACCATGACTCCAAACGAAGGGAAACAAAGGAACGTGACTGGAGTAAAGGCAGATCGGTCCCGCACCCCAAAACAGCGATCAGGAGAAACAGCTCGAAAGGGAGAAGCAGAGGAACATAGGTCACAATGGTTTTCAGAGGTTAGGAGAGTATTAAAAAAAAAAATAATAAGGTTTTGGGGTTGTATAGTTACCAAAGACAGGAGCAATCTATCTACTTTGGTACAAAATCTTCACACCATACACTGTATCCCATCAACTGAAGATGTGTTATGTTACACCCGGCACGATGGGGGCCACGAAGGAGAATAAAGCAAAAGAAAAAAAAAAAAAGAAAAGAAAAAAGAAAAAAGAAAAAAAAGAAAGAATAAAGCACCAGCCTTCTTTTGGGAAAATAAGAGTCTATCTAGATGGTGGAGGAAGAGCGAGGTGAAGAAGTAAGCGCTGAGGTGGAAAAGCTCAAAAGACTAAGGAAAGGGAAGGGAAGAAAGGGAAATGACAATGGGGGGAACTGCAGTGAGTTATCTTTGTGGTATTGCATCCTTTACATTTGTTTGATTCCAGAAGAGATAAAAGCAAGACTTAAAAAAAGGCAAGTGATGGGCCTCCGGCTGACTCAGTCGGTAGAGCGAGCGACTCTTGATCTTGGGGTTGTTGAGTCTGAGCCTCATGCTGGGTGTAGAGATTACTTAAAAAAATAAACCCTTAGGGCACCAGGGTGGCTCAGTCCACTAAGTATTGGCTCTTTTTTTAATTAAAACAATTTTTTGGTGATCTTTATTTTTGGGAGAGACAGAGTGTGAGTGGGGGAGGAACAGTGAGAGAGGGGGACACAGAATCCGAAGCAGACTCCTGGCTCTGAGCTGTCAGTATGTGGGGCTCGAACCCACAAACCGTGAGATCATAACCCGAGCTGAAGTTGGTGGCTCAAGCGACTAAGCCACCCGCATCTGGTTCTTGATGTGGGATTCTGTTCTTGATCCCAGCTCTGCTTGGGATTCTCTCTCTCTCTTTCTGCCCTCTCCTACTTGCTCTTTCTCTCAAAATAAACCTAAAAAAAAAAACTCTTAAAGAATAATAAAAAGTAAAAATAAAAAAGGCAAGTAAGCCTGATCATGACGTCACTGAAAGCCTTACGGAGGAACCAAAAACTGAACACTCCCTGCTAATGGATTCCTTTGGCGCAGGCGGGGTGTGCACACCAGGATCAGATGTTTCACACAAGACTCCTATTTCGAACTTTCTGTGAGAAACGAGACAGCGGGGGAACACGGGGCGGTTCTGGGTGAAACCAGGAGTGTCCCCCTCATGCTTCGGGCAGAGTACCCGGCTCTGCCACCCAGGCCCGTGCCCAGGCTCCCAGGGTGTATCCCCCCCACCCAGCCCAGCCCAACCTAGGGGGCTGGGGTGGGGGGGCATCCATGACACCACGGCGTTGCGGGGGGTCGTCTGTTGAACGAGCGAACAACAAAATACCCGAAGATACATGCTTTTTGTATTTTGCATCAAGATTTCTCAGTGAGATGTGGCGACTGCTTCTAAGAGCCGGGGACACCCTGAGTTCTTGGGGAACCAGGCTTTGCTTGGGTCAGGGCCGCTGTCACGGGTCAGGGCCATTGTCAGGGGTCAGGGCCGCTGTCAGGGGGTCAGGATCACCGCCGGAGGGGGGGTGTTGTAACCTCAGGGAGGAGCAAACGGAAGCACAGACGTCCCAACGGGTCTCACGGGCTACTGTGAGCTCCCAGCGACTCCGAGGCGACTCCCACAGAACTCAGACCGCGTGGAGGACTACCTGGGAGCACTAGCGGGGTGGGCTGCCTACCTGAAGGACTGCACCTGGCGCGGCACCTTTCGGCTCTGCTCTCGCAGCCGGCACACATCCTTGGACACTTGCCGCATCAGTTTCTCCGCGTTCAAGTCCTGCTTCTGCTCCTCTTCGGACTGTTCGGCCTGGCAGAGGGAATAAGAACAAAACCCCACGGAATGCTCATTAGAGAGCCCCGAAGCCGGGCCGCGAGGCTTGCTTTTGTTCCTCTGTCAAAGGTCGGTTGACCATATCCATATGCACGTGGGCCTATTTCTGGGCTATTATGCTCCACTCACCTCTCTGTCTATTCTTTCATCAATACCACACTGTCTTGATTACATTAGCTTTACAGGAAGTCTTGAAGTTGGGTAATGTCAGTCCTGCAGCTCTGCCTCCTTCAATATTGTGTTAGCTATCATGTGTCTTTTGTCTCTCCACATAAACTTCAGAATCATTTTGTCTATATGCACAAAATAATTTGCTGGAATTTTAATTGGAATTGCATTAAATCTAGAGGTCAATTTGGGAAGAACATCTCGACCTTATTAAATCTTTCTATTCATGAACATGGACTCTCTCTCCATTTAGTTAATTCTTTGATTTCATTCATCAGATTTTGTATTTTTCCTCACTTAGAACGTATACATATTTTGTTAGATATATAACTAAGTATTTCATTTTAGTGGGTGATAATCGTATTGTGTTTTTAATTTCAAATTCTACTTGTTCATCACTAGCATACAGAAAAGCAACTGACTTTATTAACCTTGTATCCTGCAAACTTGCTATTGAATGATTTCTTGTTTTCAATTTATTTGAGAACTACCTAATTTTTATTATTTTTCTTCTGAATGCTTTGGATTCAATTTACTCTTCTTTTCCCAGTTTTCTAAGGCAGAAACTTAGATTATGGACTTTAAGTCTTTCTTCTTTTCCAGTATATACAATCGCTGCTATACATTTTCCTCTAAGGACTGCTTTTGCTGCACCGTGCAAATTTCGGTAAGTTAGCCTTTCATGTTCATTTAGTTCAAAATATGTTTTCTCTTGAGATTTCTTTTTCTGACACATGTCTTATTTAAAAATGTGTTGTAGGTCTCCAAGTACTTTGGGATTTTCCAGCTATTTTTCTGTTATTGATTTCTAGTTTTATTCCACTGTGGTCTGAGAGTAGGCACTGTATGACCTGTATTCTTTTACATTTTGAAGTTAAATTTTATGGTACAAAATGTGGTCTATCTTGATGAATGTTCCATGCGAGCTTGAGGAGAATGTCAGTTCTGCTGTTAGATGAAGTAGTCTGTGGATGTCAATTATGTCTAGCTAATTAATAGTGTGGTTGAGTTCAACTATGTCTTTACTGACTTTCTGCTTCTGGAAGCTGTCCATTTCTGAAAAATGGGTATTGAAGTCTCCAACTGTAAAAGTAGATACACCTTGTTTTCCTTGCAGCCCTATCAGTTTTTGCCTCACATATTGTGATGCTGTGTTAAGTACGCACACATGAAAAATGTGTTATGTTGTCTTGGAAGACTGGCTGTTTTAATCATTACATAATGCCCTTCTTTATACTAGACAACTTTTTATGCTCAGATGTCTGTCTCAGATTAATATGGCTACTCCAAGTTTGTTTTGATTAGTGTTAGCATGGTATATTTTTCTCTATCCCTTTACTTTTAGCCTATATGTGTTTTATACATAAAATAGGTTTTTGTCGACAACATATAGTTGGGTCTTATCTTTTGTTCAACTCTGACAATTTCTTTGAATTGGCAAATTCAGATCATCAGTGTTTAAAGTGACTGTTGATCTGGCTGGATTGGGATCTGCCATATTTGTTGTTGTTTTCTAGTCACTGCCCTTGCTCTTTGTTTTGGCCTTCTATTCTTTTTCTGCCTTTTGTGGTTTTAATTGGGCCACTTACATTATTCCATTTTCTCTCCTTTCTTAGCATGTGAATTATACTTTTTAAAATTTTTAACCAGTTGTCTCATATTTTGTAATATGCAAAACACCATAGTATGGGGCACTATGTATTAAGTACATAGTATGGGGTACTAAGTACTGTATAATAACAAAATATTACTAATCTTTCCCTCTTGTTCCTTGTATCATTGCTGTCATTTCACTTGTACATAAGCATATATATGTGAAATACATTGTTGCTACTGTTATTTGGAACAAACTTAGATCAATTAAGAATTAAGAAAAATAAAAGTTTTAACTTTACAGTCACTAATTCCTTCCTGAGTGCTCTTCCTTTCTTTATACAGATCCAAGTTTCTGGCCTAGATTATTTTCCTAAGCCCTGAAGAGCTTCTTTTAACATTTCTTGTTAGGCAGGTCTACTGACAACACATTTTCTCAATTTTCATTTGTCTGAGAAAGTATTTCTTCTTCAGACCTGAAGAAAATTTTGTTGGGTATAGAATTCTCAGTTGGTGGTGTCCCGTTCCAACCCCCCACCCCCACCCCCGCGAACACCTTAAATATTTCACCCCACTCTACTTGTTTGCATGGGTTCTAAGAAGTCATATGTAATTCTTCACGGTTATGTAAGTTAAGTGTTCTTTCACTTTGGCCTCTTTCAAGATTTTTCCTATATCTGTGATTTTTGGAGGTTTGAACTCTAGGTGTAGAGTTTTGTGCATCTATCCAGACTAATGTTCTCTGAGCTTCCTAGGCCTGTAGTTTGGTGTCTGATGTGAATTTGGAGAAATTCTCAACCATTATTGCTTTAAATATTTCTTCCGTTTTTCTCTGTCTTCTTTCTTCTGGTATTCCCATTATGTGTGAGTTCCACCTTTTGTAATTGTCCCACAGGTCTGAGATACTCTGTTCCTTTTATTCTCCCCAGTCTTTTTTCTCTTTGATTTTCAGTTTTGGTCCTCAAGCTCAGAGAGTCTTTCCTCCGCCATATCTAGTTGGTAACAAGCTCATCACAAGTATTCTTCATTTCTTTTATAGTGTTTTTGATCTGTAGCATTTCTTTTTGGTTCTTAGAATTCCCTTTTTCTTTCAGCTTTTATTGACCATCTGTTCTTATAACGTTGTCTACTTTTCCCATTAGAGCCCTTAGAGCATTGATTACAGCTGTTTTAAATTCCTGATAATGCCAACATCCCTGCCACATCGGAGTCTGGTTCCAATGCTTTTTCTATCTCTTCAAACTGGGTTTTGCCTTTCAGTATGCCTGGTGATTTTGTTGACACCCACAGTACGCCTAGCGACTAGAACTCTAAGGAGTTCATTTAGTTCATTTAGTAATGAAGTGGAGGTGTGCAGGACAGGGAGTGTTCTATAGTCCTGTAGTTAGGTTTCAGTCTCTTGGTGGGCCTGGGCCCGCACTTGGAAGCCTCACAAGTGCTTCTCAGCCCTCCAACTGCCCCTTAGGTGAGACAGGGTGGCTGGAGTGGGTGTTTTCCTTGCCCCAAGTTGGTTGGGTGTTCATAAAATCCTTGTAGGTTAGACTCTAGTAAGACCGTTGCTCCTGAGGGTTGGTCTTGTTAACAGAATGTGTTGGCATATTTCAAAATGACCACTTTCTCCCTCACCCTGCTGGAAGCACAGGAGTTTTTTTCCCCCGATACTCACTAAGAGGACCAGAGCTCCTAGGTGGAAAATTCACAAACTGCGGGGTCTCCCCATGGCTGGTCCCCTAGAGTTGTTAGCTCTTAGACTTGTTGATTCGGAGCCTCCAGCAGTTCATCAGTTCCAGTGCGGGTTCTCATACCCCGGTGCTACTTCCCTCGGAGTTTCTGCTCTGGTGAGTAGTCACGGTGTGTTGCCTGTCTAATTTGGGAGGTAATGTTTTGTCCCATGACCTCATTTTCTTGACAGATCGAAGAATTGTTGATTCTTTCCTGGTTGTTGGGGCCGAGTAGCGGCTTCTAAGCTCCTAACAGGCCATACCAGGAAATGGAAGTCTGTAACTTTTTAACAGTTTTGTAACACCGTATTTAATAGCTAGAGCATAATTATTGAACGAGCCTTCTAGAATCCCATGTTTAAACTGTTTCCATGCTGCAATGTTCATTCAACTGGGATTTAGCATTTAAACATCTAGAAAAATGAACACTTGGTTAAATTAGATGTAGCGAGGATAAAAGCAGGCATGTCCCGTGCATTCTGAAAACTATCCACAGCAAGAGTACATCTGCATGTGTGTGTGTGTGTATTGTCCACTATCAAGGAAAAAATAATCATAATTTTGTTTCATTTATACTTAGAGCTTACAAAATCTAAAGGGACAGTTCCTTAGCTACATAAATAAAGTATGAGGTAGGAAATGGGACTTAGGTGTAAATGTGCTACTTGCTACTCTTCCTACCTTCATATTGGGAAACTATGTGACTTATTGATTATGTGGACGCCGACTTCCACAAAGGCACTGACGACTCCTACTTGCAGGCAAAGCCAAGAGGCTGCCTGGTTGTTAATTTTGATTTTGGCTCATGGTTTGCCTTGGGGTCTGAGCTGTTTATATGGGCCCATAAGCCTCCGAAGGCCAGGGACTGCATCTGTTTAACATAATTTATAGACGTTCAAGTGCACAATAAAGATTTTTAAGGTGGTGGTTTGTTTCTGAAAACTGCCTATACTATCAGAAGCTGCTTGTGACATTGTGTCAGACAACAAACTATATTAAATTAAGTGGCTGGAGACTTAACGCCACCTACATATTCAATGAGGGGAAATGTCATATCTAGAAGCAGTCTTGTCAATGCATATGAACAAAACAGTAGTTATCCGCACCTGACAGAAACAAAAATCTAATTTAAGTTACTGTGCATTTTGAGGGAGAGTGAGACCTTACAAGTACGTGAGTTAGTATTTGGCATTTGTTTGGAAAGCTGGTGTAGGAAAAGGAAGTGTAAATGAAATGTTGGGTGGTGAAACAGGGTAACTTTCCTCTTCACTTCCCCTCCTACTTCTCCCCAGGGAATGAGGGAAACCGAGGGGCCAAGCACGCTCTGGGAACCTGCCTCGTGCCGGACGGAACCCACACCAGCTGCTCTTCTGCCCACAGAAACTGTCACTTGTCTCGTTGACAAGATGGGCTGTGACTTGGTTCATTCAAGGCCGTGTCTCAGGCTCTTTCTGGCACATTTTACTTCACATTGGCCACTTTCTCAATGATACCTGTGGGCAGCCCAGGTGCTAGAGATTCTTTTTGAGGCACCCTGCCCCTGCCTTATTTTTCCAAGTGGCTGGAGGGTGGGGACTTGTGTGACTTCCTTGGCGCCGGAATCCCCAGGGCCTCCCCGCACGGGCACACAGTGGGGACACAGCTGAATGAATGCGTGTCAGTCTTTGGGAAAAACAGGTTTTTAGATGACAATCTTTTAAAGGTTAATGCGCTTCAGTAACTCTCAAAAGGTTTAGAACACCCTTGGTTTTTCCAATGGTTACTGACTACCAACCAGGCTCTCCAGAAAGCCAGAAAATGCAGACTGATAGATTTAGATTCAAGCAAACATCTGAACTTCGGTAACTGGAAAGGTGTTTGAAAGGCAAATGATAGAATGAGCAAAAGCATTTGTAACTCAAATAACAGAAAGGTGTTGAAAAACGCCTTCCAAGGAGAAAAACACAACAGAAAAAAGGACACTGGGTAGGAATGGGCATCTCACGGAATAAACACAAATGGCAGATAAACAGGCCTCATCAAAGTGCTACCATTCTCACCCACCAGACTGGGAACAGTTACCGGACTGGAGTCCTGGGGACAGCAAGGTAGATGTCCCAATGCCTGAGCCTCCACGGGTGAGGGGACGTCCCAACGCCTGGGTCTCCACGGGTGATGGGGCTGTGCTGCTACTGAGCCAGGAGGAAGCATCTGGAGTCATAACTGTCCCTCATCCCCTTCCACCAAAGGGGGTTTGGTGTGGGGGAGGGGAGCTAGGGGCCAGGAAGACTCAGCTCATTTGGAAGCCCCACCCCCACCCCGCGCCAGCACCGGTCAGCCTCTCTCGCCATGACCTCCCAAGCGCTGAGCTCCAATAACAGAAGGCAAAATGTGGGCCTGCTTAGTGGAGGCCACTCGTCATGGCGGCGGCAGCTGGAGCTGTAAAGGAAATGTCTGTGTTTGTTTGTAGCCTGGAGCAAATTCTTACGAGGGGGAGGTCAACTGAGGCTGGAAGTCAGCACTGGCACAAGGAAAGGGAAGAAAGAACCGCTCTGCTACGGTAGCCTGCAGCCTGCAGTCTAAGTGGACTGGACAATCCCACCATGGAGACCCTCCTGCACGCGAAAGAGCCAAGTCCTCCTGGTATTAACTTGAGCACTGATTGTAGGAGGAGATAAACTGGTGCCGGCAAAAGGGGGTTATGAGGGTCTTGTCCTCCCATCTGCACCCACTGTTTCAGGCATCGTCAAGGCCAGGCAGCGGAAGAACGAGGGCTTCAGCCTTAGAAGACATGGCAGAGACAAGACCTTTGACTGTGGTTCACAGCTAAGCTCTCAGGACCAGCAACACTTCTACTAGGTATTTAAGCTTTGGAAATACTACTGAATCCAGAAAGGTACCGGAATGCTCATTTGCACTGAAAACCTGGGAAATTGTCATCAGAATATCTAACAAGTGAATGCCTTAAAAATAATGAATGACAGCAGCATTTACTAATATGGAAAGCTGCTCTTTTTTTTTTTTATGTTTATTTTTTTGAGAGAGAGCACGCACAAGCAGGGGAGGGGCAGAGAGTGAGAGGGAGACAGAGGATTTGAAGCAGGCTCCACGCTGACAGCAGAGAACCAGATGCAGGGCTCAAACTCATGGACTGAGAGATCATGACCTGAGCTGAAGCCCGATGGTTAACCAACTGAGCCACCCAGGCGCCCTGGGAAAGCTCTTCTTTCTCAGATTTTATTTTAGAGAGAGAGAGCAAGTACAAGCGTAAAGAGGGGCAGAAGGAGGGAGAGAGAGAGTCTTAAGCAGGCTCCACGCTCAGCACAGAGCCCAATGCACAGCTCGATCCCAGGATCCTGGGATCAAGACATGAGCTGAAATTGAGTCGGAGGCTCAACCGACTGAGCCACCCAGGCGCCCCAGGAAAGCCTTTGTTCATAAAAGAACATAGAATTAAGCGTCAGGAGAACACCAAGTTTTGCAAATTTGTCCTTATGACCCTATTTTTGTGTAACCCTTCCAATAACACTAACACACGTACACGGCATGAAAAAGAGCCAGAAGCACAAATACCGACGGCAATGAGACTTCAAGGAGGAACCGCTGCTTTCTGCAGTTCTGCACTGTTTGATTTGTTACAATAAGCATATGTTAATTTTTGGAATAATCTCTTTAAATCTTAAACTATTTTCAAAGTGAAAGTGTACTAACTCATTTTTTATTTGACAATAAAAATGCTGTGGCACTCCTAGGAAAGATGAGATTTTTAAAAATTTATTTATTCAGCAAGTACTTCTGAAGAATCGATCAGACTCACACCACTTTTGGGAAAGCTAAGTAACCTGCAAAAGGGCATTCCTGGTACTTTGCTGATAATAATCCCCTGCAGTTAACGTCTGATGTTTTTCACCACAAAGGATCCCTTTTCCAGAAAGTGCCCCCCTCTCCTTTCCCTGATTTGAAAGATTTTGTTTAGAAAAGTGGCCTTTATTTGCCAAGTAAGAATTCTCTCTTGATTATTTTGCCATCGATGAGATAGGTTAGCAGTCACTAGGAGCCTGGTGAGGTCCCAGACAAGGAACTACTGATTCGGTAAAGAGAAGTGGGTCGCTTCTGCCGCGACATGGTATATCAGATCGGTGAACTGGTAAGTAGACTAGAGTATTGCTGTTATCCTAACTTATAGGTAACTTATAACACGAATAAACCAATCCTGAAATAGCCATCGGCTTAGTGACTTAAGTAATGGGCAGATCGGGGAAAGGCCGGAGAAAGATGTCACATGCTGGCTATACTTAACCTGCCAGTCTCCCCAAGATGTGTTTTATCAGATCAGAATTAACAATAGGCTCCCCGGATCCTGTTCCGTTTTCGGTTACCTTCCACAGGCATGGAAGTGTGGGGGTCTGTTTTGCCCTCTGCGGAAGGGCACTAGCAAGGCGGTCCCCCTACGTAGCCTAATGTCTGCTGACTTTCATCTACCGACATGTTTACAGTCACTGCAAAATCACTTTGAAATTTGGTTTTGTTCTGTGCGAAATAAGATTGACCGTGGAACACATTCCTTTCCCTGCTGAGCAAGAATATACGTCACTGAAAACTACATTTATCTCTGTGTTTATATCTTTCTCTAAAAATCTGGGCGACAGAATACATCATAGAATGTTTGCCAGCTGTTAATAATCCAGAGTAGCTAACTTCCGGACAGTTACGTCTCAGTGCTGAATACTTCATTGTGACCGTTAAGATTTATTTTGTCGAGTGATGTGTATTAGTTATCTCTGATGTGTAATTTTCTTAGCAGGTTCTAACTTGAAAAAATGTTAACATCTGTATTATTTTAAGCTGTAAAAAAAGCTAGCATCATAGAACTCTGGCATTTTGACCGGGAAATCACTCTGAGGAGGAAAAAGACATTTCTGCTTTGTAAGCGACAGGAGGCTCTTTTGGAAAAATACCAACCCTTCCTCAGCACCCCCCTCCCCTTCTCACCCAAGTCATGATTAAGCTGCCTGGTTCACAGCATAGGAAGCCACTTTTTACGTCCCAGATTCCAGAAGAGTGTGATTAACTTTAGTTTATGCGACGGGAGCCTGACCCACAGAAAGGCCCGGTGATTTGGTCATAGCCACACCGCGAAGGCTACCAGAATAAGGGGCACAGCACAGTCCGTCGTAATTCACAGCCCTGCGTTTCTTGCTCCGCTTCCTAAGGGGGTTCTACAACACACGAAGCCACGGACTCTGATTCAGTCTTTATTCTGAGCTACAAAACAGACCTTCGGCCACGGAGGAGGAAGATTATGGAGGGTGACCCCGGGACCCAAGGGTTTCCTGGCGAGGGAGGCAGACCCAGGCGCCACCGCCACCTTCACTAACTGCTTTTCTGGGAGCTTATTTTTTACGGCGGTCGGCAGGCTCTTTGCCTACCGTTAGGCATTTTATGCCCTGCCGCCGCAAATGTCATGGATGTCCAGCCCTGAGGGAAGCAGGGGCAGAAGGGCGTGGGGCTATGTCTGCATGTGCACAGGGAAGCGGACGCAGAAATGGGCCGGCGGGATGGGGAGGTCACCAGCGGTGAGCGACTCTGGTGGCCGGGCTGCGAAGGACAGCACTGCCATCGTCCGCCCTTTCACAGGCGAGCCTAGTACAAACAGGAGGGTGAGAAAGCAATGTGCGGGACTCAGGGGGTCCATACACTCAGAGCAGGTAAACAGGAGAGAAACACCTGTACGCGGGCATCGCTTCATTTTACATGGGGACAGTGCACCGGGCTCTGGGCGAGCGCGGCCTCCTGGAGTTCGCTGCAAGTGCTGCCCCGGTGACCCGTGGAGGTGACCCGTCAGGGGCACCTCCCCACTGAGGAGCAGGGCATCCCAGCTCAGCGCAGACCTCAGAGTTGGCAAAGTAGCGCGTGTGCCGAAGGGCTGGCTTTTGGGCCACATGGCCTTCCAGTCACACGAATTAGATTCCATCGCAAACAGATCACAGAGTTTGTAACTAGAAGGGGTCCTGGGAGTCATCTAGTCCAATCCTATCATTTTGTAGGTGAGGGTGTAAAACTCTGTTTGAGCACGGAAAAAACCGACGCCAAAGACATGCACCTTTGTATGGCATTTTCTAAGGCCGATCTGTGTTCACACTTTTTGTTAGACTGGGGAGAGGGGCGGGGGGAGGCGGGGAGATAGATGTGGCCGGCAGGGAGAGAGCACAGTTCTCGCAGAGGAGGGAGCACCCATTCGGCCTCGCTCTCAGGCCTCCGGGCCTGGCTGTCACAGTCACTCTCTTCCTTGACACTGGGACCCTCAGCAAGGTCCTCCATCGTCTACCGCAGAGGTTTTCACTAGCGTGGGGTTGGGTGGAGAGCGAGGCCCTGTACTGTGCACATGAGCGGAGCATGCTGTTTACACAAGCTCCGAGTGCCCCACAAAGGAGTTCTGCATGCAGCTACTAGTAGCATCCGCATGTGGCGTCCACAGTAACAACCCGGGAAGTAACAGCGATGGTTTGGACATTTGAAGAAAAAGACAATTATGAAGACGAATGACTACCTCAGCTCCTATTGGCCCTCAGTTATTTAGATACATCTTCCTGCTTAGTCACACTGGATTTTCCTGATGAGAACTGGAAAACTATATTCTCACTGTGAATCAGACATTGCTAACACATCAGCTGAGACCCTCTCTGCCTTTCCTGCTGCCCTAGGGGAGCATCAGCTCCCTGTGGGGTCTGGGCAACTTCAGGAAGGCACAGCCAGGGTCTCCCCGCGTGTCCCTTCTCTGAGCCTCCAGCCACTGCCCTGGGTTTTCCCTGTTGAAGCCACTACGTGCCATGGGATTGCCTGGTGCCCAAACTCGCACAGCGATTCTCTTCTCCTCCCAGAGGGACGATGGGTCGCGGCGTGTGTGGCTTCTGGGGGCAGGCCCCATGGAGGGCAAGCAGTACGCGGGCACCACCTCCTTCCTCCCTCCCCTGCTCCCCGTCGGTGGCGCACAGCATGGGGGGTTGGGGTGTGTAATCTCCTGCTCTGCACAGTCACAAGCGAATCCTCACTGGGCTCCTCTCTCCCCTCGGCATCTGGCTGGGCGCACTGATTACGAGACCAGCTCGGCGCTGCTTCATCAGATATACAGGCAAGAAAACCTCTATTAAGATATAATTAAATTTCTAAGCAAAGCCATCAATGCAACTTCTGTAAGGATGATTATAATCATCAGTAGTTTACTATGAGGCCAGAATCATGCATAAGTGGGTACAATTTAATGACTAAACAACTGCAGATTAAGAGAAAAACAAACCACCATTTCACAAAAGAGAATTCTCAAGTGTCACTCTTCTAAGTCACTTCCCAAAGTGGCTGCAAGACCTGCTTGGACCCTGCGCTGGGCAAGAGCCGGGGGATCGGGAACTTTGCTTTCCCACGGCAAACGGACAAAGCCCAGGAGTCCCAGGTACCCTGCGAGGCCGGGCGCCCAGTTAGCTGCCTTCTCTCACTGAGCGTCGCTCCGGCGGTGGCAGGAGACCCAGTCCGTTAGCAGAACGGACAGAAGTGTGCTCACACGCCTACAGCGGCTCTTGGTGGAGACGCTGGCTCTCAGGCAGGCGCAGAGATGGGAGCTCCCACCAGTGTCCGGCCAGCACCCACTTCGGCCAGCGCTCACAACGGGGACCATCGAAATGCTGATAATTAGAAGACAGGAGGGGAAACTACCCCCCTCGTCACACAAGTGGCTGCCTGAATGACCGAGCTGTGACAGAGGTCACTTACGAGGGAATTAATTTAGTTCAACTTGGTAGCGCGTCTGGGAAATCTGCTGGACACTCCTAGGATTACTTGTGGCAGGAAGGACGGTAAGAGAGGCTGATATGATGGGTCTGAAGCAGGATCTCAAACCGTGGAAGGGTGAACAGGCCACATTCTCCGTATCACTGCCGTTACCTTCCTAGACTGTGGCTGTGACCGTTATGCGGGATGCTGGGCTCAGAGCAGCAAAAAGCCCTGTTTCAGAACTGTCTCTCCAAACTGCTGAGGCTCACGCACAGAGTGGCATCTTCCGTAAGCCCCTCGCTTGGATCTGATAACAGCCCTGGACTCTTGCCCTCCTGGAATTTGGTCCCAGGGCCGCTGAAGCAGAGCCTGGATTAAGATGTCCATACCACGGCCGTGCTTACCCTGAGGGTGGGGTCTAGGCCTCACGTGGCCAAGGTACCCTGAGGCCACCTTCCGTTTCTCATCTCTCTGTCTATGCTCTATTTACCCATCCACCAGCAAGTCCAGGGGCAATTGTGCATCTAGCAGCAGTTAAGGCACAAGCAAAATTCTAAACAGGATAAAATCTTGGCTGGTAAGCAAGACCAACAGGCTTTAATGAGGCAGAGGAGACTTTTGCCAAGGTCAGATGGGACATCCACTCTGGTGGCCTGGTGTTGGGGGGTTTATGTGGGAGCTTACCCGCTAGGCCAGAGGCACTCAGGAGAGAAAAGACTTGTGTCAAAGAGGTGTTTCTCTTTTGCAGGCAATGGTTCTGCCCAGTGCCCCAGGAAACCCCTCCTGGGATTTTCTGCAGCTGAGAACGGACATACTTTCTTCAAGGGCTCATTAAAGGCCAGATCATTAAAATGAACACATGTGCACCAAATGTCGACTGTTACTTGAGTTCAGGTTTTTAGAGGCTCAGCAATACGCCTAGGTTGGCCCTGAAGATGTCCGCAGTTGCTGGCTTCTACAGCCCTCACAGTTTCCATCTACTTGTGCTAAGGATTTCTTTAATGAGGAAGGAAAGCAAGAGTCACCCTAAAACCTGCAAACCTCGAGTCCTCTATTAACACCAGTAAAAGTCTAGAATTCTATATGATGAAAGATTTAAAAAGCTCACTTAGAAACAGTGCATTTACGATACTTTTATCCCTGGAAGGATGCTGCTTCCTGTCTCTTCCCATCAGGATTAGATGGCTCAGATGTCACCCAAGCTCCTCTCCTATTTTGTGGAAAATGGCCTCCCACGCTAGCCCATGTCACACACACATCTCTACCACAGGCTTCCCAAAGAAACCTCCTCTAGAGAAGCCTTTGGTGGCTCCCCATCACAGCATTCAAGGCCACTCTTTGACATTTTTCTTCCATTAATTTTATCAACTTCCATGTGATGCTAGGCATTCTGCTTGGAATGACCTTGAATCTGTGGAACATTTTAGGGAGAACTGACTATATCCACAGTAATAACTCCCCCTCTGGATCAGGGATGTCAAACTCTGGCCTGCATCTGTTTTTGTAAAGTTTTCTTGGAACTCAGTGAGGCCATTTATGGACATCTTGTATGTAGCGACTTTTGTGGTGCATGGCAGAGGTGAGAGGTACTGATCAGACCCTTGGGCCGAAATATTTCCTCTCAGGCCCTTTACAGGAAAAGTTTGCGGACCTCTGTTCTACATGAATGGGGAATACTTCTCCATGAATTTAGGATTTTTTCCTTATACTTTCCTCATAAGGCTATTTAGTGCTCCCTATAATATAATGCAAATTTTTGTTTAATTTGTTCCTTGATACTTGATCTTCTTTGATGCTAAATCAGCATCTTCTTTGATGCTAAAAAAATATCTTAATTAAATCTTCTAGTTGTTTCTGGTCAGTGTAAGCAATGCAACAGACTCTCCTAGTTACACATCTTGTTAAACTCTCTTCTTCCTTGGAGTAGCTTGCAAATCTTTAATGTACACAATCCTGCTGTGTCTTCCAGGATGACAGCTTTATCGCCTCCTTTTCAGTCTTTCTGCTTCTACTTTTTTCTTGTCTTACGTTGGTTAGAATTTCCAATCCAATGTTGAGCAGAAGAGTGTTGAACGCCTGCGTCTGACTTTAACAGGAATGGTTCCAATGTCTGTCTGTTTAGGACCTTATTTCCTTTTGGTTACTCTCTATGGAGTTAAAGAAGTCCTGTCTTCCTAACTTGCCAGGAGTTTTAAACATGAATGAGTACTGACGATGTCAATATATTTCCTTGATCTACTGAGTTGATCCAATGGTTTTTCTCCTTTATCTATTGAGGGGATTCATTGTACTAACAGATTTTTCAAATGTTAAAAAATCCTTGCACAATTCAGCATGGTCAAAATGTAGTTTCTTTTTAAAAAAAGTTTTTTTCTAACATTTTTATTTATTTTTGAGAGGGAAAGAAAGAGCAGAAGCTGGGGAGAGGCAGAGAGATAGGGAGGCCCAGAATCCGAAGCAGGCTCCAGGCTTTGAGCTGTCAGCACACAGCCCGATGCACGGCTCGAACCCATGAACCACGAGATCATGATCCGAACCAACGTCTGATGCCTAACCAAATGGACCACCCAGCTGCCCCCAAACTGAATACCTTTTAAATATATTGTTGGATTATATTTACTAATAATGTATTTAGGATTTCTGCATCTATACTTATGGGTGAAATTGGCATATGATTTTCCTTTTTGACAATATCTTTGTCTGGTTTTGGTATTGGGGATGTTGGTCACAGCATGAGTTGTAGAGTGTTCTTTCTTTTTCTAGCGTCTGGAAGAGTTCACATAAAATTGAGATAATCTGTTCTTTGGAAGTTTGGTGGAACTTGTCTACAGAACATCTAGACCGATGTTTTCATTGTGGATAGATTTTTAATCACTGCTTTCATTTCTTTAAGAGGGATAGGACTTTCAATCTTTCCTCCCCTTTTCATCACTTTTTCATAAGTTACGTTTTCCTTGATATTTGTCCAAATTGTGGGCCTTTATCTTTGGTATTATTCAATTTATCTTTTTATATCTCAAATTTATCTGTAATTCTATCCCTCCTTCCTTTTATAGTTTTCTTTATGTGTATCTCCTCTTTATTGATCTTGCCAGAGCTTTGTCTATTTTTGTTTCTTTATTTTAGTTTTTTTCAAATAACCAACTACTTGCTGTATTGAGCTTTTCTCTACATACTGGAGATCAGAAAGCAGTCAAAACAAACTAAAATAGCAAGCAATTCATGCACGACTTTAGCAATATGATATGAAGTATAAAAAGTCCCAAAGTTGGGGCGCCTGGGTGGCTTAGTCGGTTGAGCGTCCGACTTTCACTTAGGTCATGATCTCGTGGTTTGTGGGTTCGAGCCCCGCATCGGGCTCTGTGCTGACTGCCAGCTCAGAGCCTGGAGCCTGTTTTGGAGTCTGTGTCTCCCTCTCTCTCTGACCCTCCCCTGCTTGCGCTGTCTCTCTCTCTCTCTCTCCTAGAAATAAAAATATTTAAAAAAAAGTCCCAAAGTCTTTATAATTATTGATACCCAAGGATCTAGAATTTCATACAGTGACAAATAAAAAACAAACAACAACCAACCAAAAGGTGCAAGGTTCTGTTTAAATCTGTAGTCGTAAAACTCTAATCCAGCTTTAAGAGCCTTTGACCCCTAGGAGTCAAAAGTCTGTGATGCTTCTCCATGCTATTAAAGTTGGTCAACGTTAACCAAGACTTTGAAATGATTGCTAATGGTGAACTGAAAGACTCAAGAGAATAAAAGCAATGGTCATCATTAAGGTGACAAACTTAAGAGCTGGTGATTTCAGCTTTCAACGCGATTTTCCAGCATGCAAAGAGACAGCCAGGCTGCAGTGCTGCTCTCGTGCGGGCTCGTGCGCTGCCTACTGCAGGTTCCCGCGCCTGCTGGCCTCGGCACCCACTGTGAGTGAAGTCCCACTACTCACCTTCAAGGCCGCTTTGCTACTTCCGCCGTGAGATCTCTCCTGATCTCACCATAAAGTGATTTCTCTTGAGGACCTGGTGTATCTGGCTCATCTCCTCTACTCCGTAAGCTCTTGGAGGGCACGACAGTGTCTAGTCAGCCCCGTAGTCTCCAAAGTACCAAACATAAGTCCTACAAGTCAACTCCCTACTGAACGGATACTTACTGATATTCTCTTGTATGCCAAGGTTTTGGTCTATCGGGTGGGACATAATACAGATATGTGTTATGTTTTGTTGCCAAAACTTTCTTTAAAGATATTGGGATCCGTTTGATCCCTAAAATTCATTACGTTTCTGAGTTACATCCAGGATTAGTAGTGCTAGTCGATTAAATGACTCAGTTTCCCCATAGTATCACATGCTCGTGACCAAACAACAACTCTGGGCCAAAAACGGGAAGTGTGTATTATGGACAAGATTTTCTATTAGCTTAAGAAAGTTTCTAATCTATTTCAGATTTCCATCCAAAACAATTGAAAGAGAATAATGTTTTGGCATTTGCAATATTTCAGCTATGTGGGAAGTTCTATTTGTATATGGCATATGGCTGTAGACACACTGTCCTGTTGTCCAAATAAACCGGGGTGCCTGGGTGGCTCAGTTGGTTGGACGTCCAACTTCGGCTCAGGTCATGATCTCACGGTTCATGGGTTCGAGCCCCGTGTCGGGCTCTGTGCTGACGAGACAGCTCAGAGCCTGGAGCCTGTTTCAGACTCTGTATCTCCCTCTCTCTCTGACCCTCCCCTGCTCATGCTGTCTCTCTCTCAGAAATAAATAAAACATTAAAAAAAATTTAAAAAAACACCCCACAAAATTTCTGTGTCCAAATAAACCTTAGAGAATAAGCCAACAAACCAGGCTCCAAACAATTTTGGTTGTAGGTAGGTGGCAGGACAATAGAGATGTTCCCTTAACGATGCCCTAGTTTTTCATCGGTGACCCACCTTACTTTGTATGGTTACCTGTGTGGTGAGAGGCAAGGGAGAATGCCAGTAGGGGAAGTGTGATCTTTTTTGAGGGAAACAAAGACTGTGAAAATGCTGAAGCCTGCAAATTAGCCAGGCATTTACAGATGAGGTGGTTAATGGGTCCTAAGGAGCTATTCAGAAGACTCAAATGAAATCTGTCACTGATGTGAAAAGTTCTGCTGTGTTTATCCCCCGCCCTGTGTTGAGACGGAGGAAACCGAGGAGAAAGTGCCCTCCCCTCCTCCCCCCGCTGCGGAGCTCCTGGCCGGCAGGTGGCNCACTCTCTTAGCAATATCCCAGGTTAAAAAAAAAACCCTACGACAACGGGAAAAAAGAGTTTCAAGTTCCAGGAAAGGGACCCGCAGACTCTGTCACAGGGAGGGGCGAGCTGGGGCCCTGGGGCAGGCGGGCTTTAGGGCCCGCGCTTCGCGCCCCTCGGGCCGGCGGGACCGGGACCCCACCTGCTTCTCGGCTTGCTTCAGGAGCTTCTGGAAGCGCTCGTCCTCCAGCACGCCCGGCGGAAGGTCGGTCTCCCCCTGAGCCTTCAGCTCCTCCAGCTTCTGCCGCAGGCCCCGCAGCGCCTGCAGCTCGTCGTTGAGGCGGCTCTGCCGGGTCAGGGACGCCTGCAGGTCCAGCTCCAGGTCCAGCGACGTGCGCGCCGGCCGCTCCTGCGCCGCTCTTCTCAGGACGGGCTGGCACACCGTCTGCAGAGTCAGAAAACCAAAGAGCGAAACACCCCTGTCATCCTGGTAGTCGTTATCTCCTTGGTGTCCCCCTCCAGCCCCCCGCACGTTTCCGTGCTCCCAGGAAGGGAGGCGCAGGCGGCCAAGGACAGGTGGTGGTGGGATGTGCCCCGCGGGCAGCGGCCTGTCAGGGCCAGGGTGATGTGTGCACGTTTCTGTCCCCTGCTAGTGGACGGCAAAGATTCAGAGGTGGCGGCGGCGTCAGCTTGGGTCCTGAGTGAAGACAACATGGGCAGAGCCTTTAGCCAGCCTGCAATGAACAAGCCGCTAAGGAGGAAATAAACCTTTATTGGTTTAAGCCACGAAGATCTTGTAAGGCTGTTGCCATATTTACCACGCAAAGCCTGCCCTCTGTGCAAAGCAAATCCAGGAAACTCCTGCTCCCCCCATTTCAGGACCCAACACAGCCGCACCCCCACTGCTCACTCCTTTGGCGTCACTTCTGGAAGCGCCAGCCGGAATGCAGCTGGTCGGTGCGGCAGAGGGTCTGAGCCCCCCCTCTCATCGGTATGCTCAGATCCCAACTCCTTCCTCGACTTCCCATCACCTAATAGCCACTTCCACCAGGGAATCAATGGTGCTCTTCCTGGGGCCAATCTTATCCATTTATCAAGAAATAATCATTGAATATATATGAATAAATGGGGGTGGGGAGCTGGCCACACACTAGGGAGAAAAGACCCCGTCCTCAACCTTGAAGGCGATCAGTAGTGAGAGGCGGAGTAGCGTCTTTTGTGCCCCAGGAAGTCAGGGAAGGGAGAGAGCACTCAGGGCTGGTCACGCTTGCTTGAGGGAAGGAAGTCAGAAGAGGCTGGGAAGGTTGCATAAGCAGAGAGGAACAAGGAGGGTATTTTTTTGCCCAGACCATTGGCAGCGGGAATGGAAAATAAGAGTAAAAACTGGTACTATTTGATACGAGAGAGGCGGGACTCAAATTTGAGAAGTACTCGGGCTTGGAGGTCTGGACAAGAGTCGTGCTGGTGACAGAGGGCAGAGGGAGGCCGGCTGTCGTGCTTCCGGAATCAGGGCCCTCGCCCAGGGCTGGAGAGCTCGTGCCCTCTCCTCCTGGTCCAACACATACTGCTGTGACATTCTTGAACATTCCATAATACTCTTCTTAGGGTCCCTGTATTCAGCCTCTGCTCTAACAAACTTATTACACAGCAGAATCACCTAGACACACACTCGCTTTGACTGTATTACTTGTTTCTCAGAAAAAGAAATCCTTCCTAGTGGTTATGCGTGCACGTGCATTGCTGCGCTGGCCGATGTTTAACAAGCGGCTCTGGGTGGGGCCACAGGTGGAGAAAAAAAGCACAGGTTTGGGACGTCTGGGTGGCTCAGTTGGGTGAGCATCCAACTCTGGATTTTGGCTCAGGTCATGATCCCAGGGTCATGGGATTGAGTCCCATATCGGGCTCCAGGCTGGCAGCACGGAGCCTGCTTGGGTTCCTCTGATCATGCTTGTGCAGGCGCACATGCACTCTCTCTCTCTCTCTCTCTCAAAAAAAGGAAAAAGCATGGGTTTGTAAGAGTTTGCTGATTTCTGTGGTGTAAATACTCCTGCCATCACTGTTCTCATGCTGTCGTCACGATGTCACTGTGCTGGCACAGTGTCCAGGGGTGAAGGCCACAGACCACCCCCATCAAGTCTTTAGCTTCCCCCCAAGCAGACGAGCGCAGTCCCTTCTGGCTTCCCCTGGCACCTTCCCGGTCCCGTGTGCCCCCTGAACGCATCCCGCAGGCCGGAGAGCCCGGTGTCAGGGCCTGCCTCGCTCAACACACATGGCACTCCGTCCTCACTTAAGCCCCACGTCTGAGCTCAAATACAAGGGCTTCATAAATTATTACTAAATAAACTATGAGCAGGCAGATAACATTCTGCCAGTATTTCAGCTGTGAGTAAGCAGGAATTGTTGCAGTGCGTGAACAGTCCAGCCTATTCATGTGTTTAAGATGCTCTCTCTGACTCACCCTTTCAGGCTCGGCCAGAGCCCGGGCGCCGGGTGGGCTGGGGCTCTCCCACCCACGCTCAGCTTAACCTTCGAAGAACACCTGTTGTTAGTTACAGAAACTGTGCACTCCTGTCCCAGAACATCGGCGCTTCCGAAAAGGTACCGGGTGTTACGCTAGTCCCACAATCGCTCCGGAGCCAGAGGCGGTGTGGAGACCTCGCAGGCACCGCACCAGCGCACTCGGCGAGCCCCTCTCCAGCGACACTGCAGAGACAGCGTCCTGGTCTCGCTATCGCGGGATCCAGACCCGCGCTGAGCGGCTGCTCTGCAGCGCACGCTCTCTCCAGCTCCGGAACCAGCACGACACCTGTGTCTCCCGGGAAGCACAGCCTCACTCAGTGGCCCCAGAGTGCGCAGTGATCACGCTCAGGACTTCTGGTACTGGTGCCCCATGATCGGTGGCTCTGGGTTGGAGACCCTGAGAGGTTGTGGAAGGAATACGTACCCTTTTGACCCTCAAACTGCGACGTTCGGTGGAGTTTCTCACAAACAGGGATTTTTTAGCCAGGGTTGAGCTGTCACTGTCACTTCGATTCAACTGGCAACAAAGGATAAAAAAGGAAAGAAAAGAAAATCACTGCATAACAGGGTGCTAGTGGTTTAGGATCAAGAAGCTCATCAGATAAAGCAGGTGGTGATTACAGGAGTTTGTTTCTTTAAGAAAATCCTCCCTAAACAAGTTCTTCTCTGTTCTGTGCTTTCCTTCAACAACTACGTTTTCTTACATATAATTTCAACAGCTGCCTTTCGGTGGCAGTTATCAGAACTCATGTGCTAAGATAATTATACGTACTTGGAGAAAAGTATCCCTTGTATTTGTAGCTAATTTGCAATACTCATTTAGTAGGGCCTATATAATAAACAGAGCTCAAGGTCAGATTTCAGTCACAGTTTAGAACAACCTAGAATGCTCTTGACCCGGACAGCCTGTACTTACTCCTTCACCTGCTTTGGGTCTCTGCTGAAATGGCACCTCAAGGAAGCCTGCTTTGAACCCTACTTTCAAACTTGAGACCCTTGTTTTCACCATTTCTGATCCCCTTTAACTTGCTCCACTGTTTTTCAGAGAATCGGTCCCCACCTAAGACGCATCACAGTTTGTTCATCATGATAACTATTTGGCTCAACACACAAGGATGTAAGCTGTGTGAGGGCAGGGCTGGGGGCCTCTTCTCTTCACAGAGGAGTTCCAGCCAACTGTCTGGAAACACGCTTACCAGCGGACACTTCATAAACATAGTTGTTGAACTGAGTGAGTAAATTTAGAATTTTGAGTATTTTCTAACCCATCTAATAATATATTAATCTATATTGCTATCAATAATGACTTCTGGAAGTAGAACTTGGCAAAGTGAAGCAAAGCCCCCCATATCCTCTACAGAGGCATAGGTGTGACTCAGTGTCTAGAGGCAGTATTAAAATACGATTTTTGTTCTAGAACCTAATTTTGGTTCTGCAGGATTAATGTGGTTCGAGTCCTGTATGACATATGGCAGCTATATTTAAGTTTCAAGTCATCTGAAGTTTCTAAATACACACTGAAGTACAAACATACCAGCAGCCAGGCCTTTATTCACTTACTTGCCAAATAAATGGCTTAGAGTTAACGAGGCAGGAGATTTAAGACAAGGTGAAACACAACCCAAACTGAAAAGACCCACAAGAGTGTGACATTTCGTGTGCATTTTACGGCACTCCCACCCATTCGTGTTTGCGGCAGGCGGGGGCGTCCCTGGTGGTCGGCGGGCCACTGGCCGGCAGGAGGCAGAGGTGCAGAGCTGCGTCCCGCTTACCCTGCAGATGTACTGGCTCCGCTCCCCCGGGGAGAAGGTCTGCGAGCGCACGATCACGCTGCTCCGCACGAAGGGGCGCTGCTGCGTGCTCAAGCCGCCGCGGTCCTTGGGGCGAACCGCCACCCTGGCGTCACCGGCCTCCTCGGTGTTGGTCTCTTTATCGACCTAGAACGGAAGTCAGGACCCATCAGGCGCGGACGGATGTGGATACATTTCTGCTCCTTTCTTCCACCTCCAAAGGCAACAGCCGATCTCCCTGCGGAGCCTCATTCTGCGCCTGGGCCGCTTGTGAGAGAAGCGCATGGCGTTACTCCCTGCGGGAACCCGGGGAGGTGGCTTTCTGCTGAGAAGTGACCCGCGGAGGGCAGGACAGTGTCACCCACAAATGGAGGTGCCCCCCAGCACCTTTGACCTACACACGGAAGCCTTTGACTTACACAGGGTAAATGTGGTTCTGTGAAGGACCTTGTTTAGGGACACTTCGACACAAACACGGTTCAACATTCGGACTCGTGGTTTTGTTTGGTTTCTTCAGAATAACGGTACAAGTAACTACATATAAGAAAATGAAAACGTACCACAAGGCTGTAGGCTTACACAGAGTGTGCAATTACACATATATGGCAATAGCAACTGCTGTGAGGCTGAGTTTGGGTTTTTACTGTATCTCTGGAAGTGTAACAAAAAATAAAATTTAAGTAACAACAGAAGTTTCTCAGAGCACTAACTCTATAGGCACCGGCAGATGTTTACTGTCGATCTCAGGTGCATAAAAGGGCTTGAAACCTGCCTCGTGCTGGTCTGCTCCTTTACCGAAGGAAGCCTTGCGTCAGGGCACAGTATTACTTTCCTCAGAAATAAAGGATTGGAATTTTCTAGACTCCATCATCAACATCCCAAGCACCCTCCAAGCCTGCAAATGATTTCCTCCCTCTGGGGACGCGCTCTCCACCAACATGCATCTCCTTTAACTGGCCAAGTGACTGCTGACTGGCTTGGCCGGCACCACCCGTCCACCGAGCCACCTGCCACGTTCCAGAGCGGGCTCCGGCCAGCGCACCACGTCACCGAGATGCACTTTAACTGTCTACTTCGTGGAAGTAAACTCACAACACTTACAAAACGTAACACGATGAAGTAGCTATCCTGGCGGCATCCAGGAAATTCTGGAAATGCTTTTTCTAAATACTCCCGGGGCGTGTACAGAGATCTACACAGCACTATTCACCTTCTTACACAAAATTTAAGTCAAGAACGAAGACGGGGCCCATGCAAACATCTGAAAGCCTCCTTCCACAAGCGCCTGCCGTGAGCAGCTCCGGCACAAACCCTGGGACGGAGTCACACCCGAGGGGACACACGTGGTCTGCGTGCCACCACTGGACCTCAACCTGGGGGGCGCGTGGCTGCAAGTACCCACCAGGGTGGACGGCCCACCGGGCGGGCGGCGCCCACGCTCTTCAGCGCCGCCGTCCTGTCTCCTGCCCACGGCCTCCTCCACATCGGGCGCACTGAGGCGCGAGCACAGGTCTCCTGCACGACGACCCCCCTTGGGCAACTTCGCGTTGGCCTCTTCTTCAGACGCGATTTCATCAGAGGCCTCTCGCAGCATTGTCAGCCTACGGTGAGATGGAGCAAAACCAGACGCCCCTTAGGTCCGGCAGATGTGCTCGTGAGCAGGGCCTCCTGGGGCGGACCCCGCTACCCCCACAAGGAATGAGACTCACGCAACGATTCAAGCCATTTCGTGGCTCGAACTGCTACATGCAAAATAAAATCAGCATCTGACCCTCCAGCAATATGCGGCCAAAGCACCATAATTTGGTAGGGAAAAGTTAAATTAATGGAATTTGACCTCATTCCTAGATATTAAAATACAAATTTTCTGAAAATCACGTATAACATTTAACCCCACCATTTAAAAGCACTGACACTATAATATAACTTGATATCAGTTGTTTACTTGTTATAAAGTTAATCCTACAACAGAACGGAGTGGCTCTGCTAAAAATGAACAAGGACAGAAGTATTGAAAATATCCACCATTGGGGCATCATGCAACTCCTTATCTCGGGGTTATAAGTTCGAGCCCCACCTTGGGTGTAGAGGTTGCTTAAAAAGAAAATCTTTATAAAAAAACAACTGTGCTTACAGTCTAGCAGGGTTAAAACCCTGTGTGAAGGGAGCTTTACTCCTGAAATAACAAGAATCCTAAGGTCATGTGACCTTGTCTCTAATGAAAGCCACCACAGGGGCTTAGGGGGCAAGCGGGCTCCAGAATGCACATATGGGTTTACGTTCCATATAAAATACACGAGCAGGAAAGTGAGGGTGCCAGTGAGCCTTAGAGTATCTCATGCCCTGTTGAGTTTCATGTCCTTAGAGCAGTAATGTTTTTGCCTGCCACTGGTAACTGAAAGGCGGGCTGTAGCTGTGATGGGTGATGCTCTGACGGATGGACACGCACCCCTTACTAGCCAGCTAGTTATGAGATGAGCACAGGGAAGCTAGCAGTGGACTCTGCGAGCTCTGAATTCCTTTATGCTGCACACAGAGTGTATTCTTGGAAATGTATATGAAACAAATTGTGTTTTACATACATAAAGGTTTAGTATTGAAAAATATGATGGACCTTATAATCACTCTCATATTTATTTTTTTTTGCAGTGCGCTGATTGTAATCACTGTAAAACAGGGCCTCTGGTAAGAACAAAGTATGTCTGTACCTTTTTGTGTCACTGGAGTAAGCTGTCCTTCCACATGTGCAAGATTTTGTTACTTATGACATATCTTGTCAGTCTTAGTTTGTAACAAGTTTTATACAGATGCACAAAAATGCGTGCTATATATGTATATGCATATGTGTTAATGGTATAAGCAACTATATATACATTAAAATTAGTCCAAGTAACTTTACATCTATACTTTGAAAACTGATGCAAATTTGTTTTCAGGGAAAACAGTGAAACCAGGAAAGGCGGTTCTTTATACATAGCTATAATAACTTTTTTACCCCCCAAAGGAGGGGGGAATGGATAATTAGGTGGAAACAGGAGAAGAAGATGGAAGTGGTAACAAATAGAAAGTGAGCACTCAGAACCTGTTTTCCAGATGCGTGCTTTGACTTATCTGAACCTAAAAGATACAGAGGTATTTCTGGTGATTTAAAAAAAAAAAAGAAAGTTTTTAAAGTTATTCATGCATTGACAATGAACTACCACACCTTTGAAAACAGGTAGATGATGATGATGACAATGATGATGATCTTAGAGAGAGAGAGAAAGAGAGAGAGCAGGAGAGGGGCAGAGGGAGAGAGAGAGAATCCCAAGCAGGCTCCACGCTCAGCGCAGAGCCTGACGCAGGGCTCAATAGAAGGACCTTGAGAGCAGGACCTGAGCCGAGATCCAGTCACAGGCTCAACTGACTAAGCCGCCCGGGTGCTCCTCAAAACCAGCAGTTGAGACTGAGAACTTTAAAAAGCCCAAGAGAGGGAGTCAGAACTCATGGAGGCAGGACAGAGAAAGCCCTTCCTGTGTTAACTCTAACTGACTCTCAATTTCGCTGTTACCTTCAAGGCTCAAACGACCAAAGAGGGTCTTTCCTCTAGTGGCAGCTCCCTGCCACGACACCGCTCTGCATAATTCCAGGAGGATCTGAACCCATAAGGGTTTCCCTGCAACACACACCCCCTCTTTGCATTCCCGAAGAGCAAGAGAAAGCAGCGTTTTTACCAGTCTCCATCTGGGCCCCTTTGCTCGTCTTCCTGTCCTGGCTCCTCCTCCTCCTCCTCCTCCTCCTCCTCCTCCTGCGCCAGCTCCTGCTCCACCGCCAACAGCTCGGCTGACGTTCGTGCCAGGAGGGCTGACACAGCGTCCTGGACAACAGAGGCATCCGGGCGGCAATTAGCGTCACACGTTGTGAGAGCAGATTTAAACACTCATCAGCTGGGGACTGACTGAACAAGAAGGTGGCACCAGACCCCATGCTCCCACTAAGAACACACAGCAGAGCGACTGAAATAAAACAGAAGGCGACAAACAAACCTCCCGTGGTTTTACAGCCACGAAGGGCAACGCAGGCGATCAGGACCAGAGGCCAAGGTCCCAGGGAGAGGAGACACACAGGGAGGTGAAGCGACATCACTGCCACTCCCTCCCCTTGGGGGCGTGTGTCCGTTCTAGCGGCTGAGGTGCACAGGCTGGAACTGTGGCTGCTCAGAACACAGGCGCAACCGACAGGACGTGAAGGGGGGAACGGAGTGGAAGGCACCCAGTGCGGTCCGCACACTGAAGGGGAAGGGGAGTCCAGTGCTCTGCACCACGGTCTTGTTGCGGTATTCCCCATTCCTCAGCTGCAGACCTGACAGCAAGAGGTGGGAAACTAGGCAAAACCCAGCTGCAGGGAGGCTAAAACAGTAGGCAGATACTTCAGTTTCTTCACGGTCCTAGGGAGAGAAAAATTGGAATTCAGGTCTGCCAAGTGACTCCGGTGATCGGCCCATATTGTAATCTGTCTTCTGGAAGAATACAAAACCCTCTCCGGAGGAAAATATCAGCCAGAGCCTCTACAGTCGTTCACACATAATATCCAGAGCCTCTACAGTCGTTCACACATAATATCCAGCATCCGTTGGAAACCAAGAACAACAACAGATAAGATAAAAGAGGCAATCGACAGGTGGTCCATACACTACCATTATTTAGAGAAGGAATTTAAGTTTTTACAATTAATGTGTTCAAGAAAACTGATGAAATGATGGAGAATCTCACTAGTGTAAACACAAATCCACACCAGCATGTCAGAGTGGAATTGGTGAAAATCCAAAGAAGACAGAAAATGTTATGAACAGTGAAAAAAAAAAAAGATGCATTACTTTTTAAGCATCAACTATTCTCCAGCAGCTCAGTAGAATCAGTGGAAGCCAGATGACAACAAAATGGTATCTGTAATGTGTCCAGAGAATTAACTTCCCACCTAGAATTCTGAATAGGCAGGAAAGAATTCCTTTTCAAGTGGAAATAAAGACACTGATAGATATGCACTAAAAGAAATCCTAAAGGGAGTTCTTCAAGCAGAAGGAAAATGACCCAAACGGAAATGCGCTAATGCAGAGAGACATGAAATTCACCAGGAAGGGTAAAGATGTGGCGAAATCTAAACGAATACTGATGTCAATGGGACAATAACATCTTGTGGGATGTTACAGAACTAAAACACACGACCAATAATTTCGCAGAAGGAGGAAAGGGAATAAATGGTGTTAAAGTCTTTTGAAATTCTTGTACTGTCTGGGAAAAAGGTAAAAGCATTAATTTAAGGTACTTCTAATAAGACAAGAATGTATGCTATAATCACTAGGGACATAGCAAAAAATAAAAGACTGTATCACTTCTAACAGAAGGGAAAATGAAATTTTCCTGTCC
The DNA here is from genome assembly GCF_008692635.1 of Crocuta crocuta. NCBI lineage: Eukaryota > Metazoa > Chordata > Mammalia > Carnivora > Hyaenidae > Crocuta > Crocuta crocuta. The sequence continues at coordinate 3,633,359 of NW_027527449.1, read as the reverse complement.
TAAAAAAAAAATCAAAGAGTAAGACAGTATGTTCAAACCCAAATATATCACTAATAAGATTAAATGTAAATGAACTAAATATTTCAATTAAAAGGTAAGGATTTTAAGACTGGATAATAAACCCAAGCCAACTATATACTGCTAACAAGTGAAACACTTTAAATGTAAGAATTAAAAAAGATTGAAAGTAAAAGGATGGAAAAAGATAAACCATGAAAACAGTAACCAAAAAAGTGTAGATACAGCTTTATGGATACTAGACAAAACAGATTTTAAAACAAGGGGTATTAATACAGATAAAGAGGGATATTTTATAACAACAAAAGGGCCAGCTGAACAGAAAGATTCATCCATGAATACAAACACAGACGTCAGAAAGCAAAGGCTAACAAACTAAAAGGAGAAACAGCCATCTATAATCCTAAATTGGAGGATTTTAACAAATCTCTCAATAACTGGTAAAATAAGCAAATTGAAAAGTCAGTAACTACAGAAGATTTGAAAGACAAAAATTAACAAACGTGACCTGTAGAATACATTCTCTTAATATCACACAAAAAGTTTACCAAAACTGACCACATACTACGCCATAAAGCAAATTCCAATATTCTATATGACTGAGTAGTGAATAGTCTGTTCTCTGAAAACAGTGAAGTACAGCTAGAAATCAATAATAAAAAGAAATTAGAACGCCCCGCTGTTTAGGAATTAAGTAAATATATTTCTAAAAAAAAAACCACATAGATGAAAAAGAAATTATAATGAAAATTAACAACTATTTTAAATTCAATGATATTTTGATTATATCATATTATCAAACTTGTGAAAAGCAGGCAAAACTGTGCTCAAAAAGAATTTTTAAGCCCTAAATACATAAATTGGAAAGGAAGGTTGCTGAACAATTATCTATCTCAAGAAGTAAAAAAAAAAAAGTACAACAAATTAAACCTAATTGAAGTAGAAGGACATAATAAAGAAAAGAGCAGAATTAATGAAATAGAAAACACATATATAAATAGAGAAAAAAATCAACAAGGCCAACATTCAAAGATGTTTCTTTGACTAAAAGAAAACATTGACAAGGCCTTAGCAAGAGTGAGAAAAAAAAGAAGAAATGGTACAAATTTACCAATGTGAGAAACAAAACAGAAACATAGGAAAGTCCTTGTATATATGAAAAATAAGAGGGTATCTTGGATAACTTTGCTAAAATTATGATAATTTAGGTAAAATAAACAAATCTTGTAGAAAATGCTACTTACTAAAATAAATGCAATACAGAAAGCTGGAATAGTCCTGTATCTTTTTTTTTTGTTTAGTTTATTTATTTATTTTGACAGAGAGAGAAAGTGTGAGTCAGGGAGCAGCCGCAGCAGAGACAGAGCGAGAGAGAGAGAGAGAGAGAGAATCCCAAACAGTCTCTGAATTGTCAGCACAGAGCCCAACGTGGGGCTCAAAATCACGAACCACGAGATCATGACCTGAGCCGAAGCTGGACGTTTAACTGACTGGGTCACCCAGGAACCCCTGGAATAGTCCTGTATCTAATAAAGAAATGGAATTGATAATAAAAAATAGCCCACCAGCCCCTTTCAACTGGGATTCTATGAGAATTAAGCCCCAGTGCCCTCCAGCATCCATTATGTTAAAGCAAAACAAAACATAGCATCTAGAATGGTGTGAGTTATGTGCTATCCTTGGGAGAAATAAGAAAATAGTCACCGAAAACATGTTTCAGTAAATGTTTACTTCTTGCAGAGCCTTGGTTGTGAGGCTGATTCTCACAAAGAAAATCACAGGCTGGGCTGGTGAATTCTCCTGGGAATTCTCCCAACTATTTAAGGAAGATATGATGCCCACCTTACAAAACCTTCTGCAGGAACTAAACAAGGAATACTCTCTAATTTACCTTATGAAGCCTCGTAAATCTTGAGGTCAAAAAACGACATCACAAAAAAGGAAAATTAAAGACTAATCTCTCTCATGAACATAAATGAAAATCAACCCAAACACAAAGTCAAGAAATCAAATCCAGCAACATATATAAAAACACATATAAAATACATCACAATGAAGTCTGTTTTATTCCAAGAATCCAAGGTGGTTTAACATTCAAAAGTTAATCAATGTATAATTCAGCACACTAAGAGAATAAAAGAGAACAACTGTGTAATCAATTTAAGAGTTAAGTAAACAGTAAAAATGTTTGAGAAAATTCAATATCCATGCATAATAAAAGTCTTAACAAACTAGAATGAGCACAAAACTTCTTTAATCTGATAGTGATTGTCTACACATAGCCTCAGAAAAATCATTTTACATGACGAATTATTGAAAGCTTTCACTTCGAAAAAAGTATAGTATTTTCTACAAAGGTAGACAACTAAGCCAACAGAATAGAACAGAATATCCAAGAACAGACTCCAACGTGCACAGGTCATTAGATTATGACAAAGATGATATTGCAATGAAGTTGGGAAAGGAAGTCTTTTCAACAAACGATACCGGGCCAATGGGTTACCACATGGATAAAAAGAAATCTTGATCTCTACCCTCATACCTTACACAAAAATTAATTTCAGATGAATTGCAGATCTAAATGTGAAAAGTGAACCAATAAAAACTTTTATAAGACAAGACAGGAAACCATCTATCTTCATGACCCTGGGGTTGGCAAACAGTTCTTAAACAGCAAAGGAAGCAATAAGCATACAGGGAACAACTGATAAATAAGACTACATTAAACCTGAGTACTTCCATTCACCAAAAGACAACATGAAGAAAATGAAAAGGCAAGCCACAGAATGAGAAAAGATACTTGCAATAGACATATTTGGCAAAACACTCAAATCTAAAATTACAAACAGCTACCAGCCTATTAAAAAAAAAGAGAGCGAATCCAACAGAAAAATGGGCAAAATCTTTGACAGACATTTAACAAAAGGGGGTATCCATTTAGCCATTAAATATTATAATCGGGCAAATGCAAAAAACACCAGAGAGTAGTATACGCCTACCACAATGGCTAAAATGAAAGAAGATAAAGACATGTACAAGATGCTAACAGCAGCACTACTCAGAATAGCCTCCAAATTAGAAACTCAAATGTCCATCAATAGCAGAATGGATATGTAAACTGTGATAAAATAATACAATGAAATATTACACAACAGTGAGCACAAATGAACTACAATTACACAAAATAACAGACGACTCTCGCAAACATAATGCTGGGTACGAGATGCCAGACACAACAGAACATATACTGAATGATTCCATTATATAAAGTTCAAAGACAGAAGTCGGATAGAGATTACTGAGGGGGAGGGGGGTAAGGACGACAGCGGGCACGAAGCAGGGCTCTGGGGTGCTGGGAATGCACTGTACCTTGGTGTGGGTGGCAGCTACACAGGTGTACCTGCTTTGTGAAAATTCATCGGAAAGTTCATATAAGATTGCCCCACTTTGCTGTAAATCTCTCCATCACTCCCCTCCACAAAAGAAAGGAGTTAAAGTGAGAGTAGAATATGATAAAACGTGTAATAAAAATGCATATATATGCATATAACAACACTACGAGCAAACGAGACCTAACAAACACCTATAGAAAATTCACCCAACAAGAGCGGAACACGCATTCTTCTCAAGCGCACATGGAACATTCTCTGGGAATGGCAGCACGTGCTAGGCCATAAGACAAACCTCAAGAGACCTAAAAGGACTGAAATCATACAAAGTATATTCTTTGGCCACACTGTAGTGGAATTAGAAATCAATAACAGAAGGAAACAATAAGAAATAACAAAGATGTGGAAATTAACACATTCCTAAATAACCAATGAATCAAAGAAGTCACGAGGAAAATTAGAAAATATTTAAGAGCCGAATGAAAATTAAAACATACTAAAGTCTGTAAGATGCTGCTACAGCAGTGCTCAGCAAGAAATTTACAGCTACAAGAGCCTATGTTAAGACAGAAGAAAGATCTCAAATCTATAACCTAACCTTCCACCTGGAGAAAATAGAAAAAGAGTGAAAAGTACACCTAAAACAATCAGAAGGAAGGAAATAATAAAGACCGGGGTAGAAGTTCACAAAATAATGAACAGAGAAATATTAAAGAAGATCAATGAAACCAAAGTCAATTCTTTGAAAAGATTCAAAAAAAGTAAAAACCTTTAGGCAGACTGACCAAAGTTCTAATTACTGAAATCAGGAATGAAAGAGGGAATATCACTATCAACTTTATAGGTACAAATGAATTTTAAGGGTTACTAGAAACAACCATCTGCTAACAAGCTGGATAAATTAGATAAAGTGAACACATTCCAGAAAGACACAAACCACTCAAAGTGATATTATAACAAAATTCTGAGTAGACTTAGAACAAGAGATTGAATTAGTAAACAAAACACTTCCCACAAAGTCCAAACTCAGAGGGCTTCACTGCCAAATTCTACCAAACATTTAAAGAAGAATTCATACCAATTCTTCTCAAATGATAGATGAGGAGGGAACACTTCCTAACTCATTCCCTGAGGCCAGAATTACACTGATGTTGAAACTAGACAAGTTATGAGAAGAAAACTACAAATACAGATGTAAGATGTAAAAAAGTTCTCTCAACAAAATACAAGAAAACTGAATCTAATATATGAAAAGGATTATATACCATGACCAAGTGGGATTTATCCTGGAACAAGAAGTTGGTTTGACATCTAAAATCAATAAAGTGTATGAACAGAATAAAGGACAAAAACCATGTCATCTCAATAGATACAAAAGAAAAGCACTGGTTAAATCCAACAGCCTTTATGATAAAACACTCAACAAACTAAGAAAAGGATTTTCCTCAACAAAATAAAAGGCAACTACAACAACTAGAGCAAAACTCATATGTAATGGTGAAAGACTAAAAGCTTCCCTGTAAGATCACACACACGACAAAGATGTCTGTTCTCATCATTTCTTTCAATATCATATTGCAAGTTCAAGCCAGGATGAAGAGGCAAGAAAAAGAAGTTAAAAGCAATTGGAAAGAAAGAAGTAAAACCAACTCTGTTTGCAGAAGACATGAAAAGACAGGAAATTCTAAAAAAATCCATGAAAAAACTACTAGACCAAATAAACCAGTTAAGTAAGGTTATAGGATGCAAGATAATCTGAAAATGATTATCTGAAATGATAACCTGAAAATGAAATTAAGAAAATATTTCTATTTACAATAGCATCAAAAAGAATAAAATTAATAAAAGAAGTATAAACTTCAGCTGCGAAAACTAGAAAATATTTTTCAAAGAGGTTAATAAAGACCTAAATAAATGGGAAGATATCTCATATCCATGGATAAGAAGTTAAAACTGTTAAGATGACAATACCCCCCCCACCCCCACTGATGTATTGACTCAATGCAATCTATCTAAAAATCCTAGTTGCCTTTTTTTTTTTGCAGAAACTGACAAACTGATACTAACTTCATATGGAAATGCAAGGATCATGAATAAGACAAACCATCCTACAAAAGAAAAACAAAGTTGGATGACTCACACGTTCTGATTTCAAAATAACTATAAAGCTATAGTTATCACGGAAGTGTGGTGCTGGCATAAATACAGACATACAGATTAGTGGACTAGAACTCAGAGTCCAGAAATATAAACAATCACACTTACAGTAAACTGATTTTTAGCAAGGGTGCCAAGATAACTCAGTGGGGAAAGACCAGTGTTTTCAGTAAGTGGTACTGGGGACAACCCCATACCCACAGTACAAGAAAATGAAGTTGCACCCACTCCTGACATCACACACAACAACTCAAATGGAATGGAGACCTAAAAATAAGACTAAACTGTAAACCATTCGTAAGAAAACACAGGCATAAATCTTTGTGATGTTTGGTTAGACAAAGCCTTCTTAGATATGACACCAACAACACAAGCAATAAAAGAAAGAAACAGACAATCTGGATCTTTATCAAACTTTAAAATTTTGTACTTCAAACAAAATCATCAAGAAAATGAAGGAGCGTCTGAGTGGCTCAGTCAGTTAGGCACTCGACTTCGACTCAGGTCGTGATCTCATGGTTCATGAATCCGAGCCTCACACTGGGCTCTATGCTGTCAGCGTAGGATTCCCTCTCTCTCTCTTTTTCTCCCTCTCTCCCTCTCTCTCTGTCCCTTGTTCTCTTGCTCCCTCTCTCAAAAATTAATTAATTGATTTTTAAAAAATGAAAAGAAACCCAAAGCATGAGAGAAAATACTTATAAGTCATTTACTGGATAAGGGATTTGTGTCAAGAGTATACAAGGAATTCTTATCACTCAACAATAAAATAATAAAGAGGTAATAAAATGATAAATAATTTAAAACAAAGAGAAAGGATCTGAATAGACAGCCCACACAAAAAAAATTTTCTTAACTATACCAATGGCCCAGCATTACCTTGATTCCAAAACCAGACAAAGACCCGATTAAAAAGGAGAACTACAGACCAATTTCCCTGATGAACATGGATGCAAAAATTCTCAACAAAATACTACCAAACTGGGGGGATGTCTATTCTCACCACAGATATTCAACACAGTGTTGGAAGTCCTAGCCTCAGCAATCGGACAACAAAAAGAAATAAAAGGCATTCAAACTGGCAAGGAGGAAGTTAAACTTTCACTCTTCACGAATGACATGACACTCTACATGGAAAACCCAAAGGACTCCACCAAAAAACTGCTAGAACTGATCCATGAACTCAGCAAAGGTGCAGGATATAAAATCAACGTACAGAAGTTGGTAGTATTTCTATACACCCATGAAGCAACAGAAAGAGAAATAAAGCAAGGAATTGATCCCATTTACAATTGCACTATAACCATAAAATACCAAGGAATAAACACAACCAAAGAGGCAAAAGATCTACACTGAAAACTATACAAATCTTATGAAAGAAATGGAAAAACATTCCATGCTCACGAATTGGAAGAAGAAATATTGTTAAAATGTTGATACTATCCAATGCAATCCCTATCAAAATAACACCAGCATTCTTTACAGAGATAGAACACACAATTCTAAAATTTGTATGGAACTGAGAAAGATCCTGAATAGCCAAAGTAATGTTGAAAAAGGAAACCAGAACTGGAGGCATTATAATTCTGGACTTCAAGCTGTATTACAAAGCTATAGCCATCAAGACAGTATGGCACTGGCACAAAAACAGGTGCATAGATCAATGGAACAGAATAAAGAATGCACAAATGGACCCACAAATGTATGGCCAACTAATCTTTGACAAAGAAAAGAAGTATCCAATGGGAAAAAGTCTCTTCAGCAAATGGTATTGGGAAAATGGGGCAGTGACATTCAGAAGAATGAACCTGGACCACTTTCTTTATTATACACACAAATAAACTCAAAATGGATAGAAGACCTAAATTTAAGAAAGGAAACCATCAAAATCCTAGGGGAGAAAACAGGCAACAACCTCTTTGACCTTGGCTGCAGCGACTTCTTACTTGACATGTCTTGGGAGGAAAGGGAAATAAAAGCTTTCTGCACAGCAAACAATGAGCAAAACTAAAAGGCAAATGATGGAATGGGAAAAGAAGATATTTGCAAATGACATACTGGATAAAGGGTTAGTATCCAAAATCTATAAAGAACTTACCAACTCAACACTCCAAAACCAAATAATCTAGTGAAGAAATGGGCAAAAGACATGAACAGACACTTTTCCAAAGAAGACATCCAAATGGCTAACAGACACATGAAAAAATGCTCAACATCACTCACCATCAGGGAAATACAAATCAAAATCACAATGAGAACCACCTCATACCTGTCCGAATGGCTAAAATTAACAACTCAGGAAACAACAGATGTTGTTTAGGATGTGGTGGGAATGCACTGTTGGTGGGAATGCTAACTACTGTTGCCACTCTGGAAAACAGTATGGACGTTCTTCAAAAAATTAAAAATAGAGCTATGCTATAATCTAGCAATTGCGCACTACTCGGTATTTATCCAAAGGATACAAAGATGCTGCTTTGAAGAGGGACATGCACCCTGATGTTTACAGCAGCACTGACAACAGCCAAAGTATGGAAAGATCCCAAATGTCCATCGACTACGAGTGGGTAAAGAAAATGCGGCATGTGTGTGTGTGTGTGTGTGTGTGTATATATATATATGTGTGTGTGTGTGTGTGTGAATACTACTCAGTGATCAAAAAGAATGAAATCGTGCCATTTGCAACAATGTGGATGGAACTAGAGTGTATTATGCTAAGTGAAGTAAGTCAGTCAGAGAAAGACAAATATATGATTTCACTAATATGTGGAATTTAAGATACAAAACAGATGCACATGGGGAAGGGAAGCAAAAATAAGATAAAAAGAGATGGGGGCAAACCATAAGAGAATCTTATATATAGAAAACAAATTGAGGGTTGCTGGTGGGGGGTTGGGCTAAATGGGTGATGGGTATTAAGGAGGGCACTTGTTGGGATGAGCACTGGGTGTTACATGTAAGTGATGAATCACTAAATTCTACTCCTGAAATCATTATCACACTATATGTTAACTAACTTGGATTTAAAGAAAAGAAAAAAACATATACTAATAGCCAATAAGTCCATGAAAATATGCTCGGTATCATTAGTCATTAGGAACAGAAATCAAAACCACAATGAGAACTCACTTCATACCACACTAGCATGGCTAAAATCAGACCACCAATTTGTGGTAAAAGTGAGGGGAAATGGGGCACCTGGGTGGCTCAGTTGGTTAAGTGTCCAACTTCGGCTCAGGTCATGATTTCATGGTTCATGACTTTGAGCCCCGTGTTGGGCTCTGTGCTGACAGCTCAGAGCCTGGAGCCTGCTTTGGATTCTGTGTCTCCCCCTCTCTCTGCCCCTCCCCTGCTCCTCCTCTGTCTCTCTCTCAAAAATAAACAATAAACGCTAAAAAAAAAATGTAAGGGCGTGGGGACACAGGAACCCTCCCACACTGCTGGTGAAACTAAAATGCTGCAGCCACTTTGGAAGACAGCTTGTCAGCTCCTCACAATATTAAAACACAAGAGCTACTATGTGACCTAGCCGTTCCACTCTTGGTCTATACACCAGAGAGAAATGAAAACATATATCCACACAAACCTTCATACAAATGTTCACAGCAGCAGTATTAATAACAGTCAAAAGGCAGAAATAGCCAAAGGGGCTCCTGGGTGGCTCAGTCAGTTAAGTGTCTGACTTCAGTTCATGATCTCACAGTTGGTGAGTTTGAGCCCCACATCGGGCTCTGTGCTGACAGCTCAGAGCCTGGAGCCTGCTTCCGATTCTGTGTCTCCCTCTCCTGGCTTGTGCTCTCTTTCTGTTTCTCAAAAAATGAATAAACGTTAAAAAAATTTTTTTTAAGCAGAAACAGCCCATGATGAATAGACAGATAAAAGGAGGTATATCCACATAATGGAGTCTTATTTGGAAATAAAATAATTCCATGCTGGAATATGGATGCACCCTGAAAATAGGATGCTGAGGGCAAGAGGGAGTCACAAAAGAACAAATATTGCATTATTCCATTCATCTCAAATATCCGCAATGAGCAAATGTACAGAGACAGAAAGAGGAGTGGCTGGCTTGGGTAAGTGGGGTTAGGGAGAAAGGGGAGTGACCGCTAACGGGCACGGGGCTTCGTTGAGGGATGACGGCAACGTTCTAATGTCAGACTGTGGTGCTGGAGGCCCAACTCCGTGAATATACTAACAGCCACTGAATTGTGTGCTTCAGACGGGTGAACTGCACGTTGTACGTGGAGGAGCCGTGTGGTATGTGAGTCATACTACGTCAAGTTGTTAGAAGTTTCCCCACAGTGTGACAATTACACAAGCGCTCTCAAAGGTGGAAGTCATACTCCGTCATCCCACGGGCCTGACTCCATGCCGGCCCTGAGCCTGGGCATGGGTGCGAGCTCTTCCAGCATGTTTATGTCCCCTTTGCCACCCACCACCACGTCCACTCTGGCTCCCTGCACATAGTCAATGATCAATAATTATCTGACTTCCACCTTAGTAAACTCTTTCCTCATAGATAATCGAAAATAAACTTGAACTTGGTAACGATGTTCACAAATGCCAAGTCGGTGATGAATGGCCTCCCCAAATACCCTTCTGTACATTTTTTGAAATGTTGGAAGTATGGCTGTTGATTACAAAAAAACCTTTTTAATGGAAAACTATTTATGGATATTGATGCTACAGAGAGAAACTAAGTCACTCTTTGGCCTTAATAATTTAACATCTGCAAATTACCAGAGTTCTAAATGTATACCCTGACAGGGGAATCACAGATGCGCACACAACCGCACGAAAGTATAAATTTAAGTCAAAAGGCCTTCCGTGGTCACCTAAACCAAAGAAGACTCCGCATCAGTTTATTTTGACAGAAGAAAGTGTGAGCACAAATGAGCAATTCCTTTAGAAACCATACTTGAAAGAAAGCTGGAAATGATCTTTCTTTCTGGCTTTGTCGTTGGTGGGAAGCCGGGAGGAGGGTGAGCTGCCTGAGGAGGAGAAAAGGTTATGTGAACGCGCGCAGGAGTAAGCGGGCACCACAGCCACTCCCCACGATTTCATTCAGTCATAATATTAGCCTCTTCTCCAAGTGTGACTCACCAGGTCGATAGGATCGATTAACGGCTGGTCTGGTTGAAATACGGAATCCTCATTTTCTTCATCATTCTTTTTGCAAGACATTTGTTTAGAAGGAAGCAAGTTATACCACAGAGTGAAAATCTCATTGGAAAACGGTAAATCAGCCAGGCTGATCTGAGTTCCAGCCTATGTGAAGTGAAGGGGGAGGGGGAGAAAAGAAGAGAGACAATAAAATGTTTACATTCATATTTGCTTCCTCTCATATAATTAAGATTATTGGGCAGGCTTGTGGTAGGATTTAACACTTGATCTTAGCCAAAAGGCCGAGAAGCGACTTGTGGTAGGATTTTTAAAATGCAACACTCATGTTCTACGGCACTGGGGAATTTTTTTTTTTAACTTGAAAATGTCTTATATTTTTAGGTGCAACTAAATAAGAAAGAATCCCAATCTAGAAGCCAGGACTAAGATTATTTTGTGAATACTGTTTTGCCAAAGTCTAATGACAAAGCATGCAACTTTCTGTACATGTGGAATTATTTTTAAGTGAAAAGACAAAAAATGACAATTAAAAGAGTAAGCAACTGAGCAGAAACCGGAATACGTCTTACAATACACTGCAAGGGTCGTTTGATTATTACTCACAAAACCCCATTGTCACTGTAAAGTTCAAAAACATAAAAACTCTATCGTGGTTCTTAAATGAGAGATCAGAAAGCAAAATTTTAATTTGGTTAAGTTAGTAGAATGTCAAAAAAAGCATTTATATTCCAGCAAATCACACAGATGAGCCAGAATCTAACTGAACTCTACCATTTCTCTTAAAAGGCTATCAATGAACATAATTACTAATCTCACAGAGCTCCCGACCTACACGCGGATTGCGGTGCGCCTTTCTGACAGCCTAGTGAGTCTGTCTGTTAGCCTTGCTTCTTTTTTTTGTTCTCAGGTAGTATTATCAAATACTGTTTTCATATAAAGAAAAGGAAATGCTTATAAGAAATCTGTCAACCTTTTAAACTCTGTTCATCACGAAGCGTGTTTTCGGGTTTCCTGCAGGACCACAGCGGAGGGGCAACGGGAAAGCCAGGCTGCCGCTGATCACATGGCTCACCCCTAGGTGCTCCTGTCTGACCCCCCTGCGTGACCTTCCTGGTCTGTGATGGGTTTCTGGTTACGACGTGCAGTGCGGTGCGAAACTCGCTTTTAGTTATATATGGAGTCTTTAGCTCTAGCATTCCTGGAGAGAGCAGCACTGCATCTTCCTTGGGGCCGAGACAGCAGGGCTGGGGACGACGGTGGCCGACACGGCCCGGCTCCCGCTGGATCGGAATCCGTGCCAGTGCATTACGTGTGGGGTGTGTTTTGATACCTGGCCCCAGCACTCGCTAGCTGTGTGGCCCTGGACACACGACCTCTTGCAGTGGCTCCTTATCTGAAAGGAGGGTCATCACACCTTTTCCCTAGGACGGTCGTGAGGAGTAAGTGACAGAACGTATACAAAGCACCCGGCACAGGACTCGCGCGGGGAATAACAAACATGCTCAGAGTGATCATCGCGACAGAGGTCAAAGTTCGGCTTTAGCCAGAGGGGAGACTGGAAGGTAGGTTTTCCAGAAAATCGCAATTAAGAAGCAGATTTGAAAGTTCCCGAATAAGAGAATGAGAGCCAGAAATCAGTACTTGAGATAAAAGCATGGACCCATCGTTGGGTCCACGGCGTGGGGCGGGTGTGCGGCGGCACAGGCGCTGGCAAACGGCAGCTACACAGACGTCTGCTGTCGGGACATGCGGTCAGAGCCACTGTGTGGGACGGGAACCACGAGCCGACCTACCAGGCACTCCTCGCTTCGGTGTTTACTGACGGGGCAGAGGTCCACCCTCAGGGTCTTCTGCTGCAAGGCTGTTTGGGAGATGGCCACCCTGAACATATCATTGAACAGAATGGATTCTGTGGCTGGGTGGACTTTTGTTCGGAACAGACAGCTGACATCGGCCGAGGAGGGAAGCAGAGCAACCCTAAAATATCTGCGAAGAACAAGAGTAAAACAGATTTCACACGTGCACCAGGGATACGNACGGGGTTCATGACCGACCATTACTGGAGCCATCGTGGGCCTGTGTGCGCTCAGGGGCAGGGGCCTGTGCGTAACCCTGCCTGACAGTCGCCACGGGGCTGCGGCAGACGCACACGACGGGAAAGTGAGGATGACGCGGACCTGAAGGGCAGGTAAATGTAACGTCCCGCCGGTTCCAAAATGCAGTGTCCTGAGCTGGGAAGACAGGGTCAAGCTGTCTCTGCCCCAAAAGTACTCATCCTCAGGATTAAACAAGAGGTGCTGATTACCATTTCCCTGGAATGGAATACATTATCCTACTAGCGAAAAAGAAAGGCTACTTAGCCTGGAAGAAAACTTAAAAATATTATTGCCTAGCATCACGGAAATTTCAGATACGACAAACTGTTTTAAGAGGCTTATGCTTTGTAAAATTCAGAGGAAGGGCTCTCGAAGAACAACAACATCTAATACTACCTTCAAGGGATTTTTCTAAGCACATGTTACGTGAGGAATCACAACTCTTAGAAACAGCACGCAGTATTTTCTTTTAAATCCCAGAAAGAGAATACCCATTAAGTCCCTTCCCCGCCCCCAATTCCAGGCTTGTCTAATTCATATTCTAAGAGAGCCCTTCTCCAAGTATGGAAGCTGTAAGTTCACGTGCTGGGCTGAGGAATGTCACATCATCTCCGTATTTTACATCAACACTGATTATGGAGACTCAGCATTCGTAGACTAGAGGGCTTCGGCCACTGCTGCCAAGGTGGGGGACTCAGCAGAAGCTATCCTTTTGTGTCTGCGGCATGGGGAAGCCCGAGGGGAAGGTTCCTGGAGAGCTGGACCGGAAGGAAGGAATTTTCTGGTTTTCCAGATTTCGGTTTGTCTCTGTACCAGGGGCCCAACCACTTGTGTGACCCAAAAATGTTTCCCCATCAAGAAAAATTTTACATGATTAAGAGCCAGAGGCACAGGGGCCAGAAGGTATAGGGGCTTTTCCTCTTGTTCTGCTGCAGGTGGCGGGGGGGGTCTCCCCACAACCGGAGTCAGGAGCCACTTACAAATCACTGTGGCTGCTGCCGACCAGCTGGGGCATAAGGTCCGCTTGGTGTAATGGATAATCAGAAAGTAAATTTTGAAGTGGGGGCGGGGGGGAGCGGGAAAGAACTGTTTTACGATATTTCATATAAGCTGTTGCTTTTTGCAAGGCTTCAGGTACGGGTTTAAGAATGCAGCGCTCTGCACCTCAGGGGAGTTCAGAGCAGTTAGGCGAGTAGTTGCCCACAAGCAGTCTTTACTGGGCTTGCTATCCCTGCGGATCCCACCCACACCTGGGCCCAAGAGGTCCTGGGAGCCCAGTCCCCTCCTGGACTCCGATGCCCTTCGGCTTTGATGGTCATTAACACACAGACACCCACTGGCTCTATTCTACTGGCCACTGAAGGGCCACCATCCAGCTTCATTGTTATTCAGATCTAGTTTCTCCTCTCTGACAATTCTTAGGACATTAGGGGGTGGATCTGAGAGTAAACCCACAGGGAAAACATCCAGGACTCTTACACAAGCTCTCTTCAATGTCTGTCTCAGTGAGGAGCATACACCATCACTAAGAAAAACATCCACCTGCTGGGTACAGGGTCGGGGGGGGGGGTCACCCCTCAATAGCTCTGTGTTCTTTCCAAGCCTTTGTACTGGCAGATTGACCATATCAGTAAGTGTGAGGCTGTCAGATGTATGGATTCTGGATGCGAAGTCGGAGGTGCGAGGTTGAAATCTGGCCTCCTTCTGGTGCTCTGTGGCCATGGACCTTTCAGAGTCCCTGAAACTCCGACTCCAGCAAGTGTGAATGGTGGTAAAGATTGCTAGAAATATCCGTCAGGAAATGCAGGCCCTAAGCAACAGACTATGTAGCAGTAACGACATCGCTTCATTTGATGACGTGAAGTAACTTTAAGAAATTAGGGGTCACAGGGAAACGCACACTTGATGTTAAAGAAGGATACTCTTACACGTAACACGATACGGTGCCTGGCAGGGATGTGCTGATAAATAAACGTTTACATCACCACATTTTCGCGTACAAGATCAGAAAATCCCTGCAAACCAACAGTGGTCATAATTAGGCCACAACAAACAGTTTAATAAATTAAATTTTTTAAAAAAAAGGCCCCAAAACAGCACAATATAGAATTTCTGGTTGTAAAGGGAGATTCAAAAATCTTGGTTCCCATGCTAACACTGAATTGGTTGAATAAGGATCAAATCTACTATGCTTTTCACACATTCTGCATTTCCTTTTGTTTCATCCACTGCGGACTCTGAGCCGTGACTGGCCCGGCCACGCCCTTCTCCTCCTCATCTGGATGAACCGCTAGATCACAACGTACAATCTATCAGACGTGAACAACTTTCAGTCCTTCAACTGGTTCTTGGCTACTTTTACTTACACTTTTGAAGTGTGAGGTATCAAGAAGGCATGGAGATTTCGGAGCTGTGCTAAAATCACCATGAAACTTGACCTTCTGGCATCGTATCTGTCAAGAGAAGAGCTGATGAGATAAGGACGGGGCGCAGGCCACTCGTCGCTGCCCTGAGTCCCAGAACTGCCGTCCCCCTGGGCCTTCCCTTACCTGAGTCCGATCTGCACCTGGGCAGTCTCCACAATGGTGACATCCCCTTCGCTGTACGGAACATCTTCAACTTCACTAGGCCTGGGGGCAGGGTGACAGCGGGCGCAGGGGAAGCGTTTCGGAACAGGGGTATTGACTGCTGTGGTTACTGTTTGCCACTTACTGATTCTGAACGAAAACCTGTCTCTGACACCACCCGGTGGTCCCGACCCCAGCGAAAGCTCACTCTTTTAGATCTTTCTTCACCTTTTTGAGAGCAGTCTGCCTCCGAGCCTTTAGGGGAAAGGCTTCCCTACGCTAGACTTCCCTGAGCCTCCCTGGGGCCCACCGCAGCCCTAGACACACGCCAGCCTTTCAGAAAGACACTCGAGGAGCTCCATGTGCCAGTTGGGTACTGGCCAAGAACTCCAAAATTCTCATTTAAATCAAGTTTTAGGGGTGCCTGAGTGTCTCAGTCATTTAAGCGCCTGATTTCGGCTCAGCTCATGATCTCACGGCTCGTGAGTTCGACCCCCGCGTGGGGCTCTGTGCTGACAGCTCGGAGCCTGGAGCCTGCTTCGGGGTCTGTCTCCCTCCCTCTCTGCCCCTCCCCGACTCGGGCTCTGTCTCTCTGTCTCTCTCTCTCAAAAATAAACATTGCCAAAAAATTTTAAATCAAGTTTTAAGTCTCTAAATGGGATGTTTTCGGTATACTGAAAATTTCAGGCAGACCATCTCTTTAACACCGACAACCCCTCCCACTGTGCAGGGCGGACTAAGGGCGGTAGTGCTCAGTCTAGAGCTCCCCACCCCGCGCACGGCTACGGGGACAGCCGGTGTCCCCGAAAAGCACTCCCGCTGAGTCCTTACTGTTTCACAAACGCTTCGTAAACGCCACTGTCTCCAGCCACAGACTCGTCAGACACGGCAGCTGACACACAAGCAGTCTTCTCCCCAAGCAAGTGGATCACTCTTCTTTTCGGTAATGATTTTTCCACGTCTAGGGAGGGCAGAGCGATACTACCTCTTAGGATTTATTACTCAGGAAAGTTAGGTATAAAAGTACACACGTGGTTTGGTCACGAGAAATCCAAAACACTGGCACCCGAGAAGCAAGGACATCGCTGTGTGAATTCATGGACGGGGCTGCCGTCAGGCACCAGGACTTGTCGGGATGCCGGATATTTTGGTCATCGTTCGAGAGAGGACATGGTTTCTCCCCGTCCTGATAGATTTGTAGGGAAGGGGCAGACGAGACACATCCTCACTGGCCCCTTGCCTCTCTGTCAGGCATTCGCTGCAGTTTCCAAACGCTCGGTGGCAAGGAGAGCCGTGTCCCTCAAATATTGAAGGAGCTTCCATAGAAGAGGGCGTCTCGCCACTCAAGGGCAAGATAGGCTGCCGCCTGGTTTGCTCTCCCCTTCTCTCCGTCTGCCCTGTTCTATATGTCCTGTGCTGCCACTCTAACAGAAGTAAAAGGAAAAAGAGTCTTTGACTTAGACAATTCCTCGCCAGCTAATACCATTAAAAACAACTTTGTGCTGCTGAATCTTCAGCACCAACTACCACTTAACTTTTATCTCTAACTCATATTCATACACCGCGTCCTGCAGTGAGCAAGGGGCCTTCATTTAAAGCTGCGTCCCTGTGTAATAAGCTGCAAGCCTGTGGAGTTCTTTCATCCTCCAGCCAGCGAGCAGGGATCAGGATTGGTATGCATCTCGCCCCCTTCGGAGTCGTGACTTTACATCTTGTTAAGATGTTTAAGTTTTAAGGCTTCAGATTACAGGATTGATTGCTGCATTTTCCCTTTTATTTCTGGCAGTGGGAATGCTTTTTCCTTGATGATGAAGGGCCTCTCTCCGCCCACCCCCCTTCGTGAGGGGTGAAGGTGATGACATGATTTATTGATTACCCCCAGGAATATCCACAGAAGCTGAAATTGACTTTGACAATGACAGAGACTGACTGGAAGGACTTCATCGTTCCAACGCGATCTCTGTCCTCTAGCAAGATGCGCATATGGGGAGTCCGACTTTACCTGCAGAAGGCTCCGGAGTGGGGAGGAGGCTGGGCCGCTTCACCACCACGAGCCACCCGCCCCCACGCGGAGGTCAGACGCCCCCAGAGAGGACCTGGTGATCTGGCCTGGAGAGGATGGTCTTTCCAGTTAAATACCTGCTTTTTAGTTGTTTCCACACATGACGCTGAGTCCTCTTTAAAAATAAAGCTCTTGGGCAGAATTCTTTTAGGGGGACTTTTTACTAGCAGCTTTCTGATCGAGGATGCGGTTGAGTGAAAACCTGTGTCCTGGAAGTTTCACAGACACGGGGCTCCGGACACAGACTTCTCAGGCCCAGTGACAAGAGTGAGGTGACGGCCAGGCAGGGCCGAAGGACCCAGGTGGGCTCGGGCCCTGGGCCACCGTCAGGCTGCTCCCTCCTTCCCCAGCCGCCGGCTTCGCCGCCCCACCCTGGCGAGAGGACTCTTGAGAAGTGTTGCTAGAGAGTGCCAGCCACACAAAGAGGGAGGACAGCTGTGAAATGCTCCAGATCCTTCCAGCACGAGCACAGAAAACACTCCGCTTTCCTCCCTTGCTTGGTCCTTCTCTCGTAAACTCCAGTGTGTTGCAGCGGGAGTGTGTTTGGCGCAGCAAGTGCAGATCTGAGCGGGGCCCCTGGGGACTGGCACTGGCCGTTTCCCTTCACATTTTGTTCTAGGCGAGCTCCAAAACACTCCATCCTCCTTAGGCCACAGCTACGGCCATTTGCCAGCAAGGCTACCATCCTGTTCTCTCTATGTCCACATCTAATATATCGAAAGCTTCTGCCTTGCAGAGGGATACGAATACTACAAACAAGAATTCAATTCTCCCTCTGGGACTGTGGCCGCGGTCAAAGGCGGCAGTGGAAACCAGTCAGCAGCACCTTCCTGGGCTGCAGCGAGTCAGGCGTCCACCAGATGGCAGCATAACACTAGCGCATCGGAAGCAGCTCTCTCCAAATTGACTTTAGGCAGAAAGGGAGAGTCGGCAGGAAACAAAAATTGTATTTATATAGAATTCCCTGAACAATCTAAACATTGAGCCCCGGTACTAATTAGCTGGTATGCTAATTGCCTTGGTTTTCAACTGTTGTAGGCTGACTTTTAAAAGAAAGCCCTCTTCTTTGCCTGACTGTTTCAGAACCAGAATCTATTTGGAAGGGTGAGGCATGTCCACAAACCATGTTCCCAGCCGGCTGCCACCCTACAGAGGGCTTCTGGACCACAGGGCAGATGCTTAACGATCAAATCTATTGAACAGGAGGAGTGACTTCTATTTGATAAGGGAAAACATGTCTATTCCAGGTATATCAGTAAAAACTTCTCGAATGAAGCCGAAATGAGTAAGCAGCAGACAGAGAAGGCGGCAGCACGATTCGCTTATGCGGAAACAGTAACCTTCCTACGACTCTTCTTAACATAATTAAGAGGGAAAGCGTGGTCTCCGCTTACCTGCAGTTCCTTCATACAAGGGTTCCCGGGCACACTCGCTGAGGTCTTTGTCCTCTGCAAGAGACTGGGACGCTCCTCCTGAGTTCGAGTCCAGCAAGATCTGATTGTCACCGAGGCCAATGTCTGCAAAATGGCTGCTCAATTCACAGTCTTCAAAGTCAGCGGTGAACCGATGGAGAGGGACATCGTGAGAAGACATGGGGAACGTGCCTTCCAGGACCAGGGGAGAGCCAGGAGGGGACAAGGAGGAGAGGGAGGACCGTGAGGACAGGGACGTCACGGACTTGGGGGCCTCAGTCCGTGGGGGGGTGTGGCCTGTGGCCGTGGCTGCGGCCCCACAGAGGCCGCTCTGGCCGGGCTGGCTGGGGGACTTGACCACCTCGTTCTCATGGATGGTGGTGATGGGTCCAGAAGGAATGTAGCCGCCTTTCTCCTGCAGAAGGAGGTCCAGTTTACACTGATAATCCGTGTCCACCTGGTCGCCCTGACTGGTGTAGTAGAGCTCTCCGGAACTGAGGGAGCTGAGCGAGCCTCTGCTGGACGTGTTCAGAGACCCCCGGCTGGAGGCCAGGGAGCCCAGGCTGCTCCCGGACGACATGGACAGGGTGCTGGCAGAGAGGCTGAGAGGAGGGGAGCACTCGCTGTGAAAACGGTAGGACACGCAAACCCCAAGCACCATGCCCACCGGCCGGTACGGCCCCCAGGGGGCGCCAAAGAACATCGTGATGGGGGTGGGGGGTGCTGACTCAACATGTTCACCCTGGCTCCCTAACTGCCCTCTGAACAGCAATTCTGTTCTAACGATCAAGTCCCTCCTGCAAAATTTAAAACAAAAGTGATAAATACCTATTGACAAATCTACCTGCACAGATATCCAGAAGCAACTACGCAAGTTAATACTATGGAGGGAGTAGGGGCGCCTGCATGGCTCTGTCGGTTAAGCGTCCGACTTCGGCTCAGGTCGTGATCTCACCGTGTGGGACTTCGAGCCCCAAGTCCGGCTCTGTGTTGACAGCTCAGAGCCCGGAGCCTGCTTCAGATTCTGTGTCTCCCTCTCTCTCTGCCCCTCCCTTGCTCACGCTTTATCTCTTTCTCAAAAAATAAACATGAAAAAATTTTAAAAAATAATAATATGGACGGGGGAAAATAGCATAAATGGTATAAAGTGTTAATGCAGTTATTCTGCTTAAAGAATAAAGCTTTTAATTTCAAGAGAGGGAAAAGGCAAGTTTATGAGAACGAGGAGGTTTCCACAGGCCCCTGTCTCCATGTCCATCCTCTTCTCTGTGGGCATATTGAAGGAGTAAATGTGGAGTTAACTATTTTAAGGCAAATCATCCCCATCCTCCCTTTTTAAAAGAAAACGTGTTGTGAAGAAACATGTCCTTTTCCTAAGTATGCACTCACAGCTAAAATAGATCTTCTTCCCACAACGTATGTCACACATTTTCCACCTGTGACCTTGGGGCTCGTGAAAATTAAAAAACAAAACAAAACCATGCAACTTTAAATTTAGTCATCCAAGTTTTAGCTGTACTAGCATAACTACTTTATTCACTTTCCAAGAGTTGATATGAAGAAAAATAAAAAAGAGTTGATAAAATATAAATAAAATAATAAAATAAAATAAAATAAAAAATAAAAAAGAGTTGAAATAAAGAAAAAGTCATCAAGGATGAACCAAAACATGCCTGAATATTCCTGTTCCCTCAAGGACCCAAAAGGCTTACCTTTTAAGTTGTGAGTGCAAATAAGTAGTTAACTTAGTAGTTTCCTCAAGTTTCTGTAGCAGCTCTTTCCTTCGCTCTTCCAACTGCAATCTGGAAAAAGAAAGAGACATGAATTTATGGCCACGTAATTACGGTAAGGCATGGAAACTGAAGGAAAAGAGTCTGATTCCATAAACACCACGTACTACGGGGGAGGGAGGAGGCGGTCCAAATGAGTTGACTCGAGAGAAACAAGAACAGCAGCGAGAGGCGACGTGGCCGCGAGCTAGAGGAAGAGGGAGACCTAGCCCGCGTCTCCGATGTTACTGGGAAGCTTACAACATTCGATAACCTGCAATTTTTTTAAATGAATAAAAAAAAAAAAAGAAAAGAAAAGAAAAAAAAAGCCCCTGGGCTCTTACGAGGTGTGGAAGACAGCGAGGAGGAAAATCACAAGCCACTAACAAAGATTACAGAACCTTGCACGGGCCTGGGGCCTGGGCTTAAATCCCCACGACGCTCGGCAGTAGTGACAGACAATCTGTAAAGGACTGTTGTGAGCACTGGGACTGACAAGGACTGTTCTGGACTAATATTTAGTGACAACCATTCCAATCTCACTTTGATGAGAATTTCAGCGATTAAGAAACAAATTAGTCCACACTGCCGCTGTGAGCTCGTTTGGGCTAAACTGTTTAAACGAGAAAAAGGCACAGAAGTGATTTCTGTTCCCATCATAACACATCTCCTTGCCTGCGCCCGCTATCGTGAAATTTCATCCACATTCAACTGAACAAGTTTTTTAAAAAAAAACTTCCGAGGATTAGGGAACCGTGTATTTGAGTGAGTTATTTCAAGACGTCAACAGGCATGCTTGTCGGCGTCAGCTGAAGGTCTTCACACGTCCCTGGCCTGAGCCCGTCCAGCATGGGCATCGGCGGCAGAGCGGGACCCAGAAAACCATCAGTGTTTCCAGTGGATTTGCTGTGGTGATCGTGTGTCCTTAAACAAGTCACTTCAGTCAAGGGATCCCCGTCTGCTCCTCTGCAAATCGGCGATTAAAATCCTCCTGCGTCTGCCCGCGAGGGCTGTTAAAGGGATCAAATGCAGTGATGTACGAGCAAGTGCTCCTCACACATCAAAACACACCCTCTTTGTTCAGAGCCTCAGATGCCTTGCAAGGTGGGGATATAAAAATTAGCTGTTTTTCTTTGAAGGCAAAGAAAACTTCCCTAATTTCTAACCTCTTTGAAATGTATGTGTTAGGCAGTAAGGAAACATGCCTATATTTTATTTATAGCTATCTATCCTCTGATGTGTCACCCACACAATTTCATTATATGTTAAAATAAAAAAAGCAATTCTTGTCATTTTGTTTAGTACTTCAAAGCACGATAAATTCTTAATTCCTAGCTTTCAAGGGTGTATTTTGAAAAGGAATACAGTGCCTATTTTTTTAAATTTCTTAAATATAAACAAAAATGCAACATGGGAAAAAATGACTATGAATTAGATGAACTGAATCGCAAGGTATCAAGGTCTGGAGAAAGCCAGGCACCTACGAAAACCCACGTCTTCTGAAACAGGAGCAACATTTTTAAAACTTAAGATTTAAAACTAAATACTTCACGAACAAATGAAGGCTTTTCTGGCGTGTTAAGGAGGCTTTGCTCTGACGTTACCGTGTTTCACCAGAAACTAGAATCCAGAGCTTTCGGCCTCTCAGGCACAAGCACGGTCCCCACTGCAGCCCCACCCACCCCTGCCGACTCCGGACCCCTGGACCCAGCTCCGTGTTCCCGTTTGCCGCCCCCACACCAGACCCGGAGCTCCTGGAAGGCAAGCGCCAGGTCTGCCCAGGCTGCCCGAAGGCACTCCCTCCCTCGTGGCCGTGTCTACGGGTAACACCTTCGTTGGGAGAAGCACAGTGAGGCACCGGGAGGGTCTCAGAAGCCCTTCCAGGGGAGTGGCTGTCCTCGGTCAGTCACCCCACCCCGTGTCTGATGTCACTGAAGCCCGCAGCCTCCCTCAGGCCCCAGCTGCCTCAGGACCAGGGATAAGAAGAACCGCTCGGACAGCAGCCCCTTCACGAGGGTGCGTCCCAGTCTCTGCAAGCCCTTCCCCAAGCTGAGAAAGGGTCCTTTTAACCCGGCCCCTCCCGCCGCTGGTCCACGGTCCACGCTATCCATTCAGCCGCCCTTCGCAAGACCAGGGCAGCACCTTCACACTGCCCTCTCTCTGCCCTTGCGCCCTGAGACACACAAGCACCGGCCCGGGGCCCCCTGACGAAGACCACCCAGAACTTTCCACCTGGGGGAAAGGTCATGTCATCTACAGAAGAAGTTCCTTTTCCGTTAAAAAAAAAAATGACACTCATACCCCCACCTACTTGCTTTAAAGTTTTTTCAGAAGCAGAGGCAAAAATATTCACATAATTAAGGAACAATGAAGACATCTTGGCCAGATTTAAGATAAAACCTGCCAGATTTGTGAGAAAATAAGGAGCAAGGTTATGATCTTATCAGCTACAGGAAAGCACTGAGGCTTCAGGGTCTCAACAGCCGAATGGAGAGAGAAGTCCACACGGCCTGACGCTCCCACTGAGAGCCGCTTCTCTCTGCTGCAGTCCCTCGCAGGGAGCCTCTCCTTCTTCCCCAAGCGCTTTGTGGCCCTAGGTGGGAGCTTCCTCACCGCATGTGAGTGCTCCCCCCCTCGTTCGGAGGGGCACACAGCTGGGGGTCTCTGGGGCCACAAACATCGCTGAAATTCAGGTGAGCTTAGCTCCTGCAGAGACTGAAATTCAGTAGTGACTCAATCTCGCCTGATGCCAGCCCCCGACATGATGAGAAACCCACAGCATAAATGGGAAGCAGAAGAGCTGGGGGTCGCAGAAGTGGTTTCTTGGAGAGCCGTGTAGCTGTCAAGGGGAGACTGGGGCCGGGGGGGGGTACATCCTGGTGAAGAAATTTGTTTCATGACGGAACCAAGTCTTCTGCAGAGAATCTTTTTTCCCAGAAGCGCCTCTGGCCACCACCTGCTGCAGCACTGAGGAAGCACCCTGTCCACAGGGCCCCTCTCATGCCTTCAAAAGCATCCCGCACAGTAGCAACAAGCAAAGCAGAAGTAATACCGTAAGTACACACAGTAGAAAGAAATAGCGCAGAAGAAGAAAAGGTGGCCGAGCATAGAGGAGTGAAGCAGAGCCACAGCAACAACAACAGAGTCCAAAGCCAACCCATCTGGGTCTGCTCGGGAGACAAAGCTCCCAGCGCTGCTGCTGTGCTCCCGGAGTGCTCCCTTCGGCAGGTGGCTCTGCTCTCTGGGGCATGGGAGACACGGGACCGTTTTGCATCCAAGGACAGCAGTGAGGAACGCTGAAGTTGCTCGAGCGAGAGAATGTTAGCCCCTCACCCTGAAACTACAACATAATGATGGGGATCTGCTTTTGGCCAACAACATGCTACGAAGACAAAACATATACCTTTCCCTGCCGGCTCACGTTACCATCCGGGTGTGGGTGATGGGCTCATGCAGGTTTCCTGAGTTAGAGGGAGAGTCAACCTGCTTTGCGCCCATCTGACCCAGACCCTGCGTGGACCTCACTAACAGA
Organism: Crocuta crocuta; assembly: GCF_008692635.1. Taxonomy (NCBI): domain Eukaryota; kingdom Metazoa; phylum Chordata; class Mammalia; order Carnivora; family Hyaenidae; genus Crocuta; species Crocuta crocuta. Next base: position 3,609,236 of record NW_027527449.1, on the reverse strand, counting down.
TCGCTCTCCTGTTCCCGATGGGCTCACACTTACTGCCTCTGCGGGGATCTGCATGGTTATTACACAGATTATGCACAAGCCAAAGTACGAAGGCCAAAGCTGCGGCACTTGGGAACAAACTTTATTTTTAATGTGACTTCATGAGTCATTTTTGCAGCTCTAGCCCGAATAAAAGACAAGACAGCACACCTGTGAAGTGTGATTAAAGCAAACATGCACCTGTGTTCTCTCTCCCAGAACAAATATAAAATGTAGAGGGTGTGTATAGGCCCTTCCCAGGCTCACACACCAGAGAACGGCTGGGATGCACTTCGTGTGGGAGGCAAGCATGAGTAGACAACAATTAGTAAGCGTGACACAGCACACAAACACACTTGCTGCTCTGTACGTGGGCCGCACAAAAACTACTCATCCCGTCATATTTACTGGTGATTATCAAACTTTTATCCTAGAAATTTAAGCTCCATAAACATGGACATGACATCAAGGTCATTCAGGAAAACAATGAAATTCTGCCTTCTCTCCCGAACTTTTCATTCCTTCTGCTCTGTGTTGGGTGGATCATTCCCTGGCCGGCCTTGCTGACATCTACCTTTGGGGCGAGCCTTCGATCGGCACAACTGGACAGGTGTCCGAGCGGGAGGGGTGGGGAAGAGGGGGCAGATGGGCGGTGAGAATTCTTTGAGACTCGGAAAGGACATGAGGCTGTAGAGGCTTTGCCTTCTGATGCCTGTGCCTGCTCGTCAAGCTGTAGCTAGGCGTCACCTCAACCAACATTTAACTCACAAAAGTCACTCTCCCCAGGTGACTGAACTCGGGCAGCCAAGTCCACGTGCTAACGCCTCCCCGGGAACGTCAGTGTTCTCCATCCTACCAGCCCCCCTCTACACTGCAAATAGTTTATTATGGAGACACGACCTCAACCAGTCACAGGGGACAAGGCACTAGAAAGCAAGAAGCCAAGAAGCCAAGAATAAAAAAAAAAAANAATTGGAAGATGTCCTAACATTACTTCCAGGTCCCTTGAAGTTACATGAACATGACCTTCCTTCCTGTCAGTCTGGGTCAGGCATGCTGGCCTCGAGTGTGTGGCTGGTGCGCGGCTGGGCCTGGACACAGGGCCCCTGTGCACATGTCTCCATGGCACGCCTATCCCTGGCGTCCCCGCCCATGCGCTCACAGAGCTGCATGCTCTAGATGAAGTGGTCAGCTCCCCCCCCACCCCTGCCCGGAAAGATCGGAAAAGTGCTGCAAGTGTTTCCCTGGACATCTTCACCTGCTCCAGAGGAGGGTTTCAACTGACAAACCAAATCCAAGTGAACATTTTGTGACCTGTTAGGACACCAAAGGGAGCAAGCTGTCTTTGCCTTGTGAAATGAAAAGCAATAAACTTTTGCATTCTTGTGAGTCATAAAACCCAGGGTAGGAAGCTTCCGCGGCTCTAACAGTCCAGATAATCTTTCTTATCTGAGTGCAAGAGTTTACAGCCGTTGTTATCACACTCGGTCGGCGATGTACCACATTCCTGGTTTTATGACAACATTCCTTACTTATTCACATCTGTCCCAGGCACGTTCGCATCCCTAACAAACGGGAGAGTGGACACCGCAGGCCATTAGCAGGGTGATGCCTTACAGAAAGAAGGCCCTGGGAGCCGGGTCTGCGTGCACGGAGAACAGACGCAGTGGTGCTCTACAGGGACCAGGGGACGGCCCCTGGGCTAGGGGAGACGCACCCCCGGGGCGGAGCACCAACCTCTCGGCCAGCGCCCGGCTCGGCGGGGCCCCCCCGGCCAGCAGCTCCTCCTCCAGCCGCTGCCTCTCGGCCTCCAGTCGCTCCAGCTCATCGCGGGTGCGCTTCTGTGGGGTGACGAACTGCAGCTCTTTCAAAAGCTCTTCTTTCTCATTGATCAGCATCAGCTTCTCCTTCTCGATATCCAGCGCCCCGGGCCAGGTCTCACTGTCCAGTTTCGACAGTTCAATTTTTAAGTTGGCCATACTGAAACGAGAGAGGTGCATACAGACTCAGAGCTCCCAAGAAAGGGCAAACGTAACCCAGGAGAGGCTGGGGGGTCTAGATACCGTCCCGACACTACCCAGGGACCCTCCCCGGTGGGGGGTGTGATCACCTGGCGGGAGGCAGGTAACAGCAGCCGGGCATGCAGCCCTTGGCCCCACCCACACCTGGCTCTGGGCTCCCACAGTCTCCCCACCTTTTAAACACAAGTAAGCCAACCTGCCTAGCTAAAAAGAAGAGCGAAGGTCAAAGTACACCCAACCTTAAGCAGAGAGCACTGGGAGTCCCCGCAGGCCTGTGGGGACGTGTGGCTGCCTGGGCAGGGTGACAGCAGGGACACCCAACAGCTTCCATTACAAACAAACAATTCGGGTAAATTGTGTCTGCCATGACATGATTATAGGTTTTGTTCCTCTGGGTGCAAACACTGTCCCCTAGTAAAACGGGGGTCCCCAGGGTCATCAGCCCAGCAAGGAGGATGAGGGGAGAAGACAGAGCAGTGGCCTGGCTGACCAGCAGTACAACAAAGTCGATCCAGCAGGGATCCCACGTCACCAAGGGAAAGGGAGCGGCCCTGTCCCCACCCCAGGCCTCTGGCACTGAGCTGTGCACTGTGACACGGGGGCCTACTCATTGAGCCAGCGCTGCACTGCACCTGACCCGGTCCCTCAGCATCCAGGAGCTGTCCGGGAGCACGCGGCTCCCCGTGGACCTTCACCAACACGGGCGCTGAAGCGCTCCACCAGAGTGACAGCAAGTGCTGGGGTGAGGGGGACAGGGATGGGGAGACGGCGGGGGGAGGAAGAGGAGGAACCAGCAGAGGGAAACTTCACTGCTCTCATCATTTTGCCTGAAATCAGATTCCACTATGTCTACAGCTTCACACTAAAGGGCAAAGTCAACTTCCAATTGAATAAGAATGTTCTGGGGGCGCCCGGGTGGCTCAGTCGGTTGAGCATCCGACTCTAGGTTTCGGTTCAGGTCATGATCTCACGGTTCATGAATTCAGACCCTGTGTCGGGCTCCGTGCTGTCAGTGAGGAGCCTGTTTGGGATTCTCTGTCTTCCTCTCTCTCTATGCCCCTTCCCCACTCAGTCTCTCTCTCTCTCAAATAAATGAATTAATTTTAAAAATGTTCTGACTGGGGCGTATGGGTGGCTCAGTCAGTTAAGCGTCCGACTTTGGCTCAGGTCATGATCTCATGGTTTGTGAGTTTGAGTCCCGCGTCGGGCTCTGTGCTGACAGCTTAGACCCTGGAGTCTGCTTTGGATTCTGTGTCTCCCTCTCTCTCTGACCCTCCCCTGTTCACACTGTCCCTCTCTTTCTCTCAAAAATAAATAAAACATTAAAAAAATTTTTTTAAATAAAAAATATTCTGACCATCTGAATCAAAACCTTGCTCTCTGGCACCATGAGGACTATCAGAGTCGTCCAGGAGGTAAATGGCACGTGGCTGTTTTCACCACGAGCACAACATCCAGGTAAATGAGGAACACTACTAAAGTTGGCACGGGGAATCTATACTCTTATTAAAAATCAAAGCTGGATGGTTACTCTGGAGGCTACCACAGCACATACCTGAATATGAGACAGNGTCGGACGCTTAACCGACTAAGCCACCCAGGCGCCCCTTTTTTTTACTTTTTGATGGAAGAAGTTGTAGAGGGAAAGAAAAAAGATGAACAAAATAATGTTATGAGGACAAAAATGGATGTAGTTCCATAGTTTCTTGTTTTAGTTCAGATAACAACTGCCGCCTATGGTGGACACACAACGTAATTCTGATTTGCCTCTACCGTCTGCACTTATGGTAGATATAACATCAGCTATCCTTCAGCTTTCACCACAAAACCATAAACAAGTGTCTCAGTGTACTAGAAAATTAATCATCAAAATGCTAAATAAGCATGATATTATTGGCTTCATTAAGCACATAAGACAAAGGCTGGAGGAGAAAACGGGTTTCGGGGCAATACAACCCACCGCTATACTCACTCGGAATCGAGGAAGAAAAGCATTTTCAACATATGCACAAACCCCCGAGGTTTACCTTCTCACCAGCATCACCAGTAACTTTAAAATAAAACCCCAAATGGTAATAGGAAAGCAGTGCAACCAAGCGGGAAAGAACCCATGTTTTCAGCTCTGATGTGACTGAATAACGACAGAACTGCAGTGACAATGTAATGAAGGAAAGAGGCGCACCTACTCCTCGTGGGGTTGGGTGTGCCGTGGGCCTGCACTTTGATTTAGAAAGGGTACACCCAGTCTGGGGGACGAGATGTGAGCCCGGGAAGAGAAGTGCGGGTAAACTCCAGATGGAGTAAATCGCTAGCGGCCGGACTAAAGCGAAAGTTCAAGCTGGCTCAAGGGAAGGCGAGCAGAGCCCCAGAGATCCCGGGGCATGGGGCGCGGTTCTGCAGAACTAAATCTGAGTCACGGCCGTTCCCCTTCGGAAAGCGGGATACAGGTCCCGGGCTTTGCCGCAGAGCCCCAGAGTGCAGCCGCCAATGGGTTGGCATGCCCACAGCCAGAGGGCCACACACAGCGTCAGCGGAGTCGGTCCGCATGTCACCTGGCCACAAACCCACAAAGCAATCCTCAGTCCTTACGATGGAGGGCAGGGCATGGCCTGGGCACTGAGCAGCAGCCAGTGCTGTACACCAGATTTTTCAGAACCTCAAGAAACTTAAAATCTACCCAGGAAAACTTATAGGCATTAAAATTAACTGAGTGAAATGTTATTTAGAGAGACTAAGTGACTTGTTCAAGCTCACACAGTAGTTTGTGGAACAGAGCTTAGCCAGGGTTTCTCGTATTTTTGTGTTTTCAGTAAAAAAAGAACCAAGTAATATCAGTAACAGAGGTTACAAAGAGGCAAATACTGTATTTAGGAAAATCAAATAATTGCTTTGTTAAACCTCTAAGAATTTTTGCTAATTACTTTTAAGTAATCCTCATCACCAATAATAATGGATATACTTCAATATCTATCTGATGGTGTTATAGGAAACTGTGACATCCTAGCAGGTTCTCAGCTGAGCTTTTCATGTTCTTGAGGCGGAACATATGTTAACTCTGTCACCTACAGGGCGATCATGCAGTTTCTCCCCCGCCAATGTCTTCCTAAATCATAAATCAGTAGCATTTTTAAACTCTAAAAAGGAAAATAAGGAAATCAAATATAGCAGTATGACCCTCCCCCACAAAATGTGCAAGGTGTCCATATAATGAAAACAAGCTGAGCCTGTCTACTGGATGAGGAGGGAGCAGTCTCCTGAACCTTCCCCAGAGTCACAAGGCAAGAAAAGAAAGCACAGGGTTCGGAGGGAAAGGAGGGAAATACGAATCTCTCCTTCTCTGCCCTGAAGTCAGTCGCAGGAACAGACAGCGCAGCATCTTCAAGGTCATTAGCAGCAAGTCTTCCCCTCCAAGCAAAGGAATTAAGGCTGTTTACCTGAGAGCTCAACTACTATTATTAAGCCCTGTACCTAAGCCACTATCAGACTCCACCTAAGAGGCCAATCTTCCCGCTTGTGCTCCTGAGCAAAGACTGTACAAGTTCAAAGCTTCTTTCTTCCCGAAGACAAGGGGGCCGTTTCGTGCCCACACTTCTCATCAATTCTTCTTTTCCCCCAGCTCTGGGGGGAGACAGTGCGCAGGGAGGGGGGTCCCTCAACCCTTACATCTAAAAGCCTTGCAGAGCAGGCCAGGGAAGAAGGCGCGGGGAACACCCAGCAGATGTCACTATATGAGTAAAGATTAATCCCGGAAAAGAAAATCCTGTTTGAGCCGCTGGCCGCTGACTAGCTCCCCTGCGGTTACCTTCTTTTGGCTTCTTCATACTGTAGGCTCAGCCTGACCTTTTCAGCTAAATTTGATCTACTTCTCATTCCGATCTGGTAAAAAACAAAAGGGAGAAAAGTCAATTAACTCTGCTAATGAATGAAGGTAAACTGCTTTTGTTTCTAGGAAGCACAGTAATTGGAAAACTAAAGAAGATGGTCTTGAAATCAGGAACGCCAGTTAAAAAGGCACTTACTTTCTAGTCTCAGTAGGGGCAAAACACTTCTTTTTAATTCAAGTTGGTCTGTTTTTCAAAGGCTGCAACATCATTTCCCCCACACATTAGACTCAAGATAAAAAAGTATCATGTCAATGTTTCTGGTATCTTAGAGTTTACGAAGGGAATACAGTCAATAAAATTTATGACCCGAAACTAATTTCCTTGGCTCCCTGAGCCAAAATTTCCATCATTTAGCTTCGAAATGCATAAATAGAAACTAAACAACTTCAAAAAATAATTTTTCAAACAGGTAAGCCCTACTGTTGATCTCTGCCTGTTTTATTTTCATAGCATAGCATTCGAAGAAGCAGAAGAGAATATGGAAATAACCAGGAATGTACTGAAAAGTAAATATCTGCTAAATGGCATCCTAAAGAGGAAAATGCAAAATAGTTAATAGTTTTCAAGCCATATTAAATATTTTCAAATGCTGGGCATAAATCACACATACATTTTAATCTAAACAACCTTGGACATAAAAAAAAAATCTGTTAGTTTTTAAAGGCATGTTTTTTGTTTCTCATTAGCCTCAATGTTTAATTGAAAAGATCTAAATTTCTAAGACTCTAAGTTTAACAGGGAAAACTTAAATTCTTATGTGTCTCTCACCTTCCAATAACGTCTCTGAATATATATGAGAAAGTTTGAGCAGAGCCATTCATACAGACAAATCCGGATACGCGTGACATCCGGACAGAAAAGATAAGGCTCTGATTTTTAAACCCAATCTGTGAATATGAAACAGTGGATCCACACAGGTGGAATTCAAACCACCTAGCGAGCTCCTGTCCCGCTTGTCATCCATACAGTAACTCAGGCCCCCACCGTGGCTGGCGCTGGGGCCAACCCTTCATGTGGAGAACTTACATCTCCAGAAATGCTGGTTTGTGACCCGGCGTCCAGGGTCTGTCTGGAAAGAGACAGATGGGAGTTCACCGGACTGGACCTCAAGTCTGGCTCGGATGTGCCCATGCTCTGATCCAAATGGAACCGCTCCTGTAGCTTAGCAAGACTCTGTTCAGGAAACACAAAGTCTTACATAACGCTGAACATCTGGGGTGGCAAAACGCACCCAGCAGGTAGAATTAAATTCAAAGAAGTGATCTCAATAGAAAAAAACAACCACTTTATTTTAACAGGTACTTATCACTTTAAATTATTGAAAACAATAAGATTAGAATCTAGTTTCGCGTGGACACACACACACACACACACACACACACACGTGTGACTCTGGAGGTATGTGAGATCATAATAAACAGATTATCTTACCTTTTCCAAGCTGGGATTATTCACGCTGTGCTTAACGGCACCTTTACATTTAATACATACATTTCTTATTTTTAACAATCGAAAAGATCTCTATTTTAAAAATTTATTTGTTTTTAGTGTTTATTTATCCTGAGAGAGAGAGAGAGAGAGAGAGCAAGCGGGGGAGGACCAGAGAGAGGATGAGAGGGAGAATCCCAAGCAGGCTCCATGCTCAGCGCAAAACCCCACGTGGGGCTCGAACTCGCAAACCGTGAGATCATGATCTAAGCCAAAACCAAGAGTCGGACACTTAACCGACGGAGCCACCTAGGTGCTCCAAAAAGATCTCTATTTTAAAATGATTCATCTTAACGCAGCAGAAATTATGTAAATGTGGAATACCGACAATGCAGTCTCATTTTAGATAAAGCAAGAAAACTTCCTCCTTAGCAGACTTCCATAATTATGCCATTTTACATCTGCATGGGACCCAAGAGATTATCTGCCCCCATTAACATCAGGATGAGGAAACTGAGGCCCAGAAGTTGAAGTGCTGGAGGCTGGTCCAAGCCCATCTTTGCACTGACTGTGTGCCAATGCCATGATGATGATGTCTGGTTTTGTAAAGCGAATAACCAAAGCTGAATGTGGCTGTCATTGCCACCTGTGTTTAATATACCAAGCTTACTTTCAAGAGAGGATGTGAGTAAGCAGAAGTATTAAAAAGGAGAAAAATCTTAGCTAAATTGTTCCCAACCCTCTCCCACCCTAAAAGACTAATAAAAGTGGTAAGAAGCTCATTATTGCCAGCTTTAAGAAAAGCCAGGATTTAATCCCAGTATTTACAATTCTTACAGTAAAAAATGAGACATGTCCCAAAAAACTAGAAAAATCAGAGATCTGACACGTGCCTTTTACCTAGCCTTCTTTATTTTCTTTCAAAGGGCCATTTATGCAAAACGTATATACAAGAGGGATAAGACTTCAACGATCACATCAAATATATTACAGAAAAGAACACAGAAGCCTTTTAGTGACTTTGGGCAAGTCTCTTCTAGTTTTTCACCTGTACTATGGAAAGATTAGTATTTTTCAAGCCTGTCAGGGACGACAGTGCACCTATCAATTTAGTAGGTCGTGACTAGCATGTTTTGTGATGAAAAAGAGGAGACGAGAAAATCAATTCGGACCACATTACCAGTATTAAGAGTAGGCATACGTCTGTCATATATGAGTGAGTGTGTGTGTGTGTGTGTGTGTGCGCGCGCGCGCGCGCACCCACAAATATAAAGACATTTGTGTGTGACTGGATTTTCATGCAGAATATATCTCTTTACCGTGGGTCCTGGTCAAAGAGGTCTGAAATGCTACCCACCTAATGTCCCTCTTAGCTCTACTATTGATTTCTATATCTACTAATTAATTATTTTATATACTTTAGACCTACAAACTTTAGATCTATGATGTGCATTTTAGGAATTACTGTTTTAATCATTGGCATCGCTGTGGAACAAAATAAAAATATATCCAAATAAAGTTTTCTATGTTTCCATATACGTTGAAAATCACATGTTCTGGAGCAAGACTGCCTGGGTTCGAACCCAAGTCCTGCCACTTCTGAGCTGTGTGACTTTAACGAGGTCCCTTAACTCTGTGTACTGCAGGTTCCTGGTCTGAAGTGAGAACAGTACGTGTCCACCTCCAGGCCTGTTGTCAGAATTAACTGAACTACTTCCACGGGAGGCAGGGAGATGACTGCCCTGCACACAGTCAGTACTTACAAGGATCTGCTACTATTACTATGGTCTTTTCTATTTCATCTCTTCTAGCAAGTTATTTCAAAATTCCCTAAATGCACAATTATAGGTGTTTAGGAATCTGTGCCTATATTCTGTCAGCATTTTAAGAACTGGCATGAAGTACCTGAATAAACTATTTCAGGGCGGAAGTTCTACAAACGCAAACATTGCCCTTGGCTCTAACATTTTCCCAAAGACACAGATGGAACCCTTACTCAGAACTCCAAATATCTCAAGTACGAAGAGTTCTCTGACTCTGTGATAATTATGGGATGGAGGGAAGGTAAGTGGAGGAAGAGATACACTCTTAAAAAAAAAACAAACAAAATCTGACTATACCTGCTAGAAAAAAAAACCAGTTAAAATGCAGGACACTGATCACCGAATGGCTGTTTCTTTCGCACACGAGGCCGGATCCCCTCCAAGCTGAGAACCGGACAGGTGTAACAAGGGGACCTGCCGCTGTCAGCTTTCCCCGGAGGACGGGATGGCTGTCCCCCGGCCGGGTCAGCGCCCCCCACCCCTAGCTGGCACTTCCCAATCACCTGGGCTAGGGCGAAGCTTTTCGAAGCTCCTCACATGCCCTCCCCACACTCCTCAAGCCATCTCCTCCACTTGCTGATGACCAGGGATGTACCCTTCATGCGTCCCGGGCTGAGATCACCCCACTTCTCTGGTTTCCACGTGAAGGTGCAGTGAGTGCAGGGTGCGCCCAAATGCTACTCTCACATGGGCCCCCGGACCCACCACGTCCTGTCCCAAAGGCCACCGAGGCCTGCCTTCAAACAGCACATCAGAGCCTTGGAACCAACCTGTTGCCCCCCAAGGCAGCCTGTTGCCTCAGTGCCCGCAAGCATCTCTACGGAAGCAAGCGCTGTACGGATGAGGCAGGGTGACAGAGCACCAGCCACACTCGCAGGGAGAGCTGCTGCCTCAAGGAGTCACTGGGGCCCCCAACGGCCCCTGAAGGCTTAACAAAATGCTCTGTAACATACCTGCATCAGATCCTGCTTTTCTTTTTCTCCTGAGCTGATAGCCTTTCTGATAGATTTCAGTTCCGTTAGAATGGCTTTGGCTTCACTAAGTTCATAGCCACTCTGGCCCCCAGACATTTTCTTATCAATTCTGTTAAAAGAAAGAAAAAAAAAAAGAAAAAGAAAAAAAGTCAACGACCGTTGACAGAGTACAAGGTAAACGAAGAGCAGGAGCCGGTCTGGGACAAGTGTAGTTCCCGATGAGTTTGCTACTTGCTCCCCACGCACCAGCATCCTTTCAGGCTGCGTGACCCTCCCGTTTTCTCTTCCAGCCCCTTCTGGCTCACACCCCATTGCCCACCTCACGCCCAGTCCGTTTCTCAACATGTTCAGGCTCAGTCCTTTTGTCTTTGGTCGGTTTGGGTGATCCCGTCACTGGCTGAATTCAAACCTCCCCACGCTAACGTGACCTGCACCCCGAGAGAGGTTAAGGCCACGGGGAAATGACATAGCCAGGGAGAAGCACCCATAAACCGAACTGCAGAAAGTGCNCCTAATTCTTAAAAAAAAAAAAAAAAAAGTAATTTAATAGTATCCTATCACTCTCCAGCCCCTGATGCTGCCCAGGGTTCACAACTCGGGGTTCACTTGAAGAACCGAGGGCCATGCGTCTGCCCCATTGGCCAACAGCTCTCATTTTTGGACATAATTCTTAGTCTGATCCACAGAAAAACGGCACCTATTAAGCCACAGAAAACGGGCTCTGAGCTCATTCAGTTTAAAACATGTCATGATGTAAATTTATGTCAGTGTGAAGGGTGTAATCTGAAAAAACAAAAACAAAAACAAACCAAAACCCACAACGATGCCATCTTATGCTTCCAAAGTTATTCAAACAAGTGCAGTCTGTAGATGATCTATTTCCCCAAGTACTATTTTAGTAAATATTTTATTGCTGGACAGTCTTAACCTAAGAAAATCAAATAAATTTCATCATGAGGTTATTCGGTAATAAAGTACAACTAATGACGTCACTGAATTAAACAGCCACGTGCACACGCACATTAGTGTTTGGGGTGGGAAGGGGCCCTAGAGATCTACTAGTCACACTTCCACCAAGTGAGAAAGTAAGACCAGAGAGTTTGCACGAGTTTAGCCCTGAAAACGCATAAACACTTAGCTAGTATGGGCATAATCCTCAAAATGACAGACTTAGGCTTAGGGCTCCACTGATGATTACACTTAGAATATTTGATAAAAATCACTGGGAGTACTTCAAATATTGGTTAATTCCATTTATCTGGGCAAGGATTTATCAGCGAAATTGTTGGCTCCCTTAAGTATAAGATCTACCAACTTAGCTGAAGCAAAGAAACTTATTTCAGTTAAAAACAAAAACAAAACCCTGAGATTTCATGAAGTAGCTACTATCACAGGACTCTTACACTGTGTCAAAGTGAATCTCTAAAGCCCAAGCGATTTCTTCCTATTTGTGTAAAGCCTTCAGAATCGAACAGCAAAACACATCTTGAAGTCAGAAATCAACTTTAACATCTGAGAACAAACAAAGTAGGTAAATTTCTGTTTTCAGAAATTAGCGTTAACACTTAAAAATAAAGGCAGGACTACTTCAAGTCTGCTCAGTTACACTTCAGAGGGCTTCAGAACCAGACAAAAACTTCCTGGCTGCCCACTGCAAGCTCAGCTGGGTGCTAAACACAAGGACAGGCTACTTCAACTCCATGCCTACCACGGAGCTTCTTCTGGACCTTCTCTCTTTCTTCTGCCTCCTTTGAGCACATCTGTCTCCCTCTGACTGTTCTGTTCTGTTTCTCCTTTCCTCAAACTCTATGTCTCCCACCTTTCCTGTTTCGACCCTAACCTACCATAAAATAAAACCAAACAAAAATCAAACAACATATGAGCATTATGTGCTGATCTTTAAAACAAACCACTGTGTTTTTTGTTTTTGAGAAATACCATTTTATATTCTTCCCTAAAAATTTTTTTTAAAAACCCGTTTTCCTTTCATTTCTTTTCCGTGCACCTTATTAATAATTTCTGCTGTATAACATCTTTGTCTCTTCCGAAAGGGAAGAGATTCCCATTTGCATGCCTTCCCTGGGAAACATGTACCCCAAGCCAAATTTTCACACAATAGGTACACACTTTGGCTTGCCGAGTGCTTCATGTCGTCTCATTTTCCAAATTTGAGGGACTGCTGAAGGCAGCAAAGTAGAAATGTCCATCTACATATAAGCTGTGCTATTGCTTAGGCTGAAGTCAACTTTGGGACCACAGGCTGAAATGAATAATGTAAAGAATAAAACTACATTCATTCATCCAGCATAAACTATTGTACCCGATAAAAGGAAAGCCTGCGTTTAAATTACATTACAGCTCCAGATTTGGCAAAAATATTCCATTCTATTGCGAGTAAATGAAATGCTACAAAAGCCTGCAGTAGGATTCTATTTAAATCTCTTCCTGAAATATATTTTCTGTCAAAACCCCAACTAACAGTCTCTTTATAGTATCAGGAATGTGGCCTCTTGGAAAATACGGTCTTGGGGTTCTATCAATTATCATTCAATGTTCTAGTAGCAAGGTGGTTAACATCTGAATGAAAACAGCTTTATTTTGTCTATAGTTAGGATCAACAAGAGAGGCCTCTGATGTTAGATATCATATCTTTCTGTCTCTGGTTCAAGGGATTAGAATCATTGCGAGAGAATGCCTGGATTCCTACAACAAATGTCTATTGTTTTCTTGTGGAATGTTATTGACAGATTCTTAAACATGCCTTAGATTCCTATAAAAATTGCTTGCAAGCAAACTGCTTTAAAACAATACAGCATTGTTATATCAATATAGCAAAAACAGCCAGTTTGGCTAACCTTTAATCCCGGGTGGTGACACGAGTTACAATTTCATGTGCCTAAAAAGTGTTTAACATACAGCTAACACTTGGGGACGCTCTTCAGAGTCTGTCTTCTGGTTCCACCCCCGCCACAAAGCCATCCTCCATGTGCTGCGCAGCTGCTGAGTATCCCACTTACGGCATTCTAGATCCACTCGGCTTTGAAGGGGGGGGGCTCTGGGGCCCGCGAGGCCCTTAGAACACAGCTATCCATGAGAACCACCTGGGGATCTCATAAAATATACCTAGATGGAGACCCAAAACAGGTATTTTTTTAACAGATGATTCTAACAGGCAGTCAGGTTTGAAAACCACTAGGACAGGAGCATCTGAAAGAATAAGACGGTTATTATGACACAGGTGGCTGGCGAAAAAGAAGACGGCCACAAAACCAGTCTCTGAAGCCAAAGTCACGAGACTGGCGGTTGAGAGTCACGACCGGCGTCCTGACCTGTGCAGACAGGCAGAACACCCAGCTTATGTGTGTCTGGCCAACAAACACACGGCCTTTACAGGGGATAACGCCTTCTGCGTTGGATGGCTACGGAGGGGAGAGTGGGGGAGGGACAGGAGGCTCCGCAGTTGGCACAGAGCCCTGTACACGGGGGAGGGAGGTAAGAAACAGTTGAATGCCTCTGGAGGGATCATGCCTTCAGTCCTCTCTGTGGTCACGTGGCTGTGAGAACCATTGCTCCTTGCTGCCCACCAGAGACCCAGTGGTAGGACGGGGAGCGTTGGAAAGCTCGGTGTGCCTGTTGGGGTTTGGCTGGGCCGAGCCTCACCAGCAGGGAGAGCCATGGCTTCTGGGGGGGGGTTGCTGGGAACGGGGCAGGAGATCTCAGGTTCTGCTGCCCTCTGTCAGCCATATTTCCCTTAACTTGACCCAGCCTAGAGTTAGGCCAGTGCCCATCGGACTTGACTACAGAATGGGAAAGGACAGAAGGGTCACAGGAAATGAGGCACCCACTCAAGCTCGTCGTGGACAACCTGACTTGCTCCCTGAGATCAGCCCCGGACTCAGGGCAGCAGAGGCTCACCTCCTCCAGCCGCCAGAGCCCAACATGGAGGCACTTCTTGGGCACATTCCCTTGCTCCATACCTCAATCTTAGAGCAGGCAGGCAGGGGCCTGGGGCACAAAGTTAACGTTCCCACTGGTTTCTTTGCATCTCTGATGATAAATAAAACTTCAGACCTCTTCAACATGTACAGATTTCCCCCAAGTTTTTGTTTGTTGGTTGACTGGTTTTCTTTGGTTTTGGTGGAGCTCTGAGCTTTCTACTTCGTGTTTCCTAGAGAAATCCCTTACGTAATCTGTACTTCTATTTTCTAGGTACTAGTTAGGGGGCTTTGAATTATTCTAAAGTGAATTTCAATAATTTTATACTCACTGTTGCAATGTCTCAAAGCCTTGTTCTTTATAGAGCAATTCTTGCTTCATCTGTGAGAGTTCTCTCTTCAGCTTTTTAACCTTTTGTGAGAAATCAATGTAAATATGAATGTTTGTAAATAATTAGCAACACTGTTGTAAAAGATAGTCTATTAGTAAGCTATTAAACACACAAACACAGCCATTAGTTTAACATTCACGCTACTGGTTTTCCCTGGACAGCAGTTCTGTGGAAGGTAGGTTAATGATGTTTAAATTATCAGAGATGTTCAGTGTTACTAACATTTACCCTCACCACCTTATTTGGTGACATTCCTACGTGCTGGCATCATGACTGCCTCCACTTTGCGATCAATAACCAGGAAGGGGAGTCAGAACTTGAAACCCCAGCTTCTCTAGCCCCGAAAGCGTGTACTCCTCTTCCTCTCCTTCGCTCCACCCCAGGACCACTGGCCATCGCTCTGTTTCTCAAACACATCAGGCAGTACCTGCCTCAGAGCTTCTGCCACGTGCCGTTCCCTCTGGCTGGAAGGCTCAACTCCTGTCACCCAGGGTCTCAGCTCACATGTCGCCTTTTCATTCAAATAGGATTTCTCTAACCATCTTACTCCTGCTATCATCACTCTGTTTAGTGCGTAGTATTTCTCAAGTGCTGACATTTTCTGTGTCCTTGCTTACTGTCTGTGCCCCCGGGGGAAAGTAAGCTACATCGCACCAGCTGTATCCCAAACTTCTAGAAAAGTATCAGGCACCATGAGAAATAAAATGACACGGACAAGAAATGTCTGTTCAATAAACATTTGCTGTCAAACTGATAGTATTTTTTTTCCTGTTGTTCTTCACTATATTCTTGGTAATGACAATGCTAAGATGTGATAGGTCTACAAAAAGAGCAGAAGCCTGGTTTCATCATAAACTAAAGGTCTTCACGTGGGTGTCAGAAATTTATTTCCGTATTACAGCCTTACGTTTTAAGCACATTCTGTCATACACTATTTCAATGTGCTTTGGAACTTTTATTTCCTATTTAGTCTCTCCGTTCCACAAATATGTCCCGACTTTCCGCTATGTATCAGGTCCTGGGGTCTGAAGGGTGAGTAAAACAGACAAGACCTTTGCCCTTACAGATCCTAGGGGGCAAATAATAACATCCTAGGGAGATGTTGAGCAAATAATCCTCCAACGAAATAAATCTTACCAATTACCATGGGGGATACAAAGGAAAGGCTCAGGATACCTCAGGATAAAAAAGAAGGATGGGACCTGATTTAGTGTGAGGAGCTAGACAAAGCCGGTCTGCAGAAATGATGGTTAAGCAGAGCGGGTCCGTGCGGCTTCATTTGGTAAAGGGGGTCCTCAAAGGGTAGGGCCTGCAGACAAACCCTACACCGTGGGAGGAGGAAACTTAGCAAATGTGAGATTTGCTGAATTACAGAAGAATTCAGGGTGCAGCATGAGATAAGACTGGAAAGGAAGGCCTTACCATACCGAGTCGTGAAGCCATGGGGAAGAGTTCTAAATCGTAAGAACAATGAGAACTGAGGAGGAATTTTCAAGCATGACCTGTTTTATGATTTTCAAAAAATCCACTGCGATGACTCTAGTGACTGGACCAGCGGGGCGAATAGGGGCCATTGCCCCGACCCTGTGGGCTGGCCTCCGGGCTGGCCTCCCGGCAGCATGTAGGGAGCGGAGCCCAGAGCAAGAATGTACTGGGAGGCACAATCAGCAGGACTTGGTGGCAGACTCCACGTGGAGGGTGAGAGAGATGGGTCAAGGTCACTGCCAGGGTTGTGACTTGCCAGGTGGCCACATGAAGGTGCCTCCCTGGAGGGTGGGGCCAGATCTCCGGGTGGGACCAAGGGTGTTCTTTAAGACGTTTAGTTTTCTGATACCCTTGAAACTTCAAAGGCAATTAGAATATGGAGGCTTGATGTTCAGAAGTGTCTGGACCAGAGATATAAAACTGAAAGTCACTGACATAAAGATGATGCTTTAAATGCATGAGAATTAATGAGATCCCCTAGAGAGAGTGTGTATTGGAAACAGAAGAGCTCAGGAACATGCCGCGGGCATCTCACATCATTCAGAAATCTACTCGAGGCAGGAACAAAACACACTGTGAGGTCGTGGCGAGAGAAGCTGGAGGGAAAAGGGGGCATTTCTCGGGAAATGGAGAGAAAAAGAGTCAAGAGGGAGACTAGGCACTAAGCAGAATAGAATGACCAGGACAAGAGTTGTGTACGACTCCTGTTCGGATCCCTAAAGGCACCGGGCTTTGGGCATTTTGGACATTCAGTAATTTACCTGTGGATAAATTACCTGTGGAGCTTATCTGAATGTCCAACAGTCTGTGTCCTAAGGCACTTCTATTTTATTAGGGAAAAGGAAAAAAACAAATAATTTTGTTGCAAGGCGCAATTGAGAAGTACAAAAGGACGTGCAAACAATGCTCCTGGAACCCAGGGGACCGAAACCAAGGGCTGACCTCCAGGAGCAGCAGACACAGGAGGTGGATTTCTGAAAGTGCTCGAATATTCACGACGAGCAATGAGCAATGAGCTCCTGCACCGAGATTCTCAAGGCTTCTCAGTTGACTGGATCATTATTATCATGTCAAAAGAGCCATCAGCAATCAATAGCTCTTTCCACATGTGCTTCTGCTTCTGACAGCACTCTAAAGAGCTGTTTACCAAAGGCTGTAACATTTTTATTTTAAAACAACGACAACCACAGTTAATCCAAAACTCGATAGCAACTCAAATAGCTGGGCTGAGGCCTGTCTTTCCCTTTGAAGACACAGTTGATGAAACAGTGGTGAGTGAAGCCCACTCTGAACAACTGAATTAAAACAATCAGATCAGCATATCTCACGGACATAAAAATCATTTGGATTGAGATGACACACTCCTTTTAATTTCTTTCAAAATTTTTCATTCAAAATCCAAAGTTAACTTTTGACCTTTCAGACTCTTCCCTGTTTAAGTGATGTGAGACTTCATCATCCGTCAGTGACCAGGATAAAGGAAGTTAAGCTGTGCTTTCTTTCATTCTGCATTATTTACTTTACCTAAAGTTGGCTCTAAGCCACTGTTTTCATCCTGGAGGCTCCTCTTAGTGAATTACCTGAATGATTTTGACCTTTGAGTATCAATGTTGCATTTTAACATTGTTACCTATGAAAAAGCCTGATCTTATTATAATGACAAGTGAAAACAGGGATTCCTTCCAATCAAACATCATTTCCAATCGTTTCTGGTTTTAAGAATATGGTCTGAACGAGTTCAACAACATTTCTTCTCCGAGAACCATGTGACATCCTTAGCTGTTTCTACTCTCCCATTCTTCAGCTCACCCTCAAATGTGGGACACGGAATAGAAAAACCAACATCCTCCGATCACAGCTAAAGGATTAAGCTAAAGCTGACTTGCAAATTTAGCACAACATAGAGAAACAATGATGGGAGCTAAAATTCAGGAGGACTTTATGTATTGCAGGCATTGTGCTAAATATAAATGCCTATTTTCAATCCTTGTAACTACTCTACAGATAGTTTTAATTCTTATTTTATAGGTGAGGACTCTCAAACCAAAAAAGAATAAGTAAGTAGTGTGCTGAAGGTTACACTGCTACCAAAGAGTAGAGAACAATCCAGAACCCAGGAGGTGGATTTTAAAATTAACTATAATTATACAAGTTTTAGCTATTAATGGCATGATAGTACATTTTGATAATACAAAAGACAAACCAGAATTTTGGAAAATGACTCAAATAAAACCTATGACCCTGATTTTACCTAGAAACGGCATTATTCTTTTTTTTTTAAGGTTTTATTTTTTTTTAATTTTGTAATTTTTTTTACAAATAGTTTATTGTCAAATTAGTTTCCACATAACACTCAGTGCTCATCCCCACAAGTGTCCTCCTCCATGCCCATCCCCCCTCCCCCCCACATCCATCAGTCCTCAGTTTTTGTCAGCATTCAAGAGTCTCTCATGGTTTGCCTCTCTCCCTTTCCCCCACCATTTCCGCCCTTCTTCTCCCCCTTGTTCCTCCTTCAAGTTCCTCCTAATCCTCCTATACGTGCAAACATATGATATTTGTCCTTCTCTGCCTGACTTATTTCGCTCAGCATAACACCCTCAAGGTCCATCCATGTTGCTACACATGGCCAGATTTCATTGTTTCTCATTGCCATGGAGTATTCCATGGTATAGATAAACCACATCTTCTTGATCCATTCGTCTGTTGATGGACACTTAGGCTCTTTCCATGTTTTAGCTATTGTGGAGAGTGCTGCTATGAACATTGGGGTACATGTGCTCCTATGCCTCAGCATTTCTGTATCCCTTGGGTAAATTCCTAGCAGTGCTATTGCTGGGTCATAGGGGAGTTCTATTGTTAGTTTCCTGAGGAACCTCCACACTGTTTTCCAGAGGGGCTGTACCAGTTTACATTCCCACCAACAGTGTAGGAGGGTGCGAAACGGCATTATTCTTATATTCCACCCAAACTGAACACATGAACAGCCCACAAGCTTTAGGGCCTATTTTTTTTTTTTTTCTCTTACATACTCAACTTTCTGCCATAGCCAACCATCTAATTTCATAGACTTCCTTCTAAGGAATCAAATCTCACAACACTGAGTATCAAATTGGAGCCAAAAGACCCATGGCTGTTACACATTTCCTGCTTTCTATACTGACTACACTAAAGCAACTGACATTTTAAATTGTTTTTGAAGTTATTTCTGAAAACCAGCAAGATACTGTGATTAAATGTGATGAGTATGACTGGAAATCACAGAGTTTCTTAGCATTTCTTACAATCCTGGTATAATAAGTTTTATTTTAAAAGAAGGAGGGAGAAGATGACAATGGAAGAAAAGTAAATTCCAGAAATCTGTGAACCTTGGAAGGCTCACAAGACAGGTTTCATACATCTGCCCTAAAAGTGAACCGCGCACTATTAAAACTATAATGAGCAAAATGGCATTTTACTAATGACTGCCTTCCCTTTTCACCACTTCCTCTACTCTCAGCTAAGAGCGCCTCAAGCAAGCCAACAAAGGGCAACTGTCAGCTCGCTCCTTCTAAAAATCCTTCTCTTCACCACTGCTTGCACCTCACTAAATACCCTTCACCACCTGCCTTATCTCAAACGTCACCTTTAAAGAAAATGAGAAATCAGCTCCAGATAGATAAAGGATCAATAATAAGCCACTTTTTGACTTTACTGAAGAAGAGAGGAAAACAGAGGTGCCTGGGTGGTTCTGTCAGTTGAGTGTCCAACTTGATTTTGACTTAGGTCATGATCCCAGGGTTGTGGGATTGAGCCCTGAGTCGGGCTCCATGCGGAGCAAAGAGCCTGTTTAAGATTCTCTAAATGAATAAATAAATTTAAAAAATACAAGAGGAAACAATCCCGGATGGTGTTGGAGCCATTTGTGAGGACTAATACATGGATTCTGTCATCAGAAACAAGATGACTGAATATAATATATGCACGCGCACACACACACACACACACACACGTATATTTTAAGTCAAACTTTAACGATAAAAAGAAAATAAAACAAAAACCACTGGAAAAAAATTGTACAAAATATTTATGAAACATACTATCCTGATACACACATGTTAGATAAAAATACAAAAGGTCAATGCTATATCCCTATAAGTAATTAAAATAAGCCAGCAATTGCTGGAATAGCCCAGTAATTCCACTCACAGGTAATTACCCAAGGAAAATGAAAATATATGTTCACACAAACACTTGTGTAGTAATGTTCATACTATTCATAATAGCCCCAAAGTGGAAACAACCCAAATAAACACTAATTGATAAATGAATAGTTGAAACTGGGATATCTGTACAATGGAATATTATTCAGCAATAAAAAGGAATTAAGTACTAATACATGCTGCAGCATGGATGAGCCTTGAAAACATTATGCTGAGTATAAGAAGCCAGTCACAAAGACCACATAGTGGATGATTCCACTTATATGGAATGTTCATAATGGGTAAGTCTAGAGACAGAAAATAAAATAAAAATAAAATAAAAATAAAAAATAGCTGTTGCTTGGGCTTGTGGGCAGAGGAGAAAGGTCTGGGAAATGGGCAAGAACTCCTAATAAGGGTTCCTTTTGGGGGAACCAAAATGTTCTAAAATTAGATTGTGACTACGGGTATACAATTATGAGTACACTGAAACCCAGTGAACTGTACCTTTTAAATACAGGTAAACTGTATGGTATATGGATGAATGATTTCTCAATAAAGCTGTTAAATAAAAAAATAAAAAATAAACCAGCAAATGGAAATAGAAAAGGTAGACCATCATATACATACATACATACATACGTATATACATACGTAGGTACCAACAACAATCACCTCCCAATTAAGATAAAATCGAAAACTCTGGTATCATTATGTCTATTAAAATAGCAGAAAATAAATACAAATCATAAAACCTTGGTCAAATGGCTTACAATTCAGGTTAACATCCACAGTCTTTATAATGGTCTACAAGGCTCACATGTTCTGTGTTCACTTCATCTCCCAGATTAACACTCCCTCTCATCCCTACAGTGGGGCCACATTTGACTTATTATTCCTTGAAGATCATAGGCCTTCTCTGACATCAGGACCTTAACATGAGCTCTTTCCCACCTAACTTCCTCACTATCTCTGTCAGTTCTTCCTTTCAAGAATTTGATATACAGCTGACCCCTGAACAACACAAGGCTTAGAGGAATGGACCCCCTGCGCCATCAAAAATCTGCATCTAACTTTTTTAAAAGTTTATTTATTTATTATTTTAAGAGAAAGAGACAGCAAGAGTGGGGGATGGGCAAGGAAAGAGAGAGAAACCCAAGCAGCCTCCGTGCTGCCAGTGCAGAGGGGCTTGAACCAAACCAAGAGCCAAAACCCAAGAGTTGAATGCTTAAACAACTGGGCCACCCAGGCACCCCTTCATTTAAATTCTGACTTCCCCAAAACTTAACGAACAGGCTACCAGTGGCTGGAAGCCTTACAAATAATATTAACAGTCAATTAACATATGCTTTGTAGATATATGTATTATGTATTATACGTTATGTTTTTACAGTAAAGTTAAACTAGAGAAAAGAAAATGTTACTAAGAAAATCATAAGCAAGAGAAAATCCATTTACAGTACTGTACTATATTTATTTTTAAAAAGTCAATGTATAAGTGAACCTGGGTAGTTCAAGACCCTGTTGCTCAAGGGTCAACTGTGAAGCTCACAGTAGGTGATCTTTCAGGGCTAGCTTCATTCACATATCATTTTGCTTTTGAAATTCATCCATTTTGTGAGTATCAGTAGCTTGTTTTTATGGTAAACCATAAGCTGCATTTTATGGATAAATCACAATTTGTTTATCCATTCATTCACAGATTGACATTTAGGTTATTTCCAGGTTTGAGCAGTAAGAATAAAGATCCCGTGAGTTATCTATACTCACATCTTTATGTGGGTATATATATGCTTTCATTCCTTTGGGTACATACTTACAAGTGGCATTGCTGGGTAACAGTTTAAGTATATATTTAACTTTATAAGAAACCACTAAGCTGCTTTCCAAAGTGGATGTACTACTTTGCATTCCTACAGTAATGTGAGAGAGTTCCATCTGCTGAGAGCCTCCTTCTGAGCACTGTTTAAGCTACATCCCATAAATTTTTATGTATTTCCATTTTCACTTAGTTCAACATATTAAAAAATATTGTTTTCTTCTTTGACCAATGAATTATTAAGAAGTCTGCTAATAATATCCAAGTATTTGGAAAATTTTCCAGATACGTTCATTTTTGACATCTAATTTAATTCCACTGAGTCTACTGTAATCATACCCATTTTGATTTTCAGTCCCCCTAAATGCACTGAGACTTCTGTTCATCACTTACAGCAAGTTCTCCTTTGTGAATGTGCCTACATTTAAAAATAATATTGGTTTGCTAGTTTTAGTTGGCGTGTTGTGCAAATGTTAATTATATCAGGTTCATTGATGGTATTATTCAAAACTTCAACAATTGTGCTGACCTTTTTTCCTTTTTATTGGCTGATTTTCTGTCTGTATAGTCCATCGATTACTGAAAAAGCGTACTGACATATTCAATTATAATTGTGACTTTGTCATTCTTTCAGTTCTGTTGGTCTTCACTTCAGGTATTTGAAGCTCTGTTATGTGTATACATCTTTAGGGTTATGTGCACACATCTTTATGTCCTTTGATTAATGGATTTATTAGTATAAAATCCCTGGTAATACTATCCTTGTTCTAAAGTGTACTTTGATATTAATCTGGCTACCTGCAACTTTCTTTGCATTTCCATTTTCATGGTAGATATTTTTCATTCCTTTAATTTTTAACTTATCCGGATCTTCATATTTACAATAGCTCTTTTGCAATCATCATAAAGTTGGGTCTTATTTTAACTATTCTGATCATTTCTGCCTTTTAATTGGAGAGGGTACACCATTTACATTTAGTGTAATTATTGATATAGTTGGGTTTAAATCTACTATTTGTTTTCTACTTGTCACATATATTCTTTTATCCTTTCTACTTCTATTCCTTCCTCCTTTTGGATTAACTAACTTTTTTATGATTCTATTTTATTTCCACTATTAGTAACAACTCTAATGTCTCTATATTTTCTCAGTGGTTACTCTAAGGCAGAGATCAGCAAATGACAACTTGTGGGTCCAACACACCCTGTGGCCTAACTTTTTATGGCTCATGACTTAACCATGGTTTTCATGTTTTTAATAATTACCCCCCAAAACTGAAAAGAAAAGTCTATGTCAGAGACTGTAGGTGGCCTTCTCTATCAGTTTTCTGTTGCTGCAGAACAAATTATGACAAAATTGGCTGCTTAAAATTACATTCATTTAAGAGCTCAAGCAAGCTCAGCTCATGAGTTCTCCATTCAAGGTATCACAAAACTAAAATTGAGGTGTCAACCAGGTTGAGCTGTCATGTGAAAGCTCTGGAGAAAAACTCACTCCTCACTGCATTCTTGCTATTGGCTGAATTTAATTCCCCTGGCCCCACAAAGGACTGAGAGTAAGTTTCCTCACTGGCTATCAGCAAAGGTCACTTTCAGGTCCTTTCCCTGTGGGATCCTCCATCCTGAATACAGAAATGGTGCATAAAATACCTATTGTGTTTTGAACATCTGACTTCCTTTTCTATAACCAGCCACAGAAATGCTCTGGTTTTTTCTGTTTTGTTTTTTTTTTTTTTTCCACTTTAAAAAATGTATTTACTTATTTCTGAGAGAGAGAGAGAGAGAGAGAGCATGAGCAGGGGAGGGTCAGAGAGAGAGGGAGATACAGAATCCAAAACAGGCTCCAGGCTCTGAGCTAGACGTCAGCACAGAGCCTGCCATGGGGCTCAAACCCATGAACCGTGAGATCATGACCTGAGCTGAAGTCGGACGCTTAACCGACTGAGCCACCCAGGCACCCCATGAAATGCTCTGTTTTTTTGTTTTTTTGTTTTTTTTTTTTTAATATTTTTATTTCTAGGAGAGAGAGAGAGAGAGACAGTGTGAGCAGGGGAGGGTCAGAGAGAGAGGGAGATACAGACTCCGAAATAGGCTCCAGGCTCTGAGCTGGCAGTCAGCACAGAGCCCGACGCAGGGCACCAACCCACGAACCGTGAGATCATGACCTAAGCGAAAGTCAGACGCTTAACCGACTAAGCCACCCAGGCGCCCCTGTTTTTAAATTTGTATCATTATACTTGATTTCATCATGATGAGTGTACTCTTTAATCCCCATCCCCTATTTCCTCCACGCCCGCACCCATCTCCTCTCTGGTAACCATGTTTCTTCTCTATAGTTAAGAGTGTTTCTTGCTTTCTCTCTCTCTCTCTTTCTCTCTCTCTCTTTTCCTTAGGAAATGCTCTGTTTTTAAAGGGCTCATGTGATCACCTCTAGCCCACCAGGATGATCTTCCTACTTTTAAGTTAAATATGCCATATAAAATAACTTAATCATGAAAGACCGATCCACCATATTCAGTTTGGAGATTAGGTAGGGTATATACAAGAGGGAAGGTGGGGAAGCAGGAAATCAAAGAGGATACCTTACAATTTTGCTCAACATATCTCAAAATCTTTAATTTTTTACTATTTGGACCTTTACTGTTTAATTTTTTACTACTGGACCAAAAAAGTTTGGCCACTCCTGCTTTAGTGTATAAAATATACAGACTACCTGCAAATGATATTATATTTCTTAAGTGCCTTATGACAATATCAGTTTATTTTCTCCCAACCTTTGTGATATCCTGTATTTTGCTTCTAAATATTTTATAAACTCCATTACATATTTTAATATATTTGTTTAAATAAGCAAATAAATTTAAAAAGACTTTAAATTACTAAAAAGTCTTCTATTCACACACTTATTTACTATTGCCTATATTTTTCATTACTTTCTGGAGATCTAAATTTCCATATGGTATTGTTCTCCCTCTACTTGAAGAAATTCCCTTTAGCATTTAACATATTACAGTTCTAAAGGCAATCAATTCTCACAGAATGTGTGTCTGAAAAACTTATTTTACCCTCTCTTAAAAATATTTTGTGATAAAATACACATATAATAAAATTCACCTTTTAGCCATTTTTATTTTTATTTTTTTAATGTTTATTTATTTTTGAGAGAGAGAAAGAGCACTAGTGGGCGAGGGGCAAAGAGAGAGGGTGACAAGAATCTGAAGCAGGCTCCAGGCTCTAAGCTGTCACCAAAAAGCCTGATACAGGGCTCGAACCCACATACTGAGAGATCATGACCCGAACTGAAGTCAGACACTTAACCAACTGAGCCACCCAGGTGCCCCAGCCTTTTAACCATCTTCAAGTGTATAGCTTAGTGGCATTAAGTGCAATCATCACCACCACATGTTAAGAACATTTTCATCATCCCAAACTGAAACTCTGTACCCACTGAGCACTAACTTCCCATTCTTCCCTCCCCCTGTCCCTGCTAACAACTATGCTACTCTCTTTAAATCTGCCTATTCCAGACACTTCACATAAGGTAATTATACAGTATTGGTTTTGTGTCTGGTTTATTTCACTTGGGATATTTTCAAAATTAATCCATGTTATAATACGCATCAGAATTTCATTCCTTTTTAAGGCTGAATAATACACACACACACACACACACACACACACACACACACACCATACTTTATTTATCCTTTCATCTGTTGATGGATGTAAGTTGTGTAGTGGCTCATTTTATGTATCAACTTGGAAGACGTTTTTGAATGACATTAACATTTAAATTAATGAACTGAGTATGCAGCTTTACCTCTACAGTGTGGGTGAGCCTCATCCAATCAGCTGAAGACTTGATTAGAACAAAAAGATCAGCTTCCCCAAGTAAGAGGGAATTCTCCAGGAAGCTGCCTCCAGGTACCATCTGCACCACTAGCACTCTTGGGTCTCCACCTACAAGCTTTGCATAGGAACCACATCTTTGGTTGGTCTACGCTGCAGATTTGGATTTGCTGGTCTCCAAAGTCATGTGAACCAATTCTTGTAATAAATCTGTTTCTACACACCACACATAGTTTTGTTTCTCTGGAAACCCTGACTAATATAGGCTGTTTCCACCTTTCAGCATAGTGAATAAGGTCACGATGGACACTGGTGTACAGGAATCTGGGGACTCCTAGAAGTAGAACTGCTGTTTCACATGGTGATTCTATGTTTCCAAGCACCTGCTATACTGTTTTCCACAGTGGTTGGGCCATTTTCCATCCCCACCAGCAATGTACAAGGGTTCCAATTTCTCCACATCCTCACCCAAAAACTGAAAGCTCCTAATGGGTGTGAGGTGGTATCTCAAGGTGCCTTTGATCTGCATTTCCCTAATGAGCAGCAGTGTTGATCATCTCTTCATATGCTTACAGGACATTTGCATATCTCCTTTGGACATGTGACTGTTAAAGTCCCATGCCCATTTCTGAAGTGGGTTGCTTGTTTTTGCCTTCACTTTCGAAAGATATTTTCATTAGGTATAGCACTCGAGGTTGACATCTTTTCTTTTAGTACTCTAAAAATATCACTCAATTGCCTTGTAGCTCACATAGTTTCTGGTGAGAAATCTGTTTTGCTTATCTTTCTTCCATTGTATGTAATGTGTTTAATGTCTCTCACTGTATGTAATTTCTATGGTTGCTTTTAAGATTTTTTTTTTCCTTATCACTGAAATTCAGCCATTTAATTATGATATACCTTGATGTGATCTGTCTTTATTCTGCTCTGGAGTACCTTCCTGTACCTATGGATTTATAGTTTTAATCTCCTTAAGTATTTTTTGTGATTTCTTCCTCCTTGCTCTATAGTGGGGACTCTAACATATACATTAGACGATTTAAGATTGTACCAGGGGACACTGATATGCTGTTCAAGTTTTCTTGGGCTTTTTTCATCTGTGTAATTCATTTTGGATATTTAACTAGTCATAGGTCTTCAAATTCACTGATCTTATTTAGCACACAGATTCTTCTCAACCAGTGTAATTTTTATTTCTGAAATTGTATTTTTGATCTGTCAAACTTCCATTTTGATCTTTTAAATATTTTTATTTATCTCCTGTTTTCCTCTACATTGTTGACCATGTATATATTTTAACATGTTTGCCTGCTAATTAAACAATAGCTGTCATTTCTTATTGTTCTTACAAGTCATATTTTCTTTTTTGATTGGCAATGTTTAACAGTTTCATTGATATATAACTGGCATATAATAAAGTGAGTGTGTTTAAACGATACATTTTGATAAATGCTGACATGTATATACCCACAAAATCACCAACGTAATCAAGATAAAGAATATATCCATCATCAGTCCCCTGAAAGCTTCCTCGTGCCCCTTTGGGGTCCCTTCTTTATGCCTTTCTTCACTACTCTCATTCCCCAATGTGCATGGACACTTTTGGCTAGATGTTGGCCACTGTGAATTTTACACCATTGTGATCAATTTTGACATACTCTTTTAAAGAGTGCTAGGCTTTCTTCCAGCACACAGTTAAACTGTTTTACATAAATGTAATCCATTCAAGGCTTGCTTGTAATTTTTGTTAGGGCAGCTCCGGAGCAGCCTCTAGTCTTAGACTAAGGTGGCCCCACCACTGAGGTCTCTCTCAGCTGCCCCGTAGCTTATGAGGTCTCTCCATTCTGGCTCATAGAATGCAAACTCTTCCTAGCCCTACGAGCTCAGAGAATTGTTTGCCTTGCTGCTTTCCTTCCCCATCCTGGTCATATTGTATACCATGCTTACTCAGTATTCAGATTTGAGATCCTCGTGGAAGTCTCCAGAGCATTCTCTTGCTCCCTCTCTCTCTGTGGCTCCCTCCTCTCTAGGATTCCTCACAATTCCAGACACTTCCACTTCACTGACCTATATTCTTCTGTTTCTTCAGCTTGAGCACACAAGTAGACTATGTTTTAGACCTTCTCCCTCCACTGGAGACGGTACGATCTCAGGGCTCACCTCTTCTGTTTCACTTCGGTAAGAGATTAGTGTTCAATGCCTGTTATCCAGTGTCTGAGAGCAGCTGTTTTATAAATTTTGTCCAGTTCTTCAATTGTCTGCTGTTAGAAGACAATTCCTATAGCAGCCAATCCTTCCTGGGCTGTAACGAGCCATTTTGAGCTTTTAAAACATATTTGTGTGATTCCAACAGCTTACAAAATATCTCCCTATTGGACCTACCTCATCAATCTTCCTTTCTCTCTCTAAAGGCACAAGATCTAAATCTGGTGTCCAGCTGGCTAATCTCAGACCAGAAAATTCTATTTCTCTATACCTTGAAGGAGCTCTCTGATTCTGGTTCTCTGATAAAGCAGGAGCGGGTAGTACTATGTCTGCCACCCTCAACTCTAGAAATAAACATGTGCATGAAAATGCTGAAGATTACAAAATTCTTATATGTATAGTATAAATATGCTATTTTTTTCACTACTTAATTGTTATGGCCTTATGAGGCTGATTCTTTCAAAATTTAATATGAACACATTAGGTCAAAATATTTATTGTTTATGTATCAAGGAAAAGCATCGGAATATAAGCACTAGTTTGAATGTATTCATTATAATATCTTTATCGCATACAGTTCCACAAAGCTTAACTCTTACAGCCTTTCAAAAATGAGAGAATGAGTTTTCAAACTTTACAGAATCATTTAAATTTGGTCACTTATGAATTATTATTTTCCTGTCTGCTTGTGACTATATATTTTCTCATATAAGAAGTTAACTGCATTTAATTTTATAAATTGCCATCAGCGTTATGGACATAAGAATGTTTCTGAATTAAAGGAGAGGAGACTGAAAGTCAGGGCCAGAGAGACTGAGACGGCAGTTTATGGAGGTGATAAGCCCCTCTCCAACGACACAGCGTCAAGGAAGGACTTCTTTTCAAGTACATATCATTTTGCTGGCTGGATGGCCCCTTTCAAAGCTAGAAAAGGAGACCAAAATCGTTAGAGAGAAAGAGAGAAATAAACTATTATGAAATCAATGAATGTGATGAAGTGCTCCAGAGTCACTTTACTCAAGGTCTGAATATGGTTTTTGGAAAAAGCACTTCTGTGCTATGAATGTTCACTATTTCAAGTTAGTAGCACATCATAAAAGAGACAGCTATAATGCAGTTCTTGATTAAATAGAGTCCTCGGTCTCCTTTCCTCTTTCAGTCTGCCCTCTTTTTTTTAAGGAATGTGAGTCAGGTCACACGATTCATTTCGCTCACGATTAAGACCAGTGTACTATTTTCTAGCACAGCACCAACTACAATACAAATCCATTTCTGAACATCCTAAAGGAATGACGGCCTTATCTAATGTACAGCTTGGTGCTATAGGTTAGTATTGCACTAGCTCCTTCAATACCCTGGAGGTCATGGCCGGAAGAACTTGGGATGTAAGCTAAGTTTCAAATGTAGTGTGAGTATAAAGAGACCTTTATACTCACCCGTGTTCAAACAAAAGACAAGCCTTATTGGCAGCAGTTTACATTCTCAGAAGGCATGTTTCTTTTCATTTGAAGCACACTGCTAGGATTTTGGTGTTAGCTACATCATTAGTTAAAGTGTAATGATTTGATGTTGACACGAGTTAACTCTAATCGCAGGGAGGGACAAATGAAACATCAACTGCCATTCTTGTAAATCTATGCACAAGATTACAAATAGGTAAGATTACAGATGACTTTTCCAAGTCCATCACCAATGCTAAAAATAATTCAAAGTGAATTCACATTAACAATGTGTGAGTAAATATATTTGAGAACAAGATATAGTACATAGTTATTAATAGCAGTGCTCACTTACCAGCCATGTGTTTGGAGTAGAGTATAAATAATTTAACTGAAGTGGCCTTATTATTATTTTTTTACAAAATTAAAAGTTGGAGCACAGAATATGCTATGCTGCTCAATAAATTTCTCAAATGCATTTGTATTTCTAAGGGTTTTCTTTTATGCTTCTAACATTTTATTTCACTTTAATAATCAATAATAATAATTTAAAACTCACTAACTATTTTCTCCACCAAATCTCACCTATATATAATTGGGAGTATAAGGTTTTTTTGTGTTTTTTTAATATGTTTAAATTTTATTATTATTATTATTTTTTAAATTCCGGTATAGTTAACATACAGTGTTATATTAGTTTCAGATATACAATATAGTGATTCAACAGTTCCCTATATTACTCAGTATTTGGGGCCCCTGGGTGGCTCAGTCGGTTAAGTGTCTGACTTCAGCTCAGGTCATGATCTCGCGGTTCGTGGGTTCAAGCTCCGCATCGGGCTCTGTGCTGACAGCTAGCTCAGAGCCTGGAGCTTGTTTCAGATTCTGTATCTCCCTCTCTCTCTGACCCTCTCCTGCACACATGGTCTCTCTCTCTCTCTCTCTCTCAGAAATAAATAAAAACATTAAAAAAAGAGAGAGACAAGCGGACTATTAATCCCCATCACCTATTTCACCTCTCCCCCCACCCACCTCCCCTTTGGTAACCATCTATTTGTTCTCTATAGGTAAAAATCTGGTTTTTTTTTTTTAATCTCTCTTTCTTCTTTGTTCATTTGTTTCTTAAATTCCACATATGACTGAATTACTATGGTATTTGTCTTTGTCTGACTTTGCTTAGCATTATGCTCTCTAGATCCATCCATGTTGTTTCAAATGGCAAGATTTCATTCATTTTTATGGCTGAATAATATTCCATTGTGCATGGAATATCTTCTTCATTCATTCATCTATTGATGGATATACTTGGGCTGTATCCATAATATCCATAATAGCTATTGTAAATAGTGTTGCAATAAATATAGGGATGCACAGATCTCTCCAAATTAATGTTTTGTATTCTTTCGGTAAATACACAGTGGTGCAATTTCTGGATCATAGGTTAGGTCTACGTTTTGTGTGTGTGTGTGTGGTTTTTTTTTTAGCTTCGAAGCATCTTATAAAAAGCTGGCACTCATATACATAAACTAACAAGACTTAAGATCCATCACACATTTACTTCATTTTTTAGCTTGACCTTCTGGTAAATCTTTAAGCTTCCCTGACTTTGGCTGCTATATGAGGAGATCCTCTCTTGTCTGGATGATTTAAAAGTGTCATTTGTCGATGAGCATCTCTTATTTTTCCTTTATTAGCAGTAGGGCTTACACCTAGTATTAATGCTGTTTCTCATTTTGTCATTTTGGATTCAAACCCACCTCTGCAATTTCCTCCGCTGACGCAGATGTTGGTAGACTTTGAAACGCTCGTTTTCCTTGAGGCTCTATATGTCTCACGGCCTGCAGAGCATAGCGGTCTGCAGACCCTGCTGCGGCAACGGTCAGTCCAGCTGCCACCACCGCACTGGCAATGGCTGTGGCTCAGCTCCCCGGTCTCCACCCAGAGCGCAGCTCATCCCAGTCTCAAGGCCACAGCCACCAATTCCATGCCTCTACCAGCGGCACAGAACCTGTTTCTAATTTTTTGCAGACCCTCCATGCTGTCTTCCACGGTGGCTGCACCAGTTTGCATTCCTACCGACGCAGCATGAGGCTTCCCCTTTCTCCACATTCTCGTCAACACTTGATGTTTCTTGTGTTTTTGACTTTAGCCATTCTGACAGGTATGAGTTGATATATCATTGTGGTTCTGATTTGATCTCCCTGATGATAAGTGATGTTGAGCATCTTTTCAAGTGCCTGTTGGCCATCTGGATGTCTTCTTTGGAGAAATGTCTGTTCGTGTCTTCTGCTCATTTTTTAACTGGATTGTCTGGGGTTTTTTGAGTTGTATAAGTTCTTTATATATTTTGGATACTGACTCTTTATTGGATATGTCATTTGCAAGAGTCTTCTCTCATTCAGTAGGTTGTCTTTTAGTTTTGTTGTTTCCCTTGCTGTGCAGAAGCTTTTTATTTTGATGTAGTCTAATAGCTGACTTCTGCTTTTGTTTCTCTTGCCTCGGGAGACAAGACACTGCTTTCATTTTTTCTAGGATTTTTACAGTTTCAGTTCTCACATTTAGGTCTTTAATTCATTTTTTGTGTATGTTGTTAAGCAAATGGTCCAGTTTTGTTCTTTAGTGTATAGCTGGCCAGTTTTCCCAGCACAATTTGTTGAAGAGACTTTTCCCCAATGCATATTCTTGCCTCCTCTGTTGAATATTAATTGATGATATAAGTGTGGGTTTATGTCTGGGCTTTCTAGTCAGTTGCATTGATCTATGTGTCTATTTTTTATGTCAGTACCATCCTGTTTTGATCACTACAGCTTTGTAATATAACTTGAAGTTTGGAATTATGACACCTCTTGTTTTGTTTTTCTTTTCCATGACTGTTTTGGCTACTCAGGGTCTTTTGTGGCTCCCTACAAATTTTAGGCTGTTTGTTCTAGTTCTCTGAAAAAATGTTGTATTTTGATAGAGAATGCATTAAATGTGTAAATTGCTTTGGTAGTACAGACACCTTAACCATAATGTTCTCCTAATCTATGAGCATTCCATTTCTTTTTGTTGTCTTCAATTTCTTTGATCAATGTTTTATAGTTTTCAGAGCACAGATCTTTCACTTCATTGATTACATTTATTCCTATGTATTTTTTTTCTTGGTACAATTGTACATGGGATTAATTCCTTAATTTCTCTTTTTGCTGCTTCATTATGAATGTACAGAAATCCAATCGATTTCTGTATATTGAGTTTGTATCCTGCAACCTTACTGAATTCATTTATCAGTTCTGGTAGTTTCTTGGTAGACTCTTTAGCATTCCCTACGTGTAGTATTGTGTCATCTGCAAATAGTGAAAGTTTTACTTCTTCCTGACCAGTCTGGATAGCTTTTATATCTTTTTGTTGTCTGATTACTGTGCCTAAGACTTCCAGTACTGTGTTGAATAAAAGTGGTATAAGCACGGACATCCTTGTTTTGTTCCTGATCTTAGGGGAAAAGCTCTCAGTTTTTCACCACTGAGTATGATGTCAGCTGTGGCTTGTTCATATATGGCCTTTACTGTGTTGAGGTACGTTTCTTCTAACCTACTTTGTTGAGAGTTTTTGTCATGAATGTATGTTATGGAGTATAAGTTTTTAAAAATATCAGCTGAATTTAAGTTTAAGTTTGTATGAGATATTCCATTCCCTACCCCAAGAAGGCAATGGTCTAAGTATCTATTAGGAATAAATTAAATAGTATTTTTCCCAGTTTCCTGAGAAATAGTTGACTTCCCTGTAGAAATTATAAACGTTGCAGTGAAGTTTTTACATTCCTCTTCCTAAGAAAGATTTTTCTCATACAATTAAATGCCACCTCTAAAAGTTATGAGTATGCCGATAAAAAGCATTAACTTATTTATTTTGCCATCTCAACAATGAGAAACAAGATGCCAAGAAGTACTATTATTCCATCTGACCAAGGGGGAAAAGAAAACCCAATTATCACCAATATCTATGACCTAAAACAGATGTTTTAGACAGATGTTCCCAAGTACTTAGGTCCCCAGTACTTGACCAGCTAGCTCTAATTCAGTAAAACAAGTGAACGACATCTACTAATACCATTACATCAAAATAATGAAGTGTGATGCTAGTGTTTGGCTATGCCTAAACAATTGTTGGTGACCAAAAGTGCAGGCCGGTACTTGAGACATCAAAGCAATGAAGAGTTAGTTCATTCATGAGTTATTGTTTCTGTGGCATTAATTTGTGACAGGGACTAGCAGACACAGGGATTTCTATAGGGAGACAAGCCGAGAAAGGCCAGGTTATCACAATCTATGAGACTGCCAAGTTACCCACCCACTTCCGGATAGCTGGGGCATTCCGAAAGGGCTACCTGGCCAACATGTGCACCAACAGCAGAGCGAGGGCACCATCCGTTTCCTGGTGTTCAAGCCATGACGGGAGAAACACAGACCACTAGGGCCAATTTGCTGTGGGGGTGTTTTTAAAAAGGCATTTACACTGACAGGAAGTTCTAAACAAGCACCTATTCACTAATAAAGAGATGAAGACAGTGTTGCCTCTGATCTCCCATTCCAGCTGGTGATGAAGGTCTCACGCATCTTCCGGAGGGAAGCGCTTTCTTGAGGAGGGCGCCTCCTCATGGCTCATCTTGTCGTCTCACAGGGACGAAATATATATAGGAAAAACAGGCTGCTGATCGGAAGAGTACATCAAACCTGGTGTGAGGCCAGCTTTGTCTAAGAGGGCTGTTGCATTAGGAGACAGGTCTGGGGAAGGTGGCCACGTGGGATCCCTGGGATCCCCCAATTCCGATGGGACTTCCATTTCCTTCTAAATGGTAAAGTGGATGAGATATCCTATATGCTTTTGTTTTTAAATCTTTTTTTTTGGTTTGCATCTTTCCAAAAAGGAAAAATGGAACACTCTTCCCATGGGAATATTCCTATTGTGGTTATTCCTACAATGTGTTTTACAAAGAACTGTGAAAAATTGTTAAAATTTCAAAGGAAAACAGTAAGTGATAATTTCCTGAGAAGTGCACAGCTTAAGTGCGTGCTAAAGTTTACTAAGAGTAAATTTAACAAAATACCCTCATTTCTGTTTTTTAGATAAAGTACCTAGCCAAGCAGATGACACAAATGTGTAGACGCAGGACTAAGGTATAGCAACAAGACATCGGAACAGCCATCACATGATCCTCTCTCGGAAGGCACAGAGGAATATGGTGGGCTGACGGGGTAAAGGGTCGGTGGGTACACTGGAGGGATGTTTATGGTAGAATGACACAGAACACTTCTATCAATGATTTCATAAATTAAACCAAAAACCCAAACTGAAGGGAGATATAACTTCCAAGAGTACAAACTTTTCTTCATACTCTTCCTCTGAGAACAAACTGAGTTATGAGAAAAACCAAACCAAACCAAACCAAACATCTCTATGAAGACACTGGAAAACTACCAAGGCAGTAAGAACTTGTGTTAAAGACCCAAAAGGTAATTAGGAAAGCCTATAGTCAGGACCCAGACTAGACAACGTTTTTCCTTTTGAGGCCTTGTGTGGACAACAAACAGGGAGGCTGAGATGTTGGGAGAAGGCAGTGAACCCAGAGGTACAGATCTACTAGCAGCCTCACGGAGGTGAGAGGTTCAGGGGAGAGATCTGGAGTGTGACCTCGGTCGAGCAGACAGGGCCCTCATAAACATTCTCAAATTTCACTTGGGATTTTGAAGAGCTCTGTCCTAAGACAAAGGGTAAACCGGAACTGGATGAAGCCCAGATTTCAGACAGCTTGACCCAAGACAGAATTACAATTATCTGCCCCCGGCCTCATTGCCCATAAGAAGCAAAACTGAATCCTCTCTGAAGGATCAACCCAAACCTCAAATGATCCTTATACTTCTTCATTCATAATACGTGGCTCTTAATAAAAAGTAAGCAGCCCTAAGAAGCTTGCCCAAATAGTGACCAAAAATCATGAGAAACGGACCAAATTGAAGAATCCAACATATAGGAAATCTAGACACTGTATTAATAAAGACGTGGAGCTTAAAAGTAGCCATGATATTTTTGTTAAAGAAACTACATATCAATGTGCAGAATGTGGCCAAGTAACTAGAAATAAAAAATACTCCAATAGAAATTTTAGAACTGAAAAATACATGGTGGAGAATCAAATCAGAAAAAAAATAAGAAAATCCCCAACTGTTTAAAAATTAATACCCTTATGTGAGAAATCATAAAGAGTTAGAAAATATTTTTTAAAATTTTTTATAGTTTATTTATTTTTGAGACAGAAAGAGACAGCGTGAGCAGGGGAGGGCCAGAGAGAGGGGGAGACACAGAATCTGAAACAGGCTCCAGGCTCCGAGCTGTCAGCACAGAGCCCGACGCGGGGCTCGAACCCACAAACCGCGAGATCATGACCTGAGCCAAAGTCAGATGCTTAACCGCCTGAGCCACCCAAGCGCCCCAGAAAATATTTTGAACTGATAATAAAAACACAAAATTCAAAACCTGTGGGAAGAATGCAAACGCTATGTGTAGAAAGCAGCTTAAGCTTTAAGGGCAGATATCAAAATCAGGAGGCCTGAAGCCCTTTGTCAGCATGGGCTAACCTTGGAGTATATGCTAACCTTGAAGCATGTGTATTTTCCCACACGGCAAGTCTCCTAGTTTCACAACAAACAAAAATGTGTACCTTTGTGCACCAAAAGATATGCATCACAGAAATGTATTTTTTTTTTAATTATCGGAAATTGGAATACACTCTAATGCACATCAGTAGTTAGAAGAGATAAAGAATTCAGGGTGTGCAGACAAGAGCGGGATGCTTTACTGCAGGAGTGGCTAAAGCGGATTAATCTCGAAATGTTCCTTCAAAGGAAGGCATTAATAATATGTAAGGTAGCATCCCAGTTTTACAAAATTCAAAGCGAGCAAGCAAAAAATTCACCTACAGTGTTGAGGAGGCCAGTGTTACCTTTCGGGAAAAGGACAGTGTGGATGCAGGGATGCAGTGGGGACTTCTGGAGTCACGGTAATAATCTACTTCAGGACCTACGTCCTGGCTGCACGAATGTAGTTACTTGATGAGCGGCCTTTAAGACCCCAAAAATCAAGGCTAACCAAGCTCTGGCCTTAGCAGCGGTTTGGTCAAGAAGATTTGAGGAAAAGATCAGGAAACAACGCACGAGGAAGTGTGAGGAACCAGTGCAGTCCGACCGAGAGAAGGGATGCTTTGGGAACACGATCTGCGAGCCCCTGGAAGTACCCGGCTGTCAGACGGGAGAGCAATTACATCAGCTCTGGAAGACACTTTCCAGGTGGTAAGGGAAGGCTACAGAGACTCAAATCTTGACTTAATATCCTAACTATTCTAAGTCTGTTATAATGTCGTACGGATGTACACCAATAAGCATATTTAACACACTGGGAGCACATGCTACGCCTCGCACACTGCAGGTAATACAACTGCCGAGAAACGGGCGCACGGTGTCTCCATCGAGGTCGGTTTCAGTCACTGAACCCGGTAAGGAAGGCAGAACGGCTGCCATCCGGGGAAAAGCGAAGGAGGTTCTTCCAGAAAGTTCCTGCCAGATCACTAGAGCCCCTGCCATTGCCTCTGGATTCGATGCACGTGTTAAACACAGACCCACAATCAAGAAAAATCTTACCCTTAACCGCGTAGTGGAGATCTCCGCTTTTAAAATATCGGGATCGTACTTAGTGCTCGATGAAGATCCTGAGAATACTTTTCAAAGAGAAAAAAGAGGAAAAAAAAAAAGGAACCTTTACCACAGGTCAAGCCAGTTCTCAGCTTGGAATGCACAAACTCTGAAAGCAAGATTTACATGCTTTTGTGGATACTTACTTTATAATTCCTTTATTGTCATTCATCAGACACCTAAATATAAAACGTAGTCTTCAAACCTTTATAATTTTTTTTATAAAAACTCAAGAAAGGGCAAAGCCATAAAGACCACGGAGCTTACTATTCTGTGGGTTTTATGCCTACACACGAGCTCTCAGAGGACCTCCCTGCGCACGCGGTTTGTCAGAGCGGCGTGTTACCCAGTCACCTGTCATTTAAGTAGAACTCCTGAGCCGCTCGCATCAAATCTGCTTTTTTAAACAAACTGGCTCCAGGTGATCCACTTCTGAGGTGTGAGCGGGTGATGGACAGAAAGCGTCATTCCGGCCAACAGGTCTAGTTCCCGCCGCTAAAATATTGTACAAGAGCAGCAAAGGGGGCCGAATTATTTGCCTTGACCTGAACCGGTAAACATTAACTTATAAATAAATAAAAGGCAACCAGGCAGGGGAAGGAGTGAAAGCCGCCAGGGAGCGATCACCCGCACACGAGGGAGGGGTTCTGCCTGGACGGAGGGGAGGCGGCCACTGAGAAGCCCGTGGGGTGCCCTCGCCCTCTCTCCTTGCGTCAGGAGACTCTGCCGAGGAAGGCACAGGCCTCACTATGAAACTCCGGCGAAACGCAGGTGGCCTTCTCCTAGCTCCACTGTGGTCCCCACTCCCACAGTCCGAACCGCCACCCTGTACTTACAGCTTGTGTGAGAACTTGACTTTTCCTTATAGGCATCATTTAATCGTACATATTCATCGAGGGCCAAAGCCAGCCTTTGCTCCTTCACGTGGTACAGCTCCTTCTGTGTCCTGAGGGCGTCCTGGGCCACCGAGAGGTAGTCCTTCAGCATCTTCTCCTGCTCCCCCCTCCACTGCTTCCGTGGGTCTTCAATCTGGGTGGTTTCTGAAAAGACATCAGGTGGGCTATTGTTTAGAATTTAATGATTTTTCTGATTCGCTAAGCTTTAAAAAAAAAAGCTGCGAGCTTAATTTCGCTTTAATTCTTATATCCTCTAAGCAGTGCATTAGTATTTGTGAAGTGACTTCTCTAGAAATCTGGTACAAGTTTTATTTATCCCAGTCGCTCCCCATGGTCCACTCCCTTTCAGATGGTTGTTAACGGTTTATCCTCACTGTGACTCCATCATGCACACAGTTGCCAAAGTCAGCTTCCTTAGCTGGGGGTCCCGCCATTCCTCTCAAGAATCCTCTGGCTCCCTAAAACCTTCAGAATAAACGCCAAGCTATTTATGCCAGCCTCCAAGGCCCTCTGTGATCTGAGCCTAACCTACTTCCCATGGCGCATGCTTCCGTTTACTTAGTCTGGGGCACTCCGGCCATGCTGCTCTCTACCTCAGCGCTACTCAGTCTCCACTGGCAGACCTCACGGGTCCACGAACTCGGTCACGTGTGCACTGCAGTAAGTGGAGAAATCATGGGTGAAATCTTCATAGGGATTTTATATAGTCACTGGATATTGATGACTCTGACACTACAGGGGCTCGCATTTTATACTTTTTCTCTATTTTTCAAGAAATGCATTTTCATTGTATTTTACAAGAATATCAGTCATTCCACAGCAGGCTGGAAATTTAAAAACAAACTCAACACAGAAACCAAAAAACCAAACCAAACCCTGGTTCTGGGTGAAGAGCACTCAAGGGCCGGTTCCTGGTTATGCAGGTTTGGGTACTAGAATCACCCAGGGAGCTCTTACAGAAACA
The DNA here is from genome assembly GCF_008692635.1 of Crocuta crocuta. Lineage (NCBI taxonomy): Eukaryota > Metazoa > Chordata > Mammalia > Carnivora > Hyaenidae > Crocuta > Crocuta crocuta. The sequence continues at coordinate 3,570,205 of NW_027527449.1, read as the reverse complement.
TCCCAGGCCCCTAGCGTTTCTGTGGGTAGAGCCCGGGCAGAGGGGTTTCAAAGTTCCACAGGACTCCAATGAGCCCCTCTGCAATGGCCACATGCTGCCTTCCCCATGAAACTATCCAAACTACCCAACCCCGAGCTTGCTCGAACTTGCCCTTCCTGCCTTGCCCATTCCTCCCCGAAGGAACTGCACGGAAGGCTCTGGCCAGCGCCTTCTCCTCCGCCCCTCCTGCCTCCTGACCGGCCCATGGGCTTCCCACTGTGGCCTGCAAGCATGGGGGGTGGGGTGGGACGACTGTGGTACAACTTCGTTCGATGGCACCAGCCTCCGTGTGCTGACATGCAGTCACCTCTCTGAAGTAAATCAGCCACTGCCAAAACAGGGGGGTCATGTGGGTCTGCCACTGCATGAATGTGAGAACCTGTTCCTGACCAATTAGGACAGGAAAATTAACTTGTCGATTTGCTGAAATGTTCCGTGACATGTGCTGTTTAAAATGTTTTGCATGTGAAGCTCAATCTTACGGTTCCCCACCCAGCATCACTGGTTGGCCCTGGAGGCTGCAGTCGGTCAAACCCAGACAACGGTACGAGAGGATGTGACGTGGGCCACAAGGACCTCTGAGGGCCAGGCTGGTTCTGTAAATGTCTAACTAACCTGGTGTCTGAGGATAAGGGATAACACTAGGCTGGAGTGGTTCAGGCTATGAAGCCCGGGTCCCCTTAGGGCTTAGAGAGGCCCTGGGTGACTTACAAAATGGCCGGAGTGAGGCAGACACACTGCACCACTAACCCAGGCCTAGAACCTTTGCTTCACAATCACTGGTAGCAGAAGCTGAGCTTCCACTAAAGCAGTCTTTTCAACTCTCATTTTTCTTTAAGATTTTATTTTTTTATTTATTTTGAGAGAGAGAGAGTGTGTGAGACAGAGGGGGGAGCGTAAGCAGGAGAGGGGCAGAGAGAGGAGAGAGTGAGAATCCCAAGCAGCCTCTGCACTGCCAGCACAGAGCCCAACGCGGGGCTTGAACTCACGAACCGTGAAATTATGACCTGAGTCGAATCCAAGAGTCGGATGCTTAACCGATTGAGCCACCCAGATGTCCCTTCAACTCTGATTCTTAACGATGTAAATATTTCAACACGCAAAGGAGGCATATATCATGTAATTATGAGAAAAAAAATATGCTGGAGTCAATGTCCAAAGAGATGCAGGAGGGACCAGTCCTTGGACAGCCCCTGATGACCAGTCCTCAAGGTTATCGGCACGGTGGGGCAGCCTCATCTGGAGAACAAGGAGAAGGGGCAGCTGCTATCAGCTAAGAAGAGCCTACACTTCTCGATTTAAGATACTCATTATAAGTCAGGTCTCCAGCTCTCCAAGCATGTAGTGTTTATACTCGTTTCCAACACATAAATGCAATCTGACTCAAAGTACAGAACTCACCCACTAAGGAATGGAAATTTATGGTCTTAGAAAAGTTTTCCTAACTGTGGATGACCTGCAAAAATCCTCACCTCCTCTTATTCTTGCTCCTCGAATACAGGCTAAACCTTGGTAATCTGCTTCTGATGAGTACGACAGAGACTAAGTGAGGGGATGTCACTTGAGACCAGANGCTCCCTGCTCTTCTTGGCTTTCCTGCTGTGATGAAGCAAACCACCACCATGTTGTAAGCTGCGCTATGGGGAGACCCACGTGGCAGTAATATGTGGGGCTGCTGGCCCACAGCCAACAAGGAACTGAATCCTGCCAACGACCACGTGAGTGAGCATGGAGGCGGAATCTTCCCGGCATGCCTGGCTAACACCCTGAGGACAGACAGCCAGCCTGTGAGGCCGTGAGTCAGAGGACGCCGCTAAGCCTTGCCTGGCTCTCAGCACCCACAGGAACCATGGGGTGGTAAGTATATTGTGAGCCACCGGTTTGGGGGTGTTGCGTCCTCGCGAGACACACAACTAAGAAACCAGACAACTAAAGGGATTAATACAAATTCAAAGTACAAGTGAAAAACTTGAAATATTTACAAGTTGTAATAGTTACAATAAGATATGTACTCTGAGTTCTCTCTCAGTATCTTCAGAGGTTTCGTCTAATCATAGTTCCCCCACATACTGGGGAACTGGCATACTTTCAATAAAACACCTGTCAGCGGCTAAACTGCCACAAACCATTGAAAGTAACACTGACTGACATTTAAGTGGATAAAGCACAATGATAATAATAACAATAATAATCAAGGATGAGCAGGCGTCTGGGTAGATCAGCAGCAGCACTCCAGCAGGCTGCCTTCAGTGGCATCTATGTGCTACTAGAGTCCCCGCGGGAGTGTTTATGTTTCTGAAATGCTGGGCCGTTCAAACAGGAGCTATGACAGAGGCTTCCCAAAGGCGCCTCAGAGGAAGGCTTCATAAAGCAGGACTGTGCTTCATCTCCATTGGTTATATCTGCTGAATGGACTGCGAAGAATTTTTATTAAATGTAAATACTGGAAAAGTGTATTATAAAAATGTGGATGACCCTGGGAAATCACTGGGTTAGAATGCAGTATAATTGGCAGGATGTCTGTAAAACGTCACGTAGATGTGGAGACAGAGAACATGGTGGAAGTTACCAGAGTGTCACATTAGACTCTTGAAAGGAAGAGGATCTCTGTCTGTCATGCCTATTTCTGTTCTTTCTGTCATGCTCGGGAAGAATGGATGAAACAAACATGAGTAACTTTCCGTATCTTCCTTTCTAGAAAATATCTGCGATGTTTATTGTCTATTGTTATTTCAGCAGACAAGTGCCGACCACCTACTGCTACAGAGGAAACAAGATGCCCAGCCATGAGTCCCTCCTTCCAAGGAACTTACAAAGCAGAGAAAAATGTCGACACATGAATTAAACACACACACACACACACACACACACACACACACACACACACCCCTAGCTTGTCCAGTAAAAAGTAATAAAAGCCCTGACAGGAGAACGCAGGGCCGTGGCTGTTTAAAGACACAGGGTTCTCTCTGGCTGAAAAAGAAGGTTCCAAGCAACAGGCAGTGAGGGAACAGGGCTTTGAAAGGTTCCAGACTATGGCCCTCGGGCCTTGACCCCTGTTGACTTTTCCAGTCACCCCCCAGGCCCCCACAAAGACACACACCTGCCTTCGGCCGCTCTGAATTTCTTTCTTTCATCACACCCTGCTTTCTGTGGCCTCTCTAGGCCTTCGGCTTTAACTCGTCTCTCTTCTTCCAGGAGGGTATCCGCCTCCCAGCCCCCAACCCTTACCCCAGCCCCCCGTTCCCCAGGCCCGGTTCACTCAGTCACTCTTCGGGTATCAGCTCAAAGCACTGCCTCCAGCAGCCACAGCTGTGCCGTGCAGAATGGCCCACACAGGGCACCTTGACGCGCTCTCCTTCGTTCTGCTCACCCGGTGGCGGTTCTTTCCACATGCTGCTATATTTTCTCCTCTCTTCCCCCACACTCCAAGAGGGACTAGCCTGTGGTTTCTTGAATACCAGGTTCATATGTATGAAACACAATTTGTAAGCGATGCGGTACCAACAAAGGTTCTGAGCAAGGCCATGAAAGGATCCCAGCTGTATCTGAGAAAGAGCATCTGACAGGAATGTGAGCTTCTACTGTATCTACAGACCTCAGCACTAATTCGACAAGAGAGTCGGCATGATTGTGCAGAAAGTGTTTTGATAAAGGGAAATATGTTAAGTGAAAAAAGTTTACAAAACCATATGCATAATAAACCCACTTGTGGTATAAAACATATTTAAACCTCGGTGTGTCTGTGTTAATAACAAAGAAGTCTGGCAGGATACACACGAAGCGATTTAGAATACTTTGTTCTTTTTGGGTTGTGTGAATATGGACGCTATTTTTCTTCCTTCGATTTACCCATATTTTCTACTTTTCTCCTCTGCACGCGCATTACTTTTATTAAAAAATTTTAAAAAAGAGAGAAAGAAAGGAAAGGCAGAGGTAATGAGGGTCTGGATTAGAAAAATGACAGTGGAGAAGAGGTTAAAGGAGCAAATTTGGTATCATATTATACATAAAAATTGTGTAAACTGACAAAATGCTTCTACATTTTTCAATTTAGAAATCATGAGGACTATAATGTATCAAAAACTAATAAAGTCCAAGGGAAAACAAAAGAATCCCATTTTGTACTTGTTCGTTTTCAAGTTTCAATGGCAAAACAGGTGGCAGTGTCTTATGAATAAAATGTCTGACAAACCATTAGGACCCTCAAAGGCAGAAACAAGGGCAGAGGAGTCGTTTGTGCGGTGAGGGCGGAGAACAATGGTCCGGTGGATAAAGGACAGCACACCGGGGGGTGGGGGTCAGGTCACATCTTCGGGGAGTGACAGGATACAGGGACCCTCAGTACGCGGCAAATGAGGGGAGAGAGAGGGAGCAGCATGCAGGAAGGCAAGCTACAGGCTCCGGAGGAAAGACACGGTCATCTACGCCAACCCTACGTCAGGGTGGAAGGACAGGACCACTGTGCCAGACAATAGATCCCGGAAGTGAACTATATAGATTATTACATGTTAGTGATACTAACAACTGTTAGTTACTCTCATCAAAAGCAAGTATCGCTACCACCATAATATGTTTCACTCACATATTTTAAGTATCTAAAATGTTTCTTTACAAAATCGCCTAACAGTTTACCCTCCCAGGAAAATATAAAGGATAAAATAAGGCAGAGATGAAATAGGAGGGTCCCAAATTTATTTCCCTTCTTCTAAAGGAAACAGCTCCATATAAAATATCACAAACACTTGAGGAATTTTCATCAAATTTAAACACATGTGTTGCTTCGAAACTGATTCAGAGGAGTTTGGTTCCGCTGACACGGGGTAAAACACACCCTGTCCCATCTCTCCTACCGATTACAATAAAAAACCGAGGACAGCAAAACCGGACAGCAAGAACAACACCAACAACGGACAGAAAACAATCAAAGGACGATCCGGCCCAGTGACCACGAGCAGGGACTGTGGAAGGAAACTGGAACACTCAGCAGCAAGTCCTATCTTGTGGTTTTATACACCCTTCACCTCTGCTGCTTCCCAAGCCCTAGCAACCACGAAGGAGAACAGACCAAACCCGCTCTGTCTTGCCCGAGGCCCGGAAGGGAGTCGGGGTGCCTATGACCATCTGGAAGAAGCCCAGGAAATGGGCTGAATCCTGTGGCAGCCATCGGTGGTGGTGGTGGTGATGGTGGTGGTGGTGGCGTGGCCCACCGGCTCGGCTCCTCACCGCTCTGTCCTGAGACACACGCGGTCCTGAGGAGCAGCCGGTGGTGTGTGGCCAGGCCACAGCCACAGCACAACTGCTGGCATGCCCGGACGAGAGGCTCCACGGGAGCCGGAGGGCATGGGGCAGAGGGGAGACTTGAGAGAGTGTCCAGGTTGGGTGGCCCTTTTTAAATTGGGTTGTTTGCTCCTTAGAGTGGATCTCCAGGAGTTCTGTGTGGGGCCTGGATCTGGGTTCTTTGTCAGTGGTACTGCGAATATTCGCCCATGATACCGTGCGCCGGCAGTATCCTATTCCTTCAAATATGCTGAGTGAAAGAGTCCGTTCACCAAATCAGATGTACTCAGTTTATATGAAGTTCTAGAATATGCAAGACTAACCCATGCTGATAGAAATCAGAACAATTCGTAGCAGTGTGTGTGTGTGTGGGGCGGGTGATTGGAAGGGACAGGAAAGAACTTACTAGGGTGATCTGCATCCTGACTGGAGAGGCAGTTACAAAAGATTTATACACTTGCCACAAGTCACCGAGATGTACACTTAAAAGCTGTGTATTTTCTTTTAGGCAAATGAGACCTCCATTACCAAAAGACAAAAACACCTACGTACAACTCTAAGGCTACCAAAAAGTTATTTATTTCTGCTTACAGTGATACTATCAAAACCTCATAAACAATACTTCATAATGACCTTTTTGTTGGTTACCAATACCCCCCACCAATATCTCTAACCCCCACGTCACACAGACCCATGAAAAGGTGGATTCTATCATGAAACACGTAAGGCCTGAAATACTATTGTCTAGGTCAAATCTTTTACTTCTAGATATTTAATAGTGTCACACACAGAAACAGTATTAAACAGCCACACAATCTTTATTTCATTTTTTTTTTAAATAAAGAGAAAATAATGCTGAAACGATATAATGTCAAGACACACCATATGTGTGGACCAGCTGTGAGGAGAAGATAACACCATTTGTTCCCTAAACTACTTCACAGGGATGTCTTTAAGATTAATGAGATAATGGAGCGGATCCTTTTTAGTGAGAAAATACTTGCTGTGGATAATTTGGGCACTTTGAGACAAAGTAGGTCCATCAGGCCACAGGGATACCATTACTGCACTAAAGCAAAATGGTAAACTTAAAAACCTATAGTGTAATAATCAAGCTTTTGAATATGCACAGTGGTGCTCTCTGAAGCATAATTCATACTTGGAAGAACTTTAGTTTCTTCAAAAATGAATAGAAAACTTTCAGTGTGTGAGTTAAACAAGAGAGCTCTTCCATCCTTCCAGCATTTAAGTGTGTACCATTATACTAGGCACCCCAAGGATAAAGAAATGAAGATGCACTCGCTGTCCACAAGATACTCACAATTTAGTGAGGAAAACAAACAAATAAATAAGTTAAATGCAGTTTGACACATGCTCTTTGAAGAGCCCTAAGTACCTGGCACTACAGAAATACCTGGCCAGGGCACCGGCTCAGAGTGGGGGCGGAGCCCTGCGCGGTGGAGGGCTGGGTGCCAGACGAGGCCTGTGGGAGGCAGTGAGGCCTGGGCAGAGGGGCCCCAGAAGGATGTGGCCTAAAGGGAGAGCCGAGCGGCTGGGCAGAGAGTGCTCCAGGCTCGAGGCAACACTTGCAAAGAAGCTCACAGCACAGGGGCAGTGTCCTTCAATGAGGGCAGGCGGTGTAGAGTCGAAGGTGCAAGCGGAGGCCTGTGGGGACACATGGGAAAGGGCCGAGGAGCAAGGAATCAAATGCATACATCTGGAACCCTGGCCAAGCCTGAAGAGACAAACCTGACAGCCGTCACCTCAGGGAGTAACTGAGGGCCTCCCCCGAGGGGGCCTGCAGGCTGCACACGGAAGACAAGCACAGAGACCCTCAGACCACGGACAGGGGACGAGAGACAGACAAGGGAAACGGGGCAAGAGCAGCCCGGTATGTTAAAAAAAAATAATAATGATAAATTCCAATAGAAGGTATTATGAAATCCAAAGGAGTAAAGAGCAAGAGGAAAATAACCCACAGTGACAAGGGACTCTGTCTGATGAAGGAAGACGAGACCGCAGTGTTGTCTGGATCGGACCGTGTGTGGGGTCTCAGGTGAGCTCAGCTAGGGCGGTTTGTGTGACACGATGGAGAACGACGGCCGAAGTACCGTTCACGCAGGCTGTGGCTTTCAGTAAGCTTCACAGAGAAGGGGGGAACGGGGACCACAGCTGGCGAGGGGTTTGGGCTGAAAGACGGTTCTGAGTATCAGTGAGCAGGGCGGGGAGAGACAGCTGTTTATTTGTCTGAATTTTACCAAAAGTAGTTGCTTCCATCATAATATTAAAATATTTGGGGGCGACTGGCTGGCTCGTTTGGTGGAGCGTGCCACTCTTGATCTCAGGTTGTGAGTTTGAGCCTCACGTTGGGTGTGGAGATGACTTAAAAAAATAAAGTCTTAAAAAAACATTAAAATAATTAGATACCAATCACTGATAGGCAATAAAACCCACATAAAATAATACAATGAAGAAAGGTTTGGGGTAGCTGGGTGGTTCAAGTCAGTTAAGCGTCTGACTCCTAATTTCAGCTCAGGTGATGATCTCACGGTTGTGAGATTAAGCCCCACATCAGGCTCTGTGCTGAGCGTGTAGCCTGCCTGGGATTCTCTCTCTCCCTCCCTCCCTCCCTCCCTTTCTCTCTCTCTCTCTCTCAAAATAAATAAACATTTTTAAAAAAGAAAGGTTTACTAAAAAATACAAAAATGAAAGCTAACTTTAAAACCCAAAATTATGATTTCTTCATGGAATTTGTAGAAACTTTCAGGGAAATATCTCTCTACACAAACGTCACATTTTTTCTAATTACAAAGAAAAGAAACAGCGGTAAAACCTACAGAAACGATCACTTGCAGTTATGTTGAACTAACGTGTGCGTGAAAGCTGGTTCCCAAACTGTGTGCACCAGATCACCCGCTGCCTGTGTTCACTGAAAGCCTGACTTCACTCTCCCGTGTCCCGCTCCTCTCAATCCCTCCATCCCATCCACCTGTGAGGGTCAAGACCCTTTTCCAGCCCTCAGACCTCTTCCGCAACAGGACGCGGTGACTCCGAGCTGCCTGCAGGCCCAGCGCGGGGTAACAATCACCGCACCGCACCTCCCACCCGCCCTCTCCCCTGGCTGCTCGGCAGCCCCCAGGCTACAGGCAGCCGTTCTCGGTGGTCTCGGTGGTCTCTCAGCACAGCCCCTCCTCGTGGTGTGAACTGTATCCCAACCACCCTTGCACTGGAGCCTCCCACCAGATCTCCGGAACTGGGGGGGACAGGGCCTTCTCCCCCAGCTGGGCACACACCCCCACCTTCAGCCTCTGCACGCATCAGGCATGAGCAGAGCAGTTCCATCGGTTCTGGAACCCTTCCCGGTTACCCTGGGAAGTATTTGCACAGACAGAGGAAGATCCTGACAGGAAATCTGCGCCAGGATGTTTTCTCAAATCTGACAGAAGTGCCATAAGCGTATTTTATTTAGCATACATAGGCTTCTAAGAGATAACTGTTATTAATATGGGCTTTTTGTGCCTCTCAAAAACTTCATCGCACACTTATATAGGGGAGGTAATCAAGAATCGAATAAGATACTTTTCTTAAGTTTTTATTTCTATTTTTGAGAGGGAGTGGGGGGAAGGCGGGTGGGGAGGAGAGAGAATCCCAAGCAGGCTCCACGCTATCAGCGCAGAGACTGATGCGGGGCTCAAACTCAGGAACCGAGAGATCATGACCTGAGCCGAAATCTAGAGTTGGACACTTGATGACTGAGCCACCCAGGCACTCCAGATACTTTTCTATATAAGTTCCTAAAGATATTATTCCTAAAGATATTTTTAAAAAGAGTACTATATTATATTAATCTTTAGTGTAACAGACCTACGAGAAATAAGATAACAGAGTATAAACCATTATGTATTACTCAAAATCCATAAAAATAAAAGGATTAGTTTTTAAGTGAAATAAGCAAAATGAGCATCAGTGGGTACATCACGTGTTCATCTGAATAAATTTTTTAAAGGGGTGGACGGAGAGCCAAACATAAACACACACACGGACACATAAATACTCCGAGTATGTGTCTTAAAATGTTGTTCGTGCTGGGCTGTACGTGTATCCAACTCTGTCTGCGGCAAGGACAAGAAAAGGAAGAAACACAACCCAAGGGGCGGCAGTCATGGGCCGAGGAGGCCAACAGCTCAGGGCCTCTGCAGACCTCTCGAAACTCACCTCCTGTCCGGCAGACACATGCACGGACAGACAGATTCACTTCTCTGTCTCCGACCCCATAAGCCCAATTCTATTCATGTCCCAGATTCCAAAACAGGCATTTACATTAATATTAGTCGCTGACAAAGTGGGGTTTGCAATAAAGAAATTCACTTTGAAGCATGCTGATGCTTTCGCATGATTCTAGATTTGTGGGGGGATCACTTTTCGGCTATGGTTGCTTTTACCAAAGTGGAAAACTTACTGTTGACGTGATCGATGTAGTAGACACCAATCTGTGGGTCAAACCCTGCTTCCCAGCCCCACGGAAGTTCATCCCCAACACAATCGGCAAACGACAAGGGCTTCGTTAACCTACAACAAACCAGAATAAATGCACAGGTGATTCTCTCCGTCAAACCACGTTTGTCAACATTCAGACCCTCACCACAGGTGAAGACGTGTCTAGGCTGCGTTTTCCTGTTCTTGATCATGTCTAGAACTTGCACTGCTGTGTCTGAAATCTTAAAGGAAAAAAACAAGGGTAAAATACAGAGATGAACATCCAAAAAAGTAGCAGTAAGTCATAACATCCTTTTCAAAGTTCACAGCTTAAGACTGGAGGATAAATCCATACAATAAATAAATAAGGACATGTTCTTTTATTTTATTTTGAGAAAAAGAGAGCGTGTGCATATGTGCACCGCAAGCGAGCAGGGGAGGGCAGAGGGGGAGGGAGAGAGCAAACCTTACACAGGCTCCATGCCCAGGGCGACCATGAGATCATGACCTGAGCCAAAATGAAGAGTTGGACACTGAATAGACGGAGCCACCCAAATGCCCTCCAATAAGGCCATTTTAAATCAGCGAGCAGTCCAAGCTGACAGGAAGGACACCTGTGTGGGCCCGAGGCTCCAGCTGTACCGCTAAATGGCTATCTCATTACAAAGAGGATTTTGTCCCAGGATTCAAACATTGGCATCATGGGAATCATGACAGCAGTAACTCCAGACGAGATACGCACCAGGCTACACTAACTTCAGAGTTAGATGCTCTTACATACATTAACTGAATACTTCCTTGGTTGTGTGGTCTGCTATGAGTTCTTCTTGATAGGAGGGACAAGTTTATTTTTGTAAGTATCTTCTACATAACCGTCACTCAACACAAGTTTTAATGAAAGCAAATGCACAAGGTATTTATGTATCGATGTGATGTCACCTTTTGAAACTGCCTTACACGTTCTCTTCAAGCTTTAAAATGAATGAGGAAACTGCAGTTTCTTAAGCAGAGTACAGGTTTCAAACCTGATCATGGGTTGGGCACCACCAACACAATTCCTACACACAAAACCGCCTAGAGTCCCACTTATCCACGCTCGTGAATATCAACAATGTCAGAGCTCAACTGGAATTAGCTCATTTCCCGAATCTCATCATTCATCAGAATAAGGAACTATGTCAGCCACACCCTCCAGAACTCTGGCAGAACAATATGAAAAGGAGGGAGGCCCTTTCTTCCCAGGCCTCACCTCCGGTAGCCTCCTCCAAGGACATACAACACCAATGGATGAAAAGAAGAGAGCGCCTCCTTTTCTCTCAATGTTCCCACAGCAGGAAATCTGCCCTGGACCTAGCTCCAGGGACACTGTTTTTTGACAGAAGTCATAATGAGAGCGACCAGCTGTGCCACTCATTCACTATGAGGCCACCTTACCGGGAGCCTCCACCTATCCCAGTTCCTTCTTTTTCAAGCGGTGATCACGCACCCCTTAACCTCTCCCTGCAGTTGAACTGCCTCCTAAGATTCAGGTGAGATGAAAAAGGAACGAACTGAGAACAGCGTCTAGGACATGTCAAACAGTCACCAAACGTTAGAGATTATCGATAACAGCACGACGCAAGAACCCTCTCATCTGTTCTTCAGAGGGACGGAGTCCCACCATGGTTCTCAAAGTATAGCTCTCACGACCAGCAGCATCAGCACGTGGGCACCGGTCAGAAATGACAAATTCATGGGTCCTGGCGGAGGCCCAGAGAATCAGAAACTCTCGGGCCCAGCAACGCACGCCTCATCAACTCTTCCAGGTAATTATGGAAAACCTGGGAACCACTGGCTCAGAAGGTAAGAGCTTGAAATCTGGCATCAGAGACCTGGGTTCAATTCCTCTTCTGCCACTTACCTGTTGTACAACCTACGGCAGGTTATTAATCTTGAAAACCCGTTTCCCAGTCTTCTTTTAAAGGTGGGTGGATTATGAAGTTTAAATGAGGACTAAGTAGCGTAATGCTCAACAAATGGGGAGCTTCAATATATAGTCGATGAGTGAAGGGAGCCTCAGGCAACTCGCCGTATTTACTCAGCAAACCTGGAGTCGGTCCAAACACAATCTGAGTCCAAAAGCTGTGCTCTTGGAGTTGTGCTTAAATTCCATCTCAGATCATAAGCTGCCATGGAAAACTGACCAAGGAATTAGGTACTATATCCAAAAATCTCCATACCATAGGAAGTGGCTCTGTCTCATACATTGTAAGATGGAACTCTGTCTACCCTGACCAAGTGGATTATTAGATAAAGCCCCTTTGCCAAGTTACCTTGGATATTATTCTGTTCTCTTTCCCTAACCCCTCTTATCAATGCCGTCTAAAGCACACAGACACATCCTAAAAAAATGAAAAAGACATAGAAATATAACTTTAAATGGCAAAAGAGTGGCATTACACAAGTTTTATCCTGGTACCAAATCAACATGTTTAAGCATGAGGGGGATATGAATATATTTATCACTTGAAGAATGAAAAGTCACAAAAGCTTCAGAACATGTGTTATGATTACAAGTCATGGTAATTTGACTACACTTGGAAATAATCCAGTTTTTCCTACTGATTGTTCAATAGATAATAAGCATTTTATTAACTGTCACTGTTCTAAGACTAGAATTAAATCTATAAGTATACATGTAATTATGAACTCAGTTAAAAATTCAGACGTTTCCATTCTTGGGAATTTTAACATAAAAGTTTCTTTGCAGTGTTGCTACTTCAAAAATCAATTAGATGCTTTATTTTCTGCACCTGGATAAACATCTATCTTTTCCCCAAACTCTATCAGTAAGTAAAACCATTAAATACATATTTATAAATTTCAAAATTTTAGTATGTAATTCTTATCCAAATTACAAAATATAAACAGAATAACATTCACAGATACCAAACAAAATTAAGCACTCAATGATGCTGTTATCCTGATAATGTGAACATATTACTCTGAGACACTGAGAAGTTAACACAAAACAAAAAGAAGTTAACAGACGCATTCCAAAATCATAAATAATGTAACTTAGAACAAACACAGTAAGCAGAAGTGTTGATTAGTTTCTAAATTTCTTCCTCTTGTTTTGCACAAGGAATCTCTGCAACATTCAATCTTCCTCTGATGTGGAGGAAGTAAAAATCAATGGGAGGTTTTTTGTTGTTGTTGTTGATTCCTCACAAAGGAGCAACATCATGCAAAAAGCCTGAAACTAACAAGAGTCTTTATGCTAAATTCCAGAGATTACTCTTTGCTTTAAAAACAGCCTTCTTGTGCACCGTGACTAATGTGAAGAAAATGGCAATTTACGGTGGCACAGTGCCAACTTTCACATACAAAATTTGAACTTCACACGGGTATTTCCCCTCATTGTGGGCATTATATTATCCCTGTACATGATCCGTCATTTAGTATTTATTGTCAATCATGGATACCTGTCCTGTGACATGAGACGCCAGCCACACAGACTAAATATTTACTCTTGACAATCACGTGGTGCTGTGTACTGTGTCCAGAAGAACGGAGTTTGTACTCATCGCACTAGAAGAAAAGGCACTGGACAGAGAAAGCCATTCTCAGGTTAACAGAACTCTTGCCACAATCCAAGTCCCCCGCATGTATAGTTTAGCCTGAATGATAATAGAGGTCTTCACAGTTATTTTTACTTCATAGCATCTGGGGCTGCCATTGTTGAGCTAACTCAAAGCAGAGTTCCTACCGCGAGCGAGCGGTCTGGGATGACTACAGAATCTGTCCACACTAACGCTACCGACAACAGGGAAGAAGTAAGGATGAGGTTCACGATTTGGATTCAAAAGAAGGGCAAAATACCAGGAGTTTTTCTAATTTTAATCTCTAATGATGTTGATTAGGCTGCTCGGTTTCTATCACTATGCTAGTCAGAGGAAGTAGCAAAGGGACAGAAAGAGGGGGAATAATAGGAAAGAGTGAACAGGGGCAGCAAAAAGCAAACAACTTTTTAAAAAATGTATTTATTTATGTTGAGAGAGAGAAGCGAGGGAGGGGCAGAGAGAGAAGGAGGGAGAGGGAGACTCCCAAGCAGGGTCCATGCCACAGCACGGAGCCCAACACGGGGCTTGAACCCACATATCGTCAGATCATAACCTGAGCTGCAGTCAAGAGTTGGGTGCTCAACTGACTGAGCCACCCAGGTGTCCCAAGCAAATGATTCTTAAGAGAAATTGTACAAACCAAGTCAGAGGAGGGTAACAAGGTTAACTCTGTGTCTTTGTGGAAAGTCACTAAGATTCTTCAAAACGAGTCATATTAGATGGGGGAGCCACAGAGAACACCGGGTCAAGGAGGAAACTGGGGCTCCATGATTTCTCAAGCTGGGAAGGTGCGTAACTGGGCAGCCTGATCGGTCCATTTCTTCAGACTGAGTTCATGCACTCTCTGCACCTGCCTGGGTCCCACAGAGTCCTGAGGGGCCTGGTCTTCCTGTAACGCTTACCCGTGTGTGCAAGTTTTATCCCCTGGTGCCAGAGAGAACTAGTGTAATCCCTCTTCCGTGTGATAGGCACAACAGTCTTGTTTCCCAAACTTGCTCTCCTGGAACCCAAATGCCCGGTTCCCTTCACCGCACTCATAATCCCTTCCCTACTCAAAGCCTGCCTGTCCTCAGTCCACAATCCACCTGACTCTCCCTGCTCTGCGATCACATTCCATCAATGATCATCAAGTACGGATCTCCCCTCTCAAGAGTTAAATTTTCTCTCCCGGCAGCCTACAAATATACCCAATCCCTCTACCCCAGAAGAGCCTTTCCTCAAATCTTCTGGCTCCTCTTTAACATTCACTTCCTAATCACATATTCATTCCAACCGAGAGATCTTAAATCTGTGGAGGACTTTAAGAGGCCCTATCAGTACCTCCCTTAGACCTAACCTCTTCTATAGCTGCTTCATCAATATACTACTGAAAGGCAGTATTTGTGGGTAATTCACCTTTGAAAAAGCATACTGCTTCTGCCATTGGTTTGGGGACTCAACTACATTAACTGCAAAAATGTCAAAGCTTAGAATATTCTATGTGAAAAGAAGTCAACTTTTACGTGTAGTAATTACACTAAAATTAGAAAACATTCACTGTTTACCACGTACCACACACATTCTTTAAAACACATAATTAATTGTTTATACTGTCTGCCTATTTTAACTAAAAAAAGGTGGTGCCCTAAGGTCAAACCATGGCTTCTATTCCCCACAAGAGCTCTTTAATGTAAGCTCAGCCTGCAAATACTGATCGAGAGCAGCGGCTCTCAAACCTACATGTGCGCCCGACTCGTTGCGAAGCCTTATTAAAACAGATTGCTGGGCCCACCCTCGGAGTTTATGCCTCAGCAGATGGGAGGTGGGGTCTGGAAATCTGCATTTCTGACAAGTCCCCACGTGATGCTGATGCTGTGGTCCGTGGATCATACTTTGAGAAGCACCAGTTAAATCACAGGTCATACCCCCTAACCTCCCCCCTCCAGGTGATGGAGAAACGAAAACAAACTCAGTGTAACAATGAAACGGAGGCGGGGGCACCTGGATGGTTCAGTCAGTTAAGCCTCTGACTCTTGGTCTCAGCTCAGGTCATGATCTCATGGCTCATGAGTTCAAGCCCCGCACCAGGCTCTACACTGACGGCGTGGAACCTGCTTGGGATTCTCTCTCTCTCTCTCTCTCTCTCTCTCTCTCTCTCCCTCCCTCTGTCCCTCCCTCCTTCACCCCACCCTGTCCCTCCCCCACTTGTGCACTCTTTCTCTCTGTCTCTCAAAATAAATTTTATTTATTTTTAATTTTTTAAAAATGTTTTTATTTATTTCTGAGAGAAAGACAGACAGCGTGAGCAGGGGAGGGTCAGAGAGAGAGGGAGGAGACACAGAATCTGAAACAGACTCCAGGCTCTGAGCTAGCTGTCAGCACAGACCCGGACGCGGGGCTCAAACTCACAAACCGTGAGCTCATGACCTGAGCCCAAGTCAGACGCTTAACCGACTGAGCCACCCGGGCGCCCCTCAAAATAAAGTTTTAAAAATGTTTTATAAAAATCTGAAACTGGAGGCAAAAGCCTGTGCTTCAGAAATACCTATATTATGAAAACTATGGAATTAATGGCTTAATAATTCTCAGATTAGAGCTACTTCATTTAATTGTAAGTAAGGATTTTTTCCTCTCAAAGGACATTTAAATAATTTTAAAATAAGCTCTTCCAAAGCAAGCTTTTCTTTTTCTTTCATTGTCTCGCCTACATACAAAATAGTAACAAGTACGCAACATCAGTGGTCATCAGGAAAGTAAAAAACATGATGAGGCACCAGTTCATCCCCAGCAGGATGGCGATAAGTAAAACAGGGACAACACCCCCGACATGGAAAGTGTTGGCACACGGAGGTGGAGAAAGGGGGGCTCTGTACATCGTAGGTGGGGTGCAGCCTGTGCAGAAAACAGTTTGGTAGTTCCTCAAAAAGCAAAACACAGAATTACTGTATGACCCCGCATTTCCACTCCTGAGGACATGCCGAAAAGAACTGAAAACAGGTACCCGAGTAATTACATGTACACAGGCATGTTCACAGCAGCGCCATTTACAACAGGCAAAAAGTGGACACGCCTCAAATGTCCACCAATGGATGAATGGATAAATGACATGTGGTCTACACACGCAATGCAGTGCTCTCCAGCCATGAAAAGGAAGGACATGCCTACACATGCACAGGGTCGATGGCCTCCAAAATACAATGCTAAGTAAGGCCAGACCCGAAAGATCACATATATGATCCTATGCATACGAACTGTCCAGCACAGACAAACCCACACAGATAGAAACGAGAGGAGTAGCTGTCGGGAGCTAGGGGAACAGAGACCCTGTAAGGGCAGACATGTTCTGGGATCAGGCAGAGATGGTGCTTGCACGACCCTGAACTGTCGTAAAAGCCACTGCACTGTTCACTTGAAAGTGGTCAATTATGTGGTATGTGAATTTCACCTCAATAAACTATTTTTTTTAAATAGTAACAAGTCATAACAATGCAAGGATTCCAAGTAAATATTTTCACAAGTGGAAGTTAAATCATAAAAATATGTGAAAACGTGCAACTTCACTAATAATAAAAGAAGTGCCAAAGAAAACAATAATGAGGCTTAATTTAATTTGCAGCCGATTCAGGTATCAAGTTTTTGTTTTTGTTTTGCTTTGTCTTAATGAAACTTGGTTCTGGGGAGGATGTGAGGAATCAGTTACTTGCATTTGTTGCGGGTAATTTTGTAACTTGATAACATTCCTTTCAAGACACAATTTGGCAGTATTAAAAAACCACTAAAACGCTGATTCCCTTTAACCGAGGAATGCCATTCGTACACAGTACCCGACTCCTGTCCCACCGGACCCTTCCTACAAAGGCTCGAGCCATCTCAGGCCCTTCCTACCTGAACTCTCCCCCGCCAGCCTGTTCTCTGAGCTTCTCAGAGGCCGGGCCGCCGCTCTGTTCTCAGCATTCCGAGCACAATGTCTACCTCATACGTAGTCTGCTCACAACCCATGCTGACTGAATGGATGCAGATTCGAAGGAAAGAAATGGAAAAGAATGAAAACCATTATGGAAGGACTGTTACTGATTTTTTTCTAATTTTCAATTTATATAAATGTAATAGTAAATGCATTCACTGTAAGAGCAATAGGAAGGTTAATATTTAGGTGATAGTTGATAATTATGTTGATGAACAGTTAGTTGATAAGGTGATAGGTAACTGTGGGATGGGACAGGAGAAAAATCCTTCAATACTGCACCAAAAATACCTGGTCCCAGGACTTATTTTAGCCTATTACAATCACATCGTGTATCACAAATAAATAGTTAAACAGAAAAGAGACTCTTCGTTACAGAGAGATAAAAGACTTTATTACAGGTGTTTCAATAATTCAGCAATTTTTTAAAAAAGTACTTTTTCCTACAGAAG